>NW_004444092.1:1089752-1096374 GCF_000243295.1 Trichechus manatus latirostris
TTCTATTCAGAAATATGGACTGCCTATCCTAATGCTGCCAGACTTATGAAGGATTAAGTCTTGGTCTAGGTTAATGACATATGTCCTCCTCTTCTGATCGGGCCTGACTTGTCTTCTCTGTGGGTTTGCTAAAGCCATACTAGTTGTCACTTTTTAAAGAGGACATTGGTTATTTTTATCTAAACAGACAAAATGTTGCAGCAAGAATACCAGTTGCATTAGCTGAAGATAGATCTTGAACACAGCTCAGAGATCATCTGAGCTTCACTGAGTACCCCCAGCCCCCTGCTGTCCACAGCCCAGTCATCATGGATGGATCAGAAGTTCACCAAAGCAGGTAAAATTGGAGGCTCATGATCTGCACATGAGGTGACAAGTCTATAGATGATCCTTGGTGTAATAAAAGAACTTCAGATTATAGGGAAATTTTATGTACTTTCCTTTAGGAAATTATGTTGGGAAATCTACCTAAGGGGAATTCCTGATGAGATATGATTAACATTGAGATCCTAGCTGGTATTAAAGAAGAGCAAGAATTAAAAAGAGGTTTAAGCAGAGTTTACTTATGCCTTACCTCTGCTGCGGCCCCTCTGCATTGTCTCTCTAAAGCAACGCAGTGCTCAGTTTCTCAGGGAATCCCTTATATGTACAAAGGACATTTCCAATGAACAACGGCCAAATATGTACAAGGAAGAAGAAGACAGACAAGGTAGATGAGTTTCTGAAGCAGAACTTGCAGATTGACCACCACAGGCAGGTCCTACCTGGTACACTCCTTTCAAGAGCCCAGCATCCCATGGGAAAAAGAGCCAGTGTTTGAGAGGACATTAACTGAGACTTATTAGGGTCACTATATTCATGCTATTGGGATTCACAACCATGGAAATAGTCATCCTGTTATCCTTAATATACCAGAAACACTGTGTTTCTTCTTACAGCCCGAGGTTCAGGACAAGAACATGCAGGTCTGAGGAAATGTAGGGCTAATGGAGAAGAAGAGCAAATGGATCCAGGCCCAGCAGAAGGAAGGGGTGAGGGGCCAGGGGAAACGGATGAGGCTTTAAAACTGAATCCAAAAATAACTAGCTAGAATTAACTCAGCCATTTATTTATTCATTAATTCATGGAACAAATATTTGTTACATGCCTACTTTGTATCAGGTCTCTTAGAGATCCATGGTACAAATCAGTATACAAAAGTTCTGAGAAATCTTTACTAAAAGAAAATCTTATTTAACCAAAGTTTCTTCAAATGTATTTAACCCTTAGAATCCTTTTCTTTTTTTCTGAGGACACTTAGAACCTCTCAGAGAATTAGTGTTCCCTGGGACACAGTTTTGGAAATGCTAGTATAGAGTAAATTTTAATTTATGCGCATTAAAGGACAAGTATGATCATATTTATCAAATCCTTCAGTTGTTTCATACAATCCTAAAATGAAGAACTACTCTAAGAATTGTCACATAGAGAAACCTTCTTTAGGATGACCCTGGCATCAAGACGCAGGTGCCAGCAGAAGTCAGATAAGCAGCATCTCTAAGAGAATTCTGAGCGTGCCTGTTAAAAGGTACCATGCGTGAAAGAAAGCAGTAGGCTCTCAGCCTTAACTCTAAAAAACGTAGGTTCAAGGTAGACACTGAACCTGGTCCAGTTTAGCCACAGGAAGTCCTCGGATAGCACCTTGCCAGCATTGCCGATTATGTTCATTCATCCAACAATCATACTCAGTGCCTGTTATCTTCAAACATGAAGCGCATGAATCACAACTACCAACTCTGCATTATTCTCATTTTACACATGAGGAAACTGAAGCACATATTACTTGATTTTCCCAAAGGCACACAGCTAATGCAACAAAGCAAGGGTTGAAATCCAGTCCATCTGCCTCCAAAGCCAACACTCTGTGTCACATTATTATACTCTCCAAAGAGAAGTCCTACAGGTGCCCAGCAGTCTCCACAGGACCTGCAGGCCTCAGACCTCAGAGCCTGGTATAATCACATTTTCCATTAAAGGGGTGGGATACTCAGAAAGCCTGGACCTGCAGGTGGGAGGCAGCACTGGGTCTAGCTTTGGCAGTTTAAAGAAGATACAGGCTGAGGAAACCAGGCTAAAGCTGATTGTTCAGCCTTTAAGTAGAAAAATTAGTTTTCTGTAACCAGGAGGAAATTAAGCTAAAAGGTGATGAAATAAAATTAACAATCACAACAAGCAGATTTGCATTTTAAGTCCCTTACTAGCATCTCCTGTGCTTTGAAAGACTGATGCTTGACTAGACACAAATCCATGAACATATCTCTCAAATCATTGTCAACTCTATAAAATAAATAATGCATACTCAGTAAAATAATATTAACTGCATAAAACAAATTAGGTCCCTTTTATATGGGATTTTCAGTAATGTTGTGACATAATTAGTCATCACATTCAAATGCATAAACTAACTGATTTACAGGCCCAAACACTGTATAACGAAAGTATGCTGGTGCTGTCAAAACTATGTACACCTTTGGAAAGCTAGCCCCACCAACTCCTAACCAAGGGATACAGCTAGACTCAAGCTAACACCATTGGTTTCAAAGAACAGCCTCCCATTGCCCAGAGGTCCTTATTGTCTTTGTTCACTTATAGTTTGTCTTGTTCTCTTCCAAATAATAAACTGATATCCTCTTCCCTGTATATTAGTAATGTATTGCAGCTCTAATTTTTGAAACACTGCCTTTTAATCAAGAACAATGACTAAATTAGTTGCTATTGAGTCAATTCTGAGTCATGGTGACCCCATGTGTGTCATATTGAACTGTGCTCCATGGGGTTTGCAATGACTGTGATCTTCTGAAAGTAGATCACCAGGCCTTTCTTCTGCGGCACCTCTGGGCAGATTTAAACTGCCAACCTCTCGGTTAGAGCCCAGCACTTAACAATTTGCATCACCCAGAGACTCCTACCTATATGCATATGGGTTTATAGCTTCTAGTATTCAATAAGAACTGTTTGTTTCCATTTTCTTCTCTTCAAGGCAGCACTGTCCTACACTGGAGGCTTTTCCAGGCAGCCATGGAGGGTCTTGGTTCACAGCATCATTCCACTGCCTTCTTCTTGGAACATCTCCCCTCCTGTCCGTGTCCTTTACCCATATCAATCTTCCATATCCTTCAAACCACTTCTGTTGACACTGTTACGATCTTTCCCTGAGATGAGGAAATACATTGACTTTACTTCTCATTTGGTGATCAATCTTATACTTTCTGATCTACAATACTGTGTCATAATCTTATATTGGCATTTAATTCTCATGAATATATTGAATTCCATGAATATATTAGACAGAATAGGCTAGATTAGGCTGTGGTGTCTAATAAACCTCTATATATTAATTATGCAACCTTTCTCATGCACATAATGTCCAATGAGGATTGCTGGGGTCTCTCCACTGTTCAATGACTCAGAGATCTAAGCCCTTCCATCCTGTGATGCTGGCATGTCAACATCTGACCTTCAGTGATGTCATGGCAGGGCAAAAGAAAGCATAGAGGCAGCAGACCAGTTCTTCAATGCCTCAGCCCAGAAGTAACATACATCACACTTACTAAAGTGTAATTGGAGTCCCTGGGTGGCACAAATGGTTAAGTGCTCAACTACTAGCCAAAAGGTTGGCGGTTCAAACCCACTCAAAGGCACCTCAGAAGACAGGTCCAGCGATCTGCTTTTGAAGGCTCATAGCCTTGAAAACCCTATGGAGTAATTCTACTCTGCACACATGAGGTCACCATGAGTCGGAATCAACTCGACGGCCACTAACAACAACAACAATGTGTAATTGGCTAGAACTAGTCACACAGCCCCACCTAACTGCAAGGAGGCTTGGAAGTATATATTCCCACATGTTCCAGAATAGAACTGGGTATAGTGACCAGCCCCTGGAGAAAAACATCGTACTAAGTAAAGTAGCAGATCAGCAAAAAAGAAGAAGACACTCAATGCGATGGATTGACACAGTGGCTGCAACAATGGGCTCAAACATAGCAACCACTGTGAGAATGGCACAGGACCGGGAGTGTTTTGTCCTATTGTACATAGGGTTGCTGTGAGTCGGAACCAAACTGACAGCACCTAACAACAACAGCGGTCTCTACCACAGTGAGTTTGCATCATGTCTCCCAAATAGACTATGACATCATTGATACTGCATGAAGTTAAACTGCACTTTGGTTGCATGATGGTGGGGCTGGCTTGCCTGAGTTCTTCAGGATCTGTAAATGCAAGGAACTCATCATCATACACATCTTTGGAGTTCTACCATAGTTCTAGAACAGTGCCTAATATACAGCAGAACCACCTTAGAAAGTATTCATTGATGGATTGAATCTGAAGACTGACAGGGAAAACATCATATCTGATCAAGTTCTGCCTCTTTCATAGTTCTTTGCCTCACCTTCCAGCTGCAGAAAAAGTGCTGCTTCCAAGACAAATGAATGTGGCAAGGATGTCAGAATTTCTTGTGGCTGTCTCAATCAACTACATGTGAATGCCACAACTCTGAAACTTCCCACTTCACTGCTTTGTATTCTAGGACAGAATGAAATCAGCAGTGATGGACAAGGCCCTACTGAGGAGAAAATGAAGCGGCAAAACCTGGCAGGAAATATGTTTATGATACAATACACCCCGAGAGCGCATTTCCCCTTGAGCTGTTTTAGAACTGACAGGCTCTGAAAGGCTCAGAACCGAGACACTGTTACCCCCATTAACAAATGGGGAAAATGATACCGGAAAAGGTTGAGTTTCTTGGTCATAATCAGCCACCCAAGAAAAGCCAGGGAGAATACCTGCAAGGTTGCAGGCTTGGAGCTGTCCGTGTTAAATTAGATGATGTTCATTCGTCACCGACAGCTTTGGGGGGAAATGGATCAATAAGCACTTCCCTTTGGGTCACTTTCCTACTGTGTCGGATTTATATCTGCAAATGTTTAAAGAGTTCCCATTTACCTGGGGTTTTATGACTTTGTTATAATTGCCAGAGCTGAGAGAAAGCTGCCTTCCGTCTGGCTTCTCCTCCTGCAGGGAACAGTCCAAAAACCATGTCATCTCAATCATAGAACAAAAATGCTTTGAAGGAAAACAAATGCTACTTTTTTCCCCTTAAAAAGAAATTGTTGAATTGCCTGGAAAAACTCAGACAGTGACTTGCAAAAACCTTTCTTCTGGGTTGTCTAGCTACTGGCAGGAGAGGATGGATCATTGCAATGGATTTTCTGAGTGCCGCATCCAGGTCAATCTGAAAGACTGAGGGATTATTCCAGAGTCTCGTGACACTATGGTCAAGTACCTTTTTCACCCCAGATTTTTCATTTTTTTATTTTGGGTTTATACTCTTATTCCTTTCATATAATAAACAATATATATTATGCATCACCTTTTATAAATAATTGTTGATGGGCAATATTTTGAAGGCAGTTGGGGAGCAATGCTGGCTCCCCATTTATCTGTAACTATTCAATAATGTGACTTTGAATTTTTAGATGATATTTTTCTCATAAATAAACTTTACTGTTTCAACTGACTTGTTAATTCATATGCAGATGCATGTCAACCAAAATGTAAATATAAATGTGTGTGTTTGAGTGTGTGTATTCTTTTATTTTAGTGAAAATCAGTAAGCTTATGTTTTTCCTTTTTTCTACTGTAATATCATATATTCCACACCTGGCTTTCATGTAATACACACATGTATGGAAAGGAAAAAAGATAGAGGGGCAAAAAAAAGAGAAGAAAGCACAGGAATGGGAATGCTGTTTTGCAATGTATAAAGATAGAATATTGGCGATTCAATTTTCTAACAAAAAAAGCAGTGAATGTGCTTGTTCCGTGTTACAGCTCTTTCTTTGTGTAGTCTTTTCCTTGCATCTCCTTGGAACCCAATAGTTTGAATGTGTTTTCAGGTTAAGCATGTGTTCATTGCTAAAAACAAAATAGCATCTGTAATGTTGGGAAAGGTTTCAGGAAACACTGCTAAATCAAAAACGTGGAGAAGCCATTCTGAATCTGAACAAGTGAATTATGGAATACATAATTTTTAATCAACTCTTTAGGAGCTATCTATATGCCAAAGGGCAGCTTTAATTAACGTCTGTGCCATTTGCTTCACCATTAAAAAAAAAAAAAGGATGCTTTCTGAATGGATTTAACACATTACCTACAATTTTCTTTACACCATTTACTTACTTCAGAAAACTTTCCCTTATAGAGTGCACAAAAGTAAACCTCTGCCTATCCCTGGCAAAATAATAATTCAGAATAAATGAGATAATTCTACTGAAGCTTAGCCTTACTGCTAGAAGTTTGAGCCTTCTGAGCAAAAGCAATGATGATGAAAAGAGACGGAGACAAATAGCAGTTAAGCGCCTGCTCTGTACCAGGCATTCTCACAAATTATCTCATTGTTTCTTCACAAAATATCCTATGACACTGGTATTATTTCCATCTTGCAAAAATAAATAAATGAAATGGGGAGAGGGCAAAAGTTGAGGTGACCAGGAGAAGAAATATAAAGAACTTAAGAACTTGCTCTATATTACCCCAATAGTGAGAGACTGTTAGGTTTAGGCAAAACTACATGGCC
>NW_004444092.1:1099503-1118083 GCF_000243295.1 Trichechus manatus latirostris
TGATAAGTAAATGGGCAAAAATAATTTGGAAGAAGCAATTCCCCCACACAGGGGTTGGGCTTGAGAATGGATCCTCCTTGAGAGCAAACCATTACTTTTATTGGTCTCCTTAATAAAAATCTCAGCAGGATCAAGATATTTCTGAGCACCAAATAATACGTGAAGAATTCCAAACAATATTTTATATGAAACAATTTAATTCCTAATCAGCAAAAGCCATATTAAGTGCTCCCTTGAGGCACACTGAAGTACTCTTTGATCTGTTTTTATTTTGTTACCTCATAGTGGACAACTGAACAAATGTTCTTAATTAACCAACTGGCTTATTGATTGATAAGTTCTGATGTCTGTTAGACACAGGAAAGCACTCAGCCTGTCAGATTGGATATTCAGCAACTAATAAAATCTCAAGTAGATAGAGCATGAGAAAGTTTGTGTGTGTGTGTGTGTGTGTGTAGAGAGAGAAGATGATCCAAAAGATGTATAAAGGAAGAAGAGGAAAATAAAGGAGAGGCAAAAAGTGATGGGAGGGAAAAGGTGTCCAAAAAAGACTTGAGAATTGGTGGGATTTGAGCAGCCTCTTAAAGATGCCAAATATTTAAGCATGAAAACCTTGGGTAATAGCATAAAATCCACAGATGAGAAAATAATAAAGGTTTAGGGGCAGGAAAATACATGATGAAGACAAAAACCCTTGGCTGTCAAGTCGATTCCAACTCCTAACAAACCTATAGGACAGAGTAGAACTGCCCATTAGGGTTTCCAAGGAGCAGCTGGTGGATTCAAACTGCCAACCTTTTGGTTAGCAGCCATAGGTCTTAACCACTGTGCCACCAGAGCTCCATGATTAAGACAGAGGTTGTGAATAGTCTAGCATGGCAAGAGTACCAGGTGTGAGTATATGAGTATGTAGTATACACACTCTGGGTACATATAGGGGGTAGGAGTACTAAGGGGACATGGGAGGATTTAGTGAGAGGTAAGACTATAGCGTAGCGAGTAATCCGTGGGCCACAGAGAAGAAAAATTTGCTTTTTATTCAGTTTGCTCTGGCTTATAGGGCTGATGTGATCAGATCCGTGTTCCATATGTGAGTTTACTGACGTCATTAAAATGCTCAGTGCCTCAGTTCCTCTCAACTGTTGAATGGGGAAGATAACACTTCCCAGGAATGATTCTAAATATGTAACAGGTCTTATCTACAGCACTTTGGAATGCCTTAGTGAAAAATAATAGGAAGTTTCTGAGTTGTGTTATTACTATACCTCTAGCAGGAAAAAAAAGCTAGCTTTATCTGCAGTATGTACATTTCTCTTCTTCTCTGTGATACTCAGCTAAAAATGGTACATACTCATAAAAGGTTTCCCTTGGTTCCAAAGAATGTGAAGCATTTCTGTAAACAATATATGAATGAGTCCTGTAACCAACTGTTCAAGTATCCACCATTTAGCTGTAAAATGTAGCAACTCCCCGAGATCCCACGGCAGGAAATAAAATATGACCCTTCGGAGCAGCATACAGTGCCATGTGCCCCATGATCTATCACTCAATAAACATTAATTGATGATGATGAGGCAGAATCACATAGACCACTGGGAGTTCTGCAGAACTGTTCTCTTATTTATCCCACCCTCACCTAGACACACATCTGCCCAGGAACACAGACTTTTTGCCTTACTCAAAATCAGTTCCTGTAGGAAACATTTCCAGCCGAGCTAGATTAGAAATTCATTAAAAAGGTCATTTTAGCTGGCAAGCGTTTCGTAAACTAGGAACCACCTCCCTCTCTTTCTGTGTCTCACTCCCTCTCGCACGCGTGCACACACGCACCACACGCACACAGCTTTCTGCAATGCTCTGTTTATCCTAATGTCCTTCGGAAAGACAGAAGAGCCACTAAGTATGCGGCTGCTTCTGTGTGGGACATAGGACATATGGGCCATATGAATTAAACTGACTGTTTAAGACTCTTAGAAAAGAAGACAGTAAAGTAAATTTCCTTTAGAATGTGTAATCTGTGTTGTCATCTCAGTTCAACCACTGACTTGTAGCGACGGGAGGCCAGTGGAGCAAAGAGAGGTGGAATGGGGAACATATCCACCTGGCCAAACAGAGCGGTGTGGAAATTGGAAACTTTGATATCCTGGCTTCCAGAATGCCTGTTTAGATCAGAGATGGATACAGGGCTTGTATCATCTAGCAAGCTGACAGTCTAAAACTCCAAGGAGACAGCAGAACCTACCGATTTGACCGTAGACCCTATAACTTTCAAGAGTCCATAGCCACTATGCAAGCAGAACTCGAGGGAAGGGAGGTTTTTGCTACTATTCTGAGGTAGTATTGTGGATTGTTCTTTTTGGTTTAACCATTTTCATAAACTTTGGGCAAAAGCCTAAAGCCTTGTCTGTAGAAAATAAAAGCTTGAGGCTGAATCCCATATCTGCTATTTATTGCATAATCTTCGGGAGGTTACTATACCTCTCTGAGTTATTCTTGTAAGTAAGGATAATAATACTTAACTTGCAAGTGTCTGTGAGTTTTGAAGCCTTAATTAATGTTTGGAGAGGAAAGGAAACTATGAGGGAGGAGCAACACTATTATTTTCATTGTAGCAATGTAAGAAACAGCAGGAATTAAGAGCAGGCAAGATGTGGAAAAAGATATAGGCAAGTCTGACAAACCCTATGACATTTGTAGTTCTCTGTGAAAGCCTTAGCAGTGAGCTCAAGGAGTTCAGATGACTCTTCCCTGCCTTTCTCACCCCATCTCCCACCACACCTCCTTATGCTCCTTGTTCCCAAACTGTAATGAAATACCTGTAGCTGCCCAAAGGTATACAGGCCCTTACCTGAAATCTTTGAGGCCAGATGTGTTTTAGTTTTCAGAACTCTTCAGAATTAATAAAGGTATTACAGTGCATGTGATATCTATTGTGTAAAATCCCCAGTGAGATATGAACTACACCCTGTAATCAACAAATTAATATCTCTACAACCAAATATGTGAATATTTACATTAATGGAGATAAACAGAAACTATACATGGCTTCACGTTACTTCAGGTCAATTCTGTTGCCAAATGAGTTAAGAAAAACCTTCAGGTTTTAGAGCTTTTGGGATTTCAGAATTACAGATAAGAGACTGAAAAACCTATATATCATTCTATTCTTCCATATCTGTATATATTGTTTCCTCCACCTAAAATGCCCTTCTCATGGCCTCATCCACCTATAAAATTTCTATGCTATGTTCAAGACCCAGCTCAAAGAGAACCAATCCTGAGAGATCTTTCCTCACTACTCAGGCAATTGGGCATTTTCTCTTCTTTCTTCCATGATACCATAGACATAAATATCTGTATCTTAGCAATTCTCACATTTACCACGTACACACACAAAAAGAATGCCTTTTTCCAGCTTCTTGGGATAATGAAGGTCAGTACCATACGTTGTTGTTAGATGCCATCAAGTTGACTTCAACACATAGCGACTCCATGTGACAGAGTAGAACTTCCCCATAGGGTCTTCTAGGCGGTAATCTTTATGAGAACAGATTTCTAAATCATTCTCTCATGGAGCTGCTGGGTGGGTTAGAACCACCAACCTTTCAGTTATCAGCTAAGCACTTAATTTTTGTGCCACCAGGGCTCCTTCAAAACTATATATACTGTCATCTTAATGTAGCACTAAGGACTAATTGCTAGTAAAGTACCAAGCATGTCAAAAGTTTCTAACATTTGGTATTTGTAAATGAAAATTTGTGATTCCAAGATCATAGTTAGAATTCTAAGTCAGTTTTCTGTAAAAAGTCTGGCTGCCATGCAATGCTGGTCAACATTGCCAAGCTCCTCCTCTACACACACACAAGCAAATAGATGGAGTTTTGCATATGGGGGAGAGACACTTCATTATCATCACATTATCGGTAATATGAATTGAATGTAGTTTGCATTTTTTACAATTATTTAGAGATTACTATTATTTTAACTTCCTCATCATTAATTTACTTGACCGTGGGTTACTTGGTTCACTCTATAGTGTGAAGAAACGCAAATTTACATCAAAATTATTATAACCTACACTTTTTAAATGACTAGACACGGGCATTATGATTCAAATATGAATCATATATATCACTAAAGTAAATTTATCTTAATCACCCTCTCAAATTTTCCCCCATTGGAAGGGAAAAAGGTGAGGTTGATGAGTCAGAGTCTTTAGCCCCTCCTAAGTGGACTGTGCTGAAAAAGTTTGAGCACTACTACTTTAAGGGAAGTTACCATACTTTTATTTAACTTCACTTTGAGGAATAAGGTGTGCCTGACCCAAGTCATGGTATTTTCAGTTGCCTCATATGCATGTGAAAGCTGGACAGTGAATAAGGAAGATCAAAGAAGAATTGATGCATTTGAATTATGGCATTGGTGAAGAATACTGAATATACCATGGACTGCCAAAGAGCGAACAAATCTGTCTTGGAAGAAATACAGCCAAAGTGCTCCTTAGCAAGGATGGTGGAACCTCGTCTTTCATACTTTGGACATGTTATCAGGAGGGACCAGTCCCTGGAGAAGGACATCATGCTAGGTAAAGTAGAGGGTCAGTGAAAAAAGCAAGACCCTTAGTGAGATGGATTAACACAGTGACTGCACAATGGGCTCAAACATAGCAACAATTGTGAGGATGGCGCCGGACCAGGCTGCGTTTTGTTCTGTTGTACACAGGGTCACTATGAGTCAGAACTGACTCAAAGGCACATAACAACAACAACAATTTTCACTGCTTGCCATGTAGTGTACATTTAATAAATGTTTGTCAATTCACTGAAAGAACAAATGCTTTAAAAACTATAAAAGGTCACAAAAATGTAAGGGTTTAGCTCACATCCACTGCATGATAACACTGGGTTAAGATTCTCATATGATTCCTTGTGCTTCTTAAAATACAGACCAAAGTGCTGTGTTCTCTTAGCTTCCCTTTAATGCTGTATTTGGAGAAGAGCCACAGCAATCCCTCTGGTTCCTTCCTGTCATCTCCTTCAGAAGAGCCAACTCATTTGGGCACTCAGTGGGCTAGTTTGGCAGCTGTCGAGCTCTGGATTATGCATCTTGAGCCCTGGCATCTGCAGCTGTAGTGAGAATCATCTCTAGCGTGTGCCCTGGCAGGGCTCCAAGGGCCACAGCTGCCAGGGCAGGGTCACCCATTCCTGGGCTGTCAGAACCTCCTGGTGGCTACTTTCTTTGAGTCAACCTTGATAAAAGGAATTATGTCTTATATTCAGTCCCCTGGTCCTTGTCCCATTGAAGCTGCCAGCACTAGAGCTGAAATGGTGCCAGAATCTTCAGCAGGGTCTGCAAACATGCTGCGTGAGGATTTGGTGCTAAGAATCTAATTCAGCACCAGAACAAAAATAACTATTATTAGCTGTGTTATGTTGGTGCTAGTGGTATATAGTCTACAGTTCTCTGGGGGCAGGGTGTTGGTGGGGAGGGGGAAAGGTCTTTCTCAAATCCTTTAGGTATGAAGTACAGCTTCCCTGTTGATTCTACCATTAGGCTGCTCATCTGGAATCCTTACAGAGTCAAGGAGACATTTCAAGGTTTCTAGTTAAATGAGTGGTTGGTCTACACCATATACAATAGCCTCACACTTGGGAGAGGGGGCAGGGTGCCCGATACCATGGGACCTAGGCCCACTTACAGCATAAATCTGAAATCAAAGGCCAGAGCAATATTCACAGGCAGGACAGTTTCCACACTTAGGAAGGAAATACAAAATTGTAGTTGGCAGCCTCCATCACAAGAGTTGTGGCCTCTACAGAAAAGGAGATAAAATCTTCAAGAATTAACCCAGAAAGCCACCAACACGTAGCCTGGTAATATAGTAAGTGTTCATCAATGAGGTATTCATAAAGTCCCATTTTGCCTGTTATCATTAAGAATTATACTGACTCTAGAATGCTGTACACAATGTATTATTTCTTCATAAAAGTAATGTATAGTTGTAATTCATGTCTGATTCTTTTTGGATTCCAGTTTAAACCAAGCTCCATCATCCTCCTTAAAATAGGGTTTGTTTGCAAAGTTGAGAACAGCTACTGTGGCCTCTCCTTTATTGATCCAAGGTCAGGGAAGCAAGTAAGATCAGACCAGTACTAACACGCTATAGGTATTTATTTCCCAAGAGCACATGACAAAATAAAAAGAACCTTCCAAAAGAAAGGTTCAGAAGTTCAACCTTAAATGCATTAGAGCCAAAAGGTCTACCAAGTGAAACTACATCTCTATCTAGAAGTGACAATACGTTAAATTTTTACTGTTTTATCATTTTGATCCTATAACAGAACAATTGAAATAAATATTAGTGGCAGCTATATATAACTAAATACATATATTAACATATCCATATGTAATTATTTTAAAAATAGTTACATATACTGATATTTTATATGAGTATACGTTTATATTCCCAAAAAGGAGCAAGCTTTCCATGCTTCCTTTCCCATACTTCCCACCCTACCTCAAACCAAAATGTGGTATTTGTTAATTGCCAAACTTCAAAAACTTTCAAATTATTAGTGTTCCCTGTGACATCATATTTTTAGTGGGGGTAATGCTAGAATTCTATATGCAGAATATATGAAAAAGAAATCCCTGGATTCAAGTCCCAATTCTACTACGGACAAATATCTCAACCTATCTGAGCCTCAATTTTGCCATCTGTGAGATGAGGATAATAATAATTACCTCACAGGGTGGTGATGAGAATTACATGAAATCATGTTTACGAAAGTATTTCACATGATCTGCGTGTACAGTGATAAACATTTGGAGTTACTGATAAAACTGTGATTACATTCATCATTGACACCTGAATAGTCATTTTAGGGCCAGAAATAGGCAAAAGGTCAAGATGATCTTTCTTGCTTCCCTAGCTTACCCCTTGTCACACCTGGATTTCAGCCCCACTCAGCCCCTCAGCTGGGCTCCCTTGATGTGAATGACTTTCCCAGCCATATCAAGGAGGCCTGCTCAAAGCAGTGCCTGACATATAGTCAGCATGTTAGGGTACATAGTAGGCAATCTAAAGTTTTGAATTAGCTCACAGCTAGTTACTCTGAAACAATAAATGTCTAAATGGAATCTTTCACTGCAGGATTTGTAACTAACGATTTTTCACTAACATTTTCCCGATGAAGTTTATAAGAGCTGTCATTAAGCAGATGCTTTAAGAAGAAATAATCATTGCTAATTCTCAGCTACATGATAAGATGCTGTCACCATTCTTCCCGTTTCTCACCACACAAAGGCATTGATGAGACATCCCCACATTGGTTTTGCTTTTGTTGGAACGTGTGTTAACTGTTCCACTGGTGTTTGCAAAGCCTGTGGTTAGAGAAACATTGAAGGAAATTCAGGTCACATTGTATAGACCTGTCATGCCTAACTTCCGCAGCCCCCTTTTATGACTCTCTTCTCCCTCAAATAGTACACAAGTCAGCCCATGGCAGACGTTTGCAAGGTCCTTTACAAACTTCACACACAGAAAAAGGAGGGGAAAAGATAATAAGGAGAAAAAATTAGACTTCTTACCAGGTTCCTCAGGGTTGACTCTGATTACTGTAGACCCTGGGTGGTGGTGGTGGTTTTTAGCTGTCATTGAGTCAGTCCCTCAATTCATGGTGAGCCCACGCACGACAGAACAAAATGCTGCCTGGTCCTGTGCCATCTCCATGATCAGTTGTGGAGTGGACCATTGTAATCCATAGGGTTTTCACTGATTGATTTCAGGCCTTTCCTCCTAGCCTGTCTTACTCTGGAAGCTCCACTAAAACCTATTCAGCAACATAACAACATGCAAGCCTCCACTGACACACAGATGGGTGGTGGCTGCGCATGAGGTACATTGGCCAGGAGTCAAACCCGGGTCTTCTGCAAGGAAGGCAAGAATTCTACCACTGAAGCACCACCCTAGATAAATGAAGAGTTCTGTCCTCCAATAAACAAGAGATAGAAAAGAGAAAGAAAGGAAGAAAGAAAAGGACACTCCACATATGATGATATTACTCACTACGGCAGTGCAGAAGTTGACACTGTCTTTGGAAAATGGATGTGCTGCTCCAAAATAAGTTGTTTATCCTAGACATCATGACATATTTATTAATGTGGAATTAAGCTACTTAAATTATACAATATGCCTTCCAAAATTAATTTCATTTGCACAATTTGCAATATTAAATCAGCACGACTTGGTTTTTCCAATAACCCTGTGGAATCAACATTTTAATTTGTAAATAATATATGAGTAAGTTTTGCAGCTCATCTTGGGCTGGTAAACAGTGGACTCGGCATTCATGCACTAATGTATCACACTATTTAATAACTCAGATTTGTCGTGGTAGAGTCAATTCCAACTCATAGCAACCCTACAGGACAGAAAAGATATCAAAATTATGTAAAGTGTTGGAATTTTTATTTCACAGTGCTTCATGCCTAATTCAGGTTAATCTGGTCATGTAAAATGAGGAAATAGCCACAGACACGGAATTGGTTTTACAAATATCACTTCTTTGGATTTTGTTATAAACTGAGTTGTAAGAATCAGCTTTCCCTTCGGCCATAGATCCAGTCCCATTTTCTCTATTGTCCCTCTCCTCCTCAAATGACCATGGAAATGTTATTAACAGCCTCAGACTGATTCTTCTTTTTTTTAAAGACCCTAACTTCATCCTTCCATGGAGACTTGAGGACCAAAGAAAAGATTTCAAATCAACTCTACTATGTATTCCTTTACACAACATACATTGATTGAACATTGACCCTGTGCAGTGCACAGGGCCAGACTCTGGGATTACAAAGAGAAACAAGAGCAGCCTCTGTGCTCCAGGATTCACTGACACTCTAGAAATTTGAAGAAAGGTGCTAAGCAGATAGGAGATCTTATTAATGGATAGGCAGTTTTTTCTGGTCTGGTTCCTGCCCCACCCACAGGCTCATCCAAAGATAAAGAAATGTTTACACTCCACCTCCCCATGTTGAGCTAAGAAGGGACTCTTGAACTGTAAGAATAGCTCTCATTGAATTAATGCTTCTCATGTGGCAGACACTGTTCAAAGAATTGTGCAGATCTTTACAACAGACATTTGCTTCATTTAATTTTGTCAGTTATTCCATGAGAGAGGTCATATTATTATCATTTCTAATTTACAGATGAGAAAAGCAAAGCTCAGAGAGATAACTCAACATGGCCTGTGCCACCCACTTAATGGAACAATAAGAATGCTAACCTGAATCCGACACCAAAAAACCACTGACCTTAGCAATCAATCCGAGTTTGTTAGCCAAAAACATCTAGATTTTCTGTTGGGTTGAAACACACCAACAGACATGCAAGTATTCATCTAATTATGATTCTGTTTCACAGGTAGAGAGACAACTAAAGTTATAATAACAAAAATAAATAAAGCTAAGTCACAATTATTTGAGTATTGTTCCAGTGAAAAGACTACCAGCCATGATTTAATTGTGATATACTGGGAACTGTCTAAAGTTGAAATCAGAAATATGAGCTAGGCACCAAGTAAGCAGTAATATGGGATCTATTTAAATCAGCTTTGCAAAGCATAAGGCTTTTTCAAAGACTGTTCCTGACTTTATCATTAATCAGCTTAGTCCCCTTTTTCCCCTATTGACTGGCCGTCTACTTCAATAGAATGCTCTGGCTGTTTTCAGAGCTTTCTCATTCAGCCTTTAAATTAGCTAACTGCCCAGCCACAAGGCAGGTACCAATTTATGCCAAACAAATCATGAGGCAGGAGGCGCTACGGAAAGACGGCTTATTTTCCTTCTGCTCTCTGGTAAGGAGGGGAGAATGTGACAAATGCTTGTGGGTTGGTAAACTGTACTAATTTACAAGCCTGCTGTTATCTTTCTAATGTAACACTCCCTGGAGAAGCTTTGAGGAATGATCTAGTTGAAGCTTTCAGCTTCAATCAATAATCTTGGAAGATTATGAAACATGGGCTCTTATTTAATACAGTAAAACCCTGCTTTTATACCATTTGGGGAACTCCTTGAAGGAATCGTGTTATAAGTGATTTTGAAGTTGAAGTTAAAGAAATTAAAACATGAATTAATCTATTGCTTGCCATGTCTAACAATCAAAATAATATTAATAACCAACATTCATATAGCTCATTACAGCTCAAGATGTGTGTTAAAAATTCCACAAAGGCATCTCAAAATCATCATCATCATTCTCCTCGTGGC
Organism: Trichechus manatus latirostris; assembly: GCF_000243295.1. Lineage (NCBI taxonomy): Eukaryota > Metazoa > Chordata > Mammalia > Sirenia > Trichechidae > Trichechus > Trichechus manatus. Next base: position 1,109,770 of record NW_004444092.1, read on the forward strand.
TAACATTTATTGAGGGGCAGACACTCTTCTAAGTGCTTTAAATGTGCTTTACTCATGATCGCCCTTCGCCTTCAAACTCTTGGTCCTTATACAGTGTTCCATATCCTAGTGGATGAACCACCACCTATGTGATTATGCAAGTCAGAAATCTAAGAGCCGTATAATACCACCCCTCCCCAGCCTTCAGATGTGTTGTTGTTGTTAGGTGCTGTCGAGTTGATTTTCGACTCATAGCGGCCCCATGTGACAGAGTAGAACTGCCCAATAGGGTGTTCTTGGCTGTAATCTTTACAGAAGCAGACTGCCAGGTCTTTCTCCAGCGGAGCAGCTGGGTGGGTTCAAACCGCCAACCTTTTGATTAGCAGCCAAGTGCTTAATCGTTGTACCACCAGGCCTCCTACCTTTCAGATGTAACCCATAGCAAACCCAGTCACTTCACCCTGTAAAATCTATCTCACATCCACCCACATCTCTCTAGATCCCCCACAACCATCTTAGTAAATTATCTCTCCCCTGAACTGTTACAATAGCTTCCTAATTGACCTTTTGGTATCCTCTACCCTCCTCCCTGCCCTCATTTCATTTTCACAGAGTGTGCACTTGAAATACAAACCTGGTCGTGTCACACACACATGCTCAAGAAGACACACACACTTAAAGCCCCTCAAGGATCAGACCCTGAAACTGAATGTGGGGTTGCAGGGTATGCAGGGTCTGGCCTCAGCTTCTCAGCTCTATCCTCTCCTTGAGCTTTGCCCTCCAGCCACACCAGTCTTGGTTCAAAAAAAAAAAAACAAACCCATTGCCATCAACTCAATTCCAGCTCATAGCGACCCTATAGGACAGAGTAGAACTGCCCCATAGAGTTTCCAAGGAGTGCTTGGTTAGCATACGTAGCTATTAACCACTACACCACCAGAGTTTCCAGTCTTGGTTCAGATCCTTCAAATACACTGTTTACCTTCTGCTGCATTGTTCCCTACCCCTTCCTTTACGGAATAAGATCACCACCATACCACTACCATGTCCTTGCCTAGTTAAGGCCAGTTCATCTGTTAGCTGTCAGCTAACCTTTACTGGGTTGGGTAAAATTTTCCTGACTTTCGAGCACAAATCCCCTGCTCCCACTCAAGTCAAATGCCTTTCTTATACACTCTCATATACACTCCTTTGTTATACACTCTCATATACACTCCCTGGTGAAGCAAAGAGTTAAGCGCTCAGCTGCTGACCGAAAGGTTGGCAGTTTGAACCCACCCAGTGTCTCCTCGGAAAAAAGACCTCCTGGTGATCTGCCTCCATGCAGATTAGATTAGATTAGAAAACCCTATGCAGCAGTTCTACTCTATCACATGGGGTCACTATGAGTTAAAACAGACTCCATGGCACATAACAACACACCCTCATAGAGCCATGTTCATTTTCCCCTACTGTCTATCTTCTGGGGAAGAGCAGGAGTCATGTCTGCCTTTACTCATTAATCTAGCTCCAGTTTCTAGACCAGCAAGTAAGCAACCAAAGGTAGGCACTCATTAAGCCAATAAATGAACAAACTTAAAATTTACACTCACAAGCATCTTTTCCCATTTAATCTTCACAAGTGCCCTATAAAGTAGATATTAATATTAGCTCTATTTTATATATAAGGTGACTAAGACTCAAAAAGTTCATGTACCATGCTTTATGCCTCAGGTCACTGGATGATGGGGTCAGGGCTGAAACTGAGGTCTTTTGAATGTTTGGTCTTTCTAAAGCACTTTGCCACCTTCCAAATAAGAAACCATATTGTATATTGTCTCCAGTTGGCATAAAGGGCTTTCTTCAATCCAGACAAAGGAGAGGAGGTAAAAATCGTCACAATGATGATTGCACATTACATTAAGTCAGTGATACCACTAAAAACAAATATATAGTGAAAGCATATATGTTTTAGTGCTTTAATTGGTAGAAAATATTGTCACTGGCTAGATGATAGATTAAACTTCAGTTTACTAACATCCCCTTATTTCATAAAAAAGCATTTCTATTTAAATGATTTCCCGTATAATAAGATTAAAATGATAATACATTACAGGTTTTAATATACTTTCCTATACATTTTGAAAAATGTACTAAATGAATTAAAAATCATTGACTTATACACTAAAACAGGTAAATCTTATGGTATGTAAGTTATACTTCAACACATCTTTTTAAAAATCATTGTAACTTTCTCAGTGAATTTTGGGGTTCAAGTCAGAAAACACCTCTAAATATGTGAAACATTCAAACACCTTCTACAGAGACTAATTTAGTGGTTCTTAAACTGTGATCCTCAGATTGCATGCATCAGAACTACACTGGATGCTTGTAAAAATGCAGATACTCAGGCCCCTTTCCAGACTTACTGAATCAGAATTGTTGGAGATGAGGTCTCAAGAATCTGCATTTTTAATTTGCATGGGAAGTGGTCTTATGCACCCCAAAGTTTGGTATCAGTGATCTACTTGTAGCAAGACTGCTTTAGAAAGGCAAGAGTTCTTGAGGAGAAGATTTATCACCTGATTAAGGCCTTCTAAAGAGACACCTGCCTGCTCTTTAGAGTTAATCTTCTAGCAAACAATGATATTTCTGACAATTCAGAATAAAACGCCACATCTTAGACAGCTGTGCAACAGTTACTGAGTATTAGTGTAAGCAAAACATTAGTGCAAAGTTGAAATGAAGTCTCAAAACAGTCACGTGAAAAATCTACCAGGCACCAAAAAGCGCAAGTTTTAGCAAAAAGTATTATATAGATTATATAATAAATATATTTTGGGACGTATCTTCTAGAGTTTGCTAATGCGAAAAATGTAACTTTAAAACTTTTCTTCTTAATATCCCTTCCACCAGGGAATCTCTCTTTGAGTGATTTGGGCATCCAATCTGCAATGTTAAGCTCTATTATTTCTTCCTGGACACAAGTGCATTTGCTTAGCATTGCTCATACATGATCTTTTTGGCTACTTATGTCACTCTGGGGCAAATTAATAGACAAACAGTAAGGACCTAGAACTGAAGAGGTGGGGGGAGGGGAGGCATTTAAAAACCTTCAAGAATCAAACAGGTTGTTAGAATTGAAAATAAGTCCAGGACATCAGGAAAGTTTTAAGGATGACGCAAGTATTGGAGGTCTGAATGACGCTGTGGATTAGAAGCCTGGAGGTAAGGGCAGAAAGACACACAATCAGGCCAGCAGGGGGTCACAGGCCCAGCATTCACTGGAAAAGTAAGAAAATGTTGATTCTTCAGGACAGAGCAAAATCAAAAAGTTAAGCCTTTAAAATGACATACAAAAATTAAAAAAAAAAAAAAAAAGTTTCGGCTCTTACTATCTGCAAAGTACCAAGGAGTGCTATGCAGCTAACAAGGTACTCAAGCTGAGGAACCCCAGAACCATTGACTTGCCTGTGCTGATACACCCCACTCTCCATTTATTTACTATTAATCTTGAGACTGGACCATGTCTCAGCAATAATTGTTGTTATTGTTAGGTGTTGTCAAGCCGGTTCCAATTCGTAGTGACCCTAGGTACAACAAAATGAATCACTGCCCGATCTTACAACATCCTCACAATTGTTGCTATGTTTAAGCCCATTGTGCAGTCACTGTGTCCATCCATCTCACTAAGAGTCTTGCTCTTTTTCACTGACCCTCTACTTTACCAAGCATGATGTCCTTCTCCAGGGACTGGTGCCTCCTGATAACATGTCCAAAGCACATGAGACGAAGTCCTGCCATCCTCACTTCTAAGGAGCATTCTAGCTGTACTTCTTTCAAGACAGATTTGTTCATCCTTCTGACAGTCCATGGTATATTCAATATTCTTCACCAACACCATAATTCAAAGGCATCAATTCTTCTTTGGTCTTCCTTATTCGCCATCCAGCTTTCATATGCATATGAGGCCATTGAAAATACCATGACTTCCGTAAGGTGCACCTTAGTCCTCAAAGTGACATCTTTGCTTTTAAACATTTTAAAGAGGTCTTTTGAAGTAGATTTGCCCAATGGAGTAAGTTGTTTGATTTCTTGACTGCTGCTTCCATAAGCATTGATTATGGATCCAAGTAAAATGAAATCATTGACAGCTTCAAACTTTTCTTCATTTATCATGCTGTTGCTTATTGGTCCAGTTGTGAGGATTTTTGTTTTCTTTATGTTAAGGTGTAATCCATACTGAAGGCTGTAGTCTTTGATCTTCATCAATAAGTGCTTCAAGTCTTCTTCACTTTCAGCAAGCAAGGTTGTGTCATCTGCATATCACAGAGTCTTCCTCCAATCCTGATGCCACATTCTTCTTCATGTTGTCCAGCAATGATTGGGAGACATAAAAAGTTGTATCTGAGAGACTGCAGCCTCTAAGATGCTGCAGTACTTGTGTTCCTTGTTCTACATCCTTTCTAAGTAAATTTGATGCTAAGTACTCCTAGTTGAGTCTTGTGAGCTTGACTGACAATCCAGACCTTGAAGCCTACTTTGGTGGCCTCTTAGATAACAGAGAATATAATAAATAAATAAATAAATAAATACATAAACAAATAGAAAAATGAAAGAAGGGGAACCCTCTTTTAAATGCATTCCTTACCAGTTCTCTATCTCAGCCCTGGAAGTAGTAGTTTCTCCTACATTTTCTATTCCTATATTCCTTAGCATTATCTTCACTTCTTACTAGCCAATTCTACATTACACCAATGTTCTATTATAGTTACTAATTCTTTATATTAAACTTTCATTAAGTTTTACTAATCTATCCCCACGTGTCTGTCTCCTGGTTGGACACTGACTGATAGAAAAGATTAACGAAATACTATTTTTTTAAATTCAAAAAGTGCCTGGTATGTAATAAGCACATTTATAAGTGTTTATTAAATTAATCTTTTAACATGAGGGCCATAGAAAAAGGAATAAGTATAGTTTTAAATCCAACCCCATATGAAAATGTCTCCCATGAGCTGGTATCTTTGGGAAAAGAAAAACTATTTGTTTTCCTTTTATTTTATTTACAGTTTTTACCATTAAATATATTTTAGTATGAAGATCTTTTGCCCATCATAGAAGGTAAAGAACAGGAATTTACATTAAGTCAGTAATATTACTAAAAATAAATATATAGTAAAAGCATATATGTTTTATTGTTTTAATTGGTAAAAAATATTAAGTCACTGGCTAAATGATAGATTAAACTTCAGTTTACTAACATTCCCTTATTTAATAAAAAGGCATTTCTATTTAAATGATTTCCCATATAACAAGATCAAAATGTGTAATACATTATACTTTTCAACACACATTCCTCTACAGTTTTAACTTTTTTATATTTACAACAATCCTATAAATTACTTAGGGAAAATATTATCACTGTAATTTCTTAGACAAGGAAACTGAAGCTGGAAGAGTTTACGTGACTGACACATGATCCCACAGCCTTAATTAGTGATAGAAGTGAGAACAGATCTCTGATCTTCCATTTCTCAGCCAAATGCTTTTCCTTCCACTGTGCTAACTCCCCAACAACAATAATCAAGATTGATCCAACCTCAAATGCTATTTTGAATTAATTTTTTCTCTAAGTGTGAAATATTCCAAGACAGTTTTAGAAGATTCATACATGCCAACTGTATGAGTAGCTCTGACTCCCATCTCCACAATTGATGTGTTCACAACCCTTGGGTAGGACCTTCAATATGTCCCTGATACATTTCTCTTATCTCTGTAATGGAGGGTGATAGATCCCAGCTTGCTGCCATGACTGTGGCCTGGGGCCAGCCTCAGAGCCTCTCTAGTTCTCAGTTTCTTTATCTATAAAATGTCAATGACATATTAGATCATCTATAAGTTTTCTTCCTCCTCCAAAATTCTATGATTCTGAAATTACTAAACTACTCCCAATATTAATTTCTTCACCTATAAAATTTAGGGTTGGACTATACGTTACACTAAATTCCTACAAGTGCCAAACTACTTTAATTCTAATATTTGAAAATATGATTCTAGACTTTTGAGATTATTTTAGTGTGTGGTTTGGGAGAATGGTTCATCAAAATCACCATGGAATTTTTTTTGTGTGGTGAATATATATGCAACAAAACATTTGCCCTTTCTACATTCTTCACTTGTACAGTTCAGTGACATTAATTATGTTTATCATGTTGTTCAACCATCATCATTATCTGTGTTTCCAAATTTTCCCATCACCTTTAACAGAAGCTCAGTGTCCCCTAAGCAATGAGTACCTCTTTTCCTTTCCCTCCTGCCCACCCCTGGTAACCACTAATAAACTTTGATCTCTATACACTTGCCTACTATAGATATTTCCTGTAAGTGGAATCATACAATAGTTGTCTTTGCGTGACTAACATTTCACTTACCAATCCACTCCTAGTTATATATCCAAAAGAATTGAAAGGAGAAGTACAAACAGATACCTGTACACCACTGTTCAATGTAGCATTATTCACAATAGCCAAAGATGGAAATTAGCCTAAATGTCCACCAACAGATGAATGGATACTCCAAATATGGTATATCTGTACAATGGAATATCATTCAGACATAAAGAGAAATGAAGTCTTGATACATACTGCAACATGGATGAACCTTGAAAGCCATGGAATTTTTTAAGAATAATTCCATTCGCTAGATACATCAATTCAGATCATTTAGATGGGCCCAGAAATCTGCATTTTAAAAAGCCTGGGTGCCTGACATGCATAGCCAGCTGGGAGAATCACTGCTTCTGGGCACTCAGGTTCATTGTTTAAAAGTCATATCTTGTATAGCACAACTCCTAAAGGTATCCAGGATCTGATTATTCGCTATCTTATTACGCAATTATAAATTGCAGTTTCTCATTTTTGCTTTGTACACATGAAAAGCCTAACTTCAGCTCAGTGGTGAGATCCGATAACCACACTATATTATGAAATTTAGGTATTACAGCTTCTTAGTACTTGAAAGTTCCAGATAACAGAAATCATATCTGTGACAGCTGAAGGATTTTTCAAAGCTCTAAAAGTGAAAACCAAAAACATATGCTGAAGATCCCAACTCATAAACAAGTGTCATTAAAGGGTTTAATAATACACCTCCCACTATCACAGAGAGCCCTGGTGGTGAAGTGGTTAAGAGCTCAGGCTGCTAACCAAAAGGTCAGCAGTTTGAATCCACCGGCCTCTCCTTGGAAACCCTATGGGACAGTTCTACTCTGTCCGATAGGGTCCTATAGGGTCGCTATTAGTCAGAATTGACTTGATGGCACACAAAACAAAAACACTATCACAGACCAGACCTTTCAAGATTAGGATTGCAGAGACCTCATGCATTGTGTTTACTTTCAAACACTGTGTTTTACGTAAAGACTTGTATTCGAATTCCGGCTCTGTAACCCGCAAGTTAGGAGACCACTAGCTAATCACTTAACCTTTGTCATACATATGGAAAATGAAGAGGTCTAACTGGGCAAGGTCTACATTAAAACTGTATTATTCTAAAAAAGGCGAGGTTAAGAAAGTTAAATACGTTTAATGTTTATTTTGTTATAAGGATTGTAGATAACGCTTTAGCTGGTTCCATTGGTTACAGACACTGCTATTAGCATTTTAGTTAAGCAGCAAGCTCCTTTTAGAAATTTTTGTATTACAGCAGCAGGCAAAACACGGAGCACTCTAGATAATACTGTGCCCTTCACCAAAAAAAGAGGCTGATATTTGGAAATAATGATAGCAAATATTACATGCCAGTTACTGTTAAAAATTTTCAAAACAAAGGAACTCATGTAATCATCATAACAGCCAAAGAAGGCAGATACCACCTCTGAATCACAGAGAGGTTGAACAATCTGCCCAAGGTCACACAACTAAGAAATGCCAGGCTGGGATTCAAGCCGAAGCAGCCTTATCCTAAAGTTTGTGCTGTTAACCATCACGATATCCTGAGAATCTTCCCAGCTCACTAGACTTGAAAGACTCCCAATCAGTAATTTTTCTACAAATCATAAATTCCAATACCTGACACAATGCTGCTAAAATCAGGTGCCGATAGGGATTGATACTGTTGAAGGAAAATATTTATATTTACAAAGCAAAAGTGACCACTAAATAAACCCATACTGCCAGAAAATTGAGCTTTTGTCATCTTTTTAAGTCCGTGCACACCCAGGCAGCAAAAAAGCCTTCTCTTGATTTTCCCTCTCTGGGTTCCAGAATCTTGACTCTGACGGTCAGGAAACTTCTGCCAGTGCAAGTATCTGTGCTTAACAATAAACAGATGCAGTATTTTTACCTCACAAATA
>NW_004444092.1:1135077-1136402 GCF_000243295.1 Trichechus manatus latirostris
CTGTTCTTGAACATAACCTCTTTGAATTCAACCTATGAAAAAACTGCTTTGGAATTTCTCATCCATGGTATCATGGTGTTTTGTCAAAACTTCTATTCTGACATTGTTTCTAAACCTCAGAACAAGCTATACTATCCCTGTTTTACATATGAGGAAATAAAGGTGTGAACTTAACCAAGCAGACAGCTTTAGTAGGGATACAGTTAGAATGTGATTCTGGGATTCAAACCCAGGTAGCTCTGATTCCACCACTACAAAGTACTACCATCTGAAAAGAAAAGCTGGACCACTGAATTAGTTGTATTTCATATGTGGACTCATCCGTAAAATCATGTATGCTTAGAACTAACAGCAATTCAGTGATGTAAACTCAGGATAATTCTGTCAACTTGATATAACCAGTTGTTTCGCACTTTACAAAGACAAACCATTCAGATGATTGACTGCATTTTGATTGCATTTTCAAGGTACTTGGAGGCAAAATATACTCATAAACTAAATCAGTTGCCATCGAGGAAACTCCAACTCATGGTGACCCCATGTGTTTCAGAGTAGAACTACACTCCATGGAGTTTTCAATGGCTGTGATCTTTCAGAAACAGATTACCAGGGCTTTCTTACAAGATGCATCTGGGTGGATTCAGCCAACATTCAGTTAATACCCAAGCACTTCAATGTTTGCACCACCTACAGACTCCAAATATATTCATAATAACAGTTAAAATTAAAAAATAATACAGTAACCATTTGTGCATAATCTTTAGTATGGAATCTTCACTCTACACACATTACATCATTAAACAACTATGAGGAAGGTATTATTACCCCTATTTTACAAATCTAGAAACTAAGATTCATAAATGTCAAACAAAGTTGGACAACTAATACGTTTACATCAGTGTTTTCTCAGGAGTAAAACAGGCGCACGCACACACACACACAAAACACCTCAAGGGTTGCCATGAAGAGAGGATAATTAAATATTATATGTAAAAGTGCTCATGAGGAACCTGTACTTACACCAAGAGGTAGTTGTTAGAACAGAACAAGGGGATACTGTGTAGCTGTGTAGTTTAAAGTCAAGAAAAGTGTGTGTCAGGGTTGTATCCTTTCACCATACTTATTCGATCTGTATTCTGAGCAAATAATCCGAGAAGCTGGACTATATGAAGAAGAACACGGCATCAGGATTGAAGGAAGACTCAGTAGCAACCTGCAATATGCAGATGACACAACCTTGCTTGCTGAAAGTGAAGAGGACTTGAAGTATTTACTGAGGAAGATTAAAGACTACAGCCTTCAGTATGGATTACACCTCAACATGA
>NW_004444092.1:1138124-1145114 GCF_000243295.1 Trichechus manatus latirostris
GGCAGAAAATCTCATAATATAACATTGGTGGTGACTAAAACCTTCTAGTCCAAAGGGCCACAACCCCTTAATCACAAATTTGCCCTGCTTCACAAAAACAGTTGAGATGAAGGGGGGTTATCCATCACATGGTGACCCAAGATCAGATGCTGAGGGACAGCGCATAGATCAGGAAGGTTTGTTCTTTGAAAATGAACTTCCCATGCTCACTGACTCCAATAGATTACATTTCAGAAGAGTATAAAGAAAAGGCCTTTCTTTCTTTTTCTTTCTGTCTCTTTTCACTTAAAACGCCCTGGCTACAAGGGAAATAATCAATAAATGGAGCTTCCAGCCAAACTTAAGGGGATAAACTAGTAAATGCTAAGCTTTGGAGCATTAAGAAGGCTCATTGTGCAGTATCAGAACAATTTCCATGTCATTACCTCTAACTGCTCCCTCCACCAATGGGACCGACTGTCAGGAACAGCATCAGCATTATTTTGCTTTCCACTCTCAGGCATGACAACAACGGTAATATAACAATAACGATGATGACGCCACCTTCCATAGGTATAGCATACTAATACATGGAGTTTATTTACACACCAGTTGATTGTATAAGCTCCATAAAGGCACAGACCCTGTCTGTCTTATTCATTATCATGTTCGCCCAAAACCTATCAAAATGCCTGATTAATAAGTATTTGTTGAATAGATAAATTTCTCAGTTAATCTTCATAAAACAATGTAGGTTATTGTCCCCTGAAGTGGATTATTGGGTCCATTTTACAGAGATTAAGACTCAGGGAGGTAAACAATGTACCTAATGTCACACAATTATTAAGCTGCAGAGTCAAAAGCCAAGCTAAGTTCTTCTGATTCCAAATTTAGTATATTCATCCCCCTATAGTGCTGCTGACTTTGATGGGAGTTATATCACGGATAAGGTAAGTACCAGATTAGCACATCAAAACATAGGAATTCTCCTGAAAAGAATGATGAAAGACAAAATCTAAAATCTCAGGTGAGATCACCATAAACGTGCAGCGAGGAGTCAAGTTTAAGAGACTCGTCGTTATTAATCAAATTATAGATCAGCCCCAATAGCTACGTATTTCCTTGTGCTTGCACTCAAGAGACCCTTTTGTAAAACATTCACAGAAAGAGATCAATACCTCTCAAGAGGTAAGTGGCATACATTATGCCTCAACATATACACCACAGGAGTTTTACTGCGTGTTGTGTACAGTAATTGCATTTTATAGATGCCTGTGGAAAGCTTCAGTCCTCATTGATTTGATCATAAACTAAAAGACGACAAAAAGAAAAGAACAGCACTTTAGAAGAAGTCGGTCAGCTGAAGTTGCAAAAGAAAATGAAAATTTGGCATGCTTAATGCAATCAATTCATGTTTCTTAGAAAATGAATGTAGATATTTGAGCGCTTTTATTATGAGCCAGTAGCAAGACTTGAAAGGTACTATGAGAATCCTTGTTCATCTAACAGTCAGTGGTGGCACCTATCAGCAGGATTTAAGACAATAGGAAGCCAGCCTAAATTATAGCCCGTACTAAGGTTCCACATTATGGAAACCATCAGAGTGGCTTATGAGCCATGGCAACTGAATATTTGTGTTTTTATTATTTCATTTAAGGTGTCTTTGGGATTTACAATCAAAATTAAATGGAGATTGTGATGTAATCTGGGATCATCAATATGTTGCTAACATTTCTAACTTCCAGAAGCATATTTTTTGAGCATTAACTCTCCTAATTTCCTTCATTTCTTCATGCCCTTCACAGAAAGCAATCCTGAAGAAATATTAATGCAGCATAACAACTCTTTACCCTTTTTCAAGGCCAATTTTGCAATATGGGCAAAATGATTGGAAATGGAGTCCTGAAATTGCTGAAACCATCTGTCAGGGACTCAGTTAAGAAGATCCACACTGTTTCACAGCCAAAGATGGGGATAAATTATGCCTGGCTGGAAATGTCCAGAGCAAGTGGATTCCCACTCAAGCTTATTAGGATAAATTACAGAACATTTTAGGGTTCATTGCCCTAGTAAAATCATCCTTTCGGATGACAGTAAACCATAAGCTACACTGATGAGGAAAAAGGCACATGGTAAACATTAGCCACACAAAAAAGATGTTTTTCTAATAATAAATAATACCCAACGCAGGTGTCATTAAGGAAACCACAAGCTTCTGTCAAAATGTCTGTAGACCTACTTACATTCGTAGACACAATCCTGTGAAACGTTCCTGCGCATTTTGTAAAAATAGCCCTGTTAATATTTAATCACAAACTCTAGAAGTACTTGGCTAATATTTATTCATGAAATGTATTTGGTAAAATATTAAAGAACTGGAGGGTGGGGCTGTTGTGATTAAATTATATAGCTTGGGATGTCAAGCTTTAGAATAAGTTAAACACTTTGCCTCCTTCTTGCCTTAAATATTTACTGCCATTACAGAACTATTGACATCTTACATAGAAAACAGTGATTCTCACACTTTATAACAAATTCTGACACTAGTAAACAGTGGTAGCCAAAATGCTCCCACAAATGTTGGAACTGATCTGCTTCAGGGGAAGCAAAGATACCCCCAGTTATAAGTGTAGTACTACGCAAAATGAATCATCACTTCCACATTCCCTCACTCAAAAGAGGTTGAGTAAGAATGAAAAATAGAGCCCTTTCTATAAGTGGAGTACCTAGGTGGTGCAAACAGCTTACGTGCTCAGCTGCTAACTGAAAGGTTAGAGGTTTGAATCCACCCAGAAGTGCCTCAGAAGAAAAGCCTGGTGATCACTTTCAAAAAATCAGCAACCGAAAACCCAACGGACCCCTGTTCTACACTGGCACACGTGGGGTCACCATGAGTCAGAATCGACTAGACAGCTACTGGTTTTTCTATGAAGTACCAGTAAGAAAGTTTGTTTACCAAGTTGCAATTGGTGAATTAAACATGTTGAAAACACAGCCTGTGTATCTGTGACAAGAATAGTGTCCCTCCCTCCCCCTCAGCTTCCACTAAGACATGGGAATACGTAAATTGAAGAGTTGGTCCAGCAATTTCTGTACGTACTAATTAGAATACTACTCACAGATTCTTTTAGTTTATCTTGGTTTGTTTGTCTGCTTGTTTAGCCTTCATCTGAAGTACTGCCTGGGTGATTTGGTTAATTTCTCTCTAAGTAATATTCATGAGAGCCATTTCTGATTAAATCGAAAACTATTTGAGTATTGTATTTGAAGAATTCTGGAATTTGAATGCCCAAACCAAGCACTTACCTTGAGAAACATGTTCCAAAGAGCAAGATTAACTCAGTAGGCTAATCTTACTTGGTGAGCTCTTACTCTCTGCTATGTACCATGTGCACTGCACAAATCTTCTCATTTAACCCACACAACAACCTTCGAGATTAGTCTTACATTATCCCCATTTTACAGAAGAGAAACTCAGGCTACAAGGGATCAAGTCTCCTATCCCAGTTTTCACACCTAGGAGGTGCTTGGCAAGGAGCCCTGGTGGTGCAGTGGTTAAGCACTTGGCTACGAATCGAAAGGTCGGTGACTGGAACTTACCAGCCTCTCTGTGGGAGGAAGATGTGGCAGGCTGCTTCTGTTAAGATTTACAAGGCTGCTTCTGTTAAGATTTACAACCTTGGAAACCGTGTGGGGCAGTTCTACTCTGTCCTACAGAGTTGCTATGAGTTGGAATCAACTCGAGGACAGTGGGTTTGGTTTTTTGGTTTAGGTAATTGACCAAGGTCAGAGATGCCTATGTGAAAAGAAATGTGAAAGAAGCAAGTCCTCTGTCAGCCTTGAGATCATGTAAAATATGCAAATTAGAAAGACAGACACAAAATGGAATTCCCATTATGGAAGCACCACAAATGACTACATTTGAAAGAAATAACACAAAAGAGATGGGAGGACTGAGTTTCAGTATTTTTGCTTTCTAGGTAAATATTATCTTTATGCTTTTGGGCGAATTACTTAATATGTTTAATCTCCAGGATTCACCAGTCATCAAATGTTATATGTATTAAAAGAGGAAAGTCATTACTTTTTTTGAAGCTTGACATCATGCCTAATACCTGACTTATTTTTAAACTGATAGATCACATTATGGTGGCACATAGATGTGTTAATGTATAAGATTATATTCATAAAACAGCATAGCATAGTATGGAGGAAAAGAAAGAAGTCAAAGGAAAAGGATAGAAGTGCCTACTATAGGCTAATGCTTTCCATGCAGTATCTTCATGAGTCCTATAAGTAAGATATTATGATTACCACTTAAAAAAAAAAAATGAAGAACAAGAACTATGGGGGACAAATGATGAGTAAAACTAGACCTTGCCCTAAAGGGGTTTAATACCTACTGGGAGAGACTTATAAGTACCTAACCCCATCAAGCTATAGACAATGATCCCTAGAAGCCTCTTAATAGCCTTTTACAGTTTGGTTTTTTAACATATGTTTTATCATGTGAATCTAAAAATTCTACAGATGAGGAAACTAAGGTTTGGAAAGTTAAAATAAATTAACCAAGTGAGTAGGTGTTGAAAGAGGGCCTGGGAACCGTATCTTCTGATACTGAAGTTTGAGTTGTTTCTAATGCCCTACACTGTATTAAACATCCCATGGTCTCCCTTCAGGTGGGAAAATTTCCCTTGTTAATTAAATTCTAAATATTATTCTCTAAGATTTCCATTCTGAGTAACCAAAAGAAGAAAAAAAACAAACGCACTGCCGTGGAGTCGATTCCGACTCATAGCGACCCATAGGACAGACTAGAACTGACCCATAGGGTTTCCAAGGAGCTGCTGGTGGATTTAAACTGCCAACCTTTTGGTTAGCAGCCAAACGCTTAACCACTACGCCACCAGGGCTCCGATTTTGAAAAAAAAGTTACTTATTTCAGGTTAGGCTGGTGAGTAAAGTTAAACAAAATTTATATTATGAAAGGCTTAAAAGTCTTCCACAGTCATTAAAGAGACAGTAATTCATAAATAGTACTCTACTTATGAAAGTTACAAAATTAGAAACTTTCTAGTGATGGGTCTATTATTGTTGTTAAGTGTTTGTTACGAATTCTAATCATAACTAACCAATGTGACAGAATAGAACTGCCCAACGGAGTTTTCTTCGCTATAATCTTTACAGAAGCAGATCACCACGTCTTTCTCCCACAGAGCTGCTGGATGAGTTTGAACAAGCAACCTTTTGGTTAGCAGCCCAGTGCTTAATGGTTTGCACCATCAGGGTTCCTTTGTAATGGGTCTACCATCACATAGTGATGCGTCTACCATCATATAAGCCATTGAGCTGATAATTTATTGAGGAGGAAGAAAAGGAAACTAACATCTATCAGACACACAATGAATGCTAGGCTCTTTACATATTCATTTACAAATATTTATTGAGCAGCTCTTGTTGTTGTTGTTAGCCCCACGTTTTACAGAGTAGAACTGTTCTACAGGGCTTTCTTGGCTGTAATCTCTACAGAAGCAGTTCACCAGGACTTTCTTCCATGGTGCTGCTTATATGTCAGGTACAGTACTCTAAAAGGCTCCCAGTATACAATGGTAAACAAAATAGACACAGTCCCTGTTCTCCTGTGCATAATGTCCAGTTGGGGGAAATAGACATTACACAAATAATCATTTAAATAAATATAAACTCTGAATTGTAAGGGCTATGAGAAAGAATAATGAAGGGCTTGCAACTTAGATAAATGAGGGTATCAAGAAAGACTTAACTAAGGAAATTATATTTAACCTGAGACCTGAAGAATGAATAGTAATTAACTAGATGAAAAATGATGGGAAGGCCTTTCCAGGTGGAGGTAACTTTACGTCAAAAATCCTGAGAAGAGCCTGGAGGTAACTGCACACCAAGAGTCCGTTGGGCGCCAGGAACTTAAAGAAGGATGGTAAAGCCAAAATATGAAGAATAAGGCTGTAATAGAGTAGGATGAGTTTAGAGAGGTAGGCAGGGGCTAGATCCCACATATCGGGCATATATTATCTCACTTAACCTACCTATTAAAAACCAGTTATCGAATTGATTCAGACTCACGGCAACCCCATGTGTGTCCAAATAGAACCGTGCTCCATAGGGTTTTCAGTGACTGATTTTTCAGAAGTAGATCACCAGGCCTTTCTTCCCAGGTGCCTTTGGGTGGACTCAAACTTCCAACTTTTTGCTTAGCAGCCAAGCATGTTAACTATTTATGCAACCCTTAAAACCAAAACCAAACCCGTTGCCACTGAGTAGATTCTGACTCATAGCAACTTTATAAGACAGAGTAGAATTGCCCCCACTGGGTTTCCAAAGAGTGGCTGGTGGATTTGAACTGCCGACCTTTTGGTTAGCAGCCAAGCTCTTAACCACTACGCCACCAGGGCTCTGCACAACAAGCACAACCCTTAGGTATGTCTTTATTACGCTGTTTTATAGACAAGAAAACAAAGATTTAGAAAAGTTAAATTGCTTGTCAGAGCTCACACAGCTGGTCCGCAACAGAATGAAGTCTTCTTTTGAAAAAATAGAATGTATCCTTTGAGGGAATGCTCCTTCTCCTCCAGATGCCTTCTTTCAAGTGAGGGGGTCCACCAGCATAACAAACCATCCTCTCTCTGCCCTGCAGAAGGTGCAACTTAATTCAGAGGGTGACTTTGAAAGGAGAAACTAGGCACTCAGAGCCTAGGCCCTGCTTCCTCTCATTACTCTAAAGAAACATACATTCTGCTCTGCTCCTTTATGTCTTATTGAGTCCTGCCACACATTAAGAATGACATGATGCCATTTTGCTGCCTGTGACTAGTGGGAATTCTGCCTAATTCTGCCTATAGAATGAGGGGATCCACTTGGAAACAGATAAAAGCCATACCAAAAAACAAATTATTTGTCGCCGAGTTGTACCTGACTTATGGAAACCCCATATGTTATAGAGTAGAACTGATCCATAGGTTTTTCTCGGCTGTA
>NW_004444092.1:1145552-1149296 GCF_000243295.1 Trichechus manatus latirostris
CCTCCTGATGACATGTCCAAAGTAAGCCATCCTCACTTCTAAGGATGTTATGGGGACACCTTAAATCCCATCAGCTATGTATGCTTTAAATATCTGAGAAGTAGCTCATTTTCTAGACATTTTATTCTACCTAGTCAGTCTGGAACACGGAAAACCAGGTAGGTTTCACTGACCTATCGCCAGTGTCAACGTCAAATAAACACCAATGATGTTTAACCCACAAATGGCTCTGGCAGCTGCTGTTCTTGCTCTTATGACATTGATTTAAGCTTATCAGCCCCAGTTTCCTCTCATTTTCACAGAAGGGTCTAATCAATAGCTGAATCCAAAGTGTTTTGCTCAGGAAAATAATTTGCAGTTATTGCCTCCCATACTCTGTCTCTGACATATCCCATAAAATTAGCCGAAGTTGAAAAACAGTGTTCCTTTTCCTAATACTTTTTTAAAAACCATAAAAAAAAAAGAAGTTTGCCAAATGGGAAGGTAAGTATTTTGAGTATCCTCCCCCACTTATGCTAACCCCACCTCCACACCTACTGACTTCCTGAAAGAAAATGTGAGACCTGGAGAAGATCAGGGAAGTTCTTCGTATCATTTGAAGCATAAAAAAAGTCTACTACTGAATTATCCAATATTTTTCTTGGATTAAAAAAAAAGAGACTATTATTTTTATTGGCAGAAGCAAGAAATTAAATGAACCTGCATACATACATTTTCCTATCACTACTCCCAAAAGTAATATGACTACTCCCAAAAGATGTTTTTCATTGTTGTAAAGAAGCTCTGTTACATGACACTTATTCAACCAAGTTCAGGATAAGTAACCCTAAAACAATTATGAAGTGGTTATATACAAGTATGTTTATACAGTTATGAAGTAGTTGTATACAGTTTAAAAAGAGGAGGACTAATTTTATTTCATTGTCAATGTAACTCTTAGAATTAAAAAATATATATTTTAAATCTCTTTCTTTTTTGTTAAAAACACACATGCAGCCAATACAGGTTCCTCAGCTTCAGTCATCAATGAGTCCCAAGTCACTGGCATTCCCATAATCCCTTCTTGATGGTATAGACTTAAAAAAGCTACAGCAAATAAGGCAGACCAAATCTTTTAGGTTCAATATTCAAATTATTTTATTGTACCAAGCCTAAAAAACCTAACAAAATCCGGATATGTGAAGAACAAGATATAAGGTTCTAACTGTGATTTGCTAAGCACAATTTGAAAGCTACAGTGCTTATGGGAGATTCTTGAGGTACGACCATGTCTCAGTGACCTTTGTAACCCCAGTGTCCAGCATCATGCCTGTCACACAAAAGACACGGAACAAATTTCTGTGGACGTGAATTTGTTGCAGGGAGAAAGTATGGGGAATTCAAGGCTTAATGAAACAGATGGCTCCATAGACAAGGAGGCTCCATAGACTGTAAGGGACATTTTTTTCTTCCCTACAGTCTATTGCTTAAAAGAAAGCAAAGGTATGGCCATGTTATTTAGTCTAGCTGTTGGCTGCGCTTGCACAGATATGGCCATAAACTGTGTTATTTCTACTATACAAAATAAAATTGATCAAGGCAATGAGAGATTAGTCTTCTTTGTTCAGTTGGAGGCATAGAATGTTAAAGTTTGAATGGACCTTGAAGAATAGCTGATCTAGTGCTTTTCAAACTGTGTTCCAGGGGACCCCTAGGTGCCACAAGAGTGCCTAAAGGGCACTTGGGGAAGAGATCAAACAGGCAAGTCTCTGAATACCCCACTTTTACATGATTTAGGGAGCCCTGGTGGAGAAGTGGTCAAGGGCTCAGGCCGCTAACCAAAAGGTCAGCAGTTCGAATCCACCAGCCACTCCTTGGAAACCCTACGGGGCAGTTCTACTCGGTCTGATAGGGTCTCTGTGAGTCGGAATTGACTCGACACCACACAACAACAACAACAACAACAACACATGATTTAGAGCAACTCTTCGATGTGTCTCATTTCTATATTAGGGTTTCACAAGACTTCATTAGAAATATGGTTCCCAGTCCTAAAAACAGTGTCTAATTCTAATTTTTCAAATATGGATGTTGAGCCCAAAGACATTACCGAAGTTATTTTAAGCAATTAGTGACAGGACAAAACGAAAAACCCAGATGTGCTTATTCCCAATCTAGTGCTCACTCCACAACACTACTAATAAGGGGGATTTAGCAACGTACTTATAGTACCTAACACCTAATAAAACCAGTTGCCATTGAGTCGATTCCAACTCATGGTGACCCCACCTGTGTCAGAGTAGAACTGTGCTCCACAGAGTTTTCAATAGCTGATATTTTAGAAGTATATTGCCAGAGCTTTCTTCCAAGGTGCCTCTGGGTGGGCTCAAACCTCCAACCTTTTGACTGACAGCTGAGCATGTAACTGTTTGCACAACCCAGGGACTCCTAGAACATAATAGTTCCTATAAATCTAGGAAATAAGAAATAAGCAGAAATGTGCAATATATTATGTTGGTAACGGCATATATGTGTATCACGCTAGGCAGTTTGCAAATGCTTCCCCATCCATTTATTTATTCTTGCACATGTACAACACACTACAAAGTATTTAGAGCAGATGTACTTATTCCAATTACTCAGATGAGGAAAACTAAATTTCAGAAAAATCAAATGGCTCATGTAGCTGTAGTTAACTAGTAAGTGGCAGAGCTAGAGTAAGAACGCAGTTCTTCTAATCATTCTTTCCAACACTCCATTCATTACAACACTGGGACAAGGCCAGCTTACCAGTCTCTTGGGCCACTATACACTAGTCGCCCAAGCACCACCTACCAGGGACAGTATAGGATTCAACACATAGGCTTACTCATTGATTGGCCATATTGAAAAGTATTCTGAGGTTTAATCCAAATATAACAAAAAAGAGTGGATAGCCATAAGTAACCTAAGCCTTTTGCACAGGAGGGAGAAATGGAGTCATTCTTGTCAAATTTGTGCCATCCCTAATGTAAAATGCCAAAAGTGAAGAAAAGAGAAACAGACTGGAATGCCAAGACTGTAATCCTGATCCGGGGCAGGCTAGCTTTCACTTTAAGTGACATGTTAGGCCAGTTTAGACTTGGGAAGCCCAGGAGGAAACAAAAAGGTCCCAAAAGTCATATAAACAGTTGTTCCAGATACTTCCTTGGCCTAAACAGCTCCCTGCTATCAATAGAAGTAAGTGGGCCTGACTAAAGGAAGTCTGATTGTGGGGGAAATGGACTTTAGAAAGGGAAATGGAGCCATTCTCATTTCACTGAGGCACAATTAGATGGCTATGTTTGGGCACGGCTGACAGGGGCCAGATTCCACACACTCATTTGGGAAAGCCAGAGAAGCTCAAGGAAACACTCTCCCCTGCAATTTAGCCCCAGCTGTTCAAGCTGAGGCTGCTCTTTAAAGTGAAGCAAACTGGTGAAAAAGCTGAAGTTCAGCAGTTTCACTCTGTTGGGCCAAAGCCTCTGCACAGTCCCAGCCCACGGATTCTGCTGCACTGGCCAGATGCTCAGGGCCTCCTGAGCCAGTCTTACAGCGAGCTCCGTAAAAAGTCAACAAGACTCCATGTGCGTCAGGTCGAGGCCAAAATGCAGCAGTCCAAAAGGGGCACTGGGTCCTTGGTCAGCCTGTTCTGCCAGCACTGAGCCCGGATTATGCAAAAACCCCAGAAGTCTCCCAAAGCTGAAGTCATCAGTATATTCATTTTTACAACTAGTTATTAGAACA
>NW_004444092.1:1149544-1151049 GCF_000243295.1 Trichechus manatus latirostris
GCAACTGGATAAATTGCTCCTTTGCAAATGCCCTCTGAAATATGCTCCATGGCCTAATGCAAATAATTTGCCTTCAGCCTTTTCGAGTCACTCTGAGGTTATTTATGAAGCAGTTTATTCTACATGAATTCTGCAAAGAAGAAAAAGGAGTTGACCAGTATAATCATCGCTGGCTATTTCTTTATTTTTTAAGATGTTAACTGAAAACGAGAGTTGAATGGAGTTTCACAAATCTCCATCAACACCCATGAAAGAGGCTGCTATGGTTCATCAGACATTGGACACAACATAGTACACGTGAGAACCTCATGCCTGAGCACTGATGTACAAATCATACCTCACTACTTGAGTCTCTTTTGTCCTGTTTCCGTCAGTAATTGAAGTGTCCGGAAGATAAAAAGAATCTCACCATGAAATGAAAAAATAATTCCTTTAGGAACATTCATCTTGACAACTAAATGTGTGGACCATGATTGCAAACACTTACTGAATCACTATGGAATAAAAGATTTAATTTACAAGACTGGTTGGGAGAGAGAGGACTTTGCTTTCCACAATGTACAAGTCTTGGTGACTCATTTTTCTTCTTACAATTCCCAGGTGACAAAGTTCACACAATGGATGGATAGATTAAATAGAGATCAACTCTGACTTCTGGAAAGTACAGTTGCAGCCATTGTTAGCGGCTATTCAGGGAGTACTAAGGTATGAGTAAGCCACTTAGGACAGTGGTTTAGTCCACTGAGATTTATTACCCAGCTCCCTGACACCCAAGTGTAAGAAATTCTCACTGACAACAAGCCTATGAGTCAAGTCGTTTTCCCTGGAGGAAAATAAAATTCAGAAAAATTCTGGATTCCAAAAGAAAATGATGTCTGTTTTGAACCATGTCTATTCTCTGGAGCATTGGGCATACTCCCATGTAAAGATAAAATTGCCCTTTACTTTAAAAGTCTTGGAACTTTAGGCATTGGTAAACTCTCAGACCCTATGTATGAACAGAGAAAGAATCACAGAATTTACTTGGGAGAGGAAATAAAATTCATCTCATCCAATCCCCCCCCCCCCACCTTTTTGGTGCATTTTTAACTTTTTAATTATGAAATAAAACATAGACAGACACAAGCCAAATGTATAGCTTAATGAGCTATTATAAGGCTAAAACTCTACAACCAACACCTAAGTCAAGAAAGATATAGACCTTTGCCAGCCACCTGAGAAACCCCATACGTGTGCCCCATCCATCTCAAAAGTAACTACTAAACTAACTTATATAGTAATCACTTCTCTGCATGGCTTTATAGTTTTATCATATATGTGTACATTCTTAGACATCACAGTTTAGTCTTGGCCACTTTATCAAATCTGATACATTTATAAGTATCTTTTAAGCCACAGGCTTCCCAGATATCCCCTTCTTTGTCTGACAATTTACTTGCTGAAGGACCTGGGGCATTTGACCAGAGGGTTTCTCACAGTCCAGACATTGCTGACTGACACGGTAC
>NW_004444092.1:1151873-1157863 GCF_000243295.1 Trichechus manatus latirostris
GGAGAAGCTCCTAGTCCAGGGGAAGATTGATGACAAGGACCTTCCTCCAGAGCCAACAGAGAAAGCCTTCCCCTGGAGCTGACACCCTGAATTTGGAATTCTAGCCTACTACACTGTGAGAAAATAAACTTCCGTTTGTTAAAGCCATTCACTTCTGGTATTTCTGTTATAGCAGCACTAGATAACTAAGACAGTTGGCTCCTGCGTTCTTTTGACATACCCCAGTAGTTTTTGATAGCTTCCTAGCTATATGGTATGATATGACATTTCAGACTGAACTTGTACATTTCCTGCCTCAGAAATGGAATCAGCCATTTCTCCAAGAAATCTTTGTTGATGTTGTTGTTAGGTGCCAAGTCAATTTTCAACTCAAAGTGACCCAATGTGACAGAGTAGAACTGCCCCATAGAGTTTCCTAGGCTATAATCTTTATGGGAGCAGATCACCAGGTCTTTTCTCCCATGGATCCACCGGATGGGTTCAAACCACCAAACTTTAAGTTAGCATCCAAGTGCTTAACGATTGCACCACCAAGGCATTAAGCATCCTAACTTCTTTTAATGGGAAATGTTATTCCAAAACCACCACTTTCCAATGGGTTACTCATTGTTTCTAGGCCTTTCCAGTAGGTAGACTTGGGAAACAGATATACATACATATATATGAGGGCGCAAATGGTTAATGCACTCTTCCCCACAGATGTCTAATATCTGCACGTCTTGTAGCTATTGGCAGTTTGTCTACATCACTTGTATTTTGGAGTTTGTGACAATACATTGTCACCCTGTCTTATTGTAAATGTTATTCACATGCTTTTGGTTTCCTGCTCTATCTGTGTTTATAAGATGAGAAAACTGAGATCTAAAAGATGGTGACTTAACCCAGGTCACTCAGATGATTAGTAACAGAATCAAATAGAAAATCCACGTCTCCAACAAGCACATGGTTTACTGCTTTTTACCCATTCTGAGCTCAAATCCCTTTGTAACATCTTCAAGATGCATCAAATGGAGCTTCACCAAGATTTGAGGGGAAAAAATTTTTAAGTAAAAAAAAGACCTATCCGTGATATTCCATTTAAATCTCTTACCAAGTGGATTTTTTTAATGTGATAAACTGTTTTATAAAGTGTATTTCCAATTGCTAGATGTTATCAATGCTGGTCTGTAATGTTCTCTCTGAGTCTTTTCATGCGACAATGTCAAAAATGCTGAGTATCCACTGAGAATTTTATTATAGCCTGTATCTGCTTCCCAAGAAACTCTATCCTTCCCTTCCACTGCTCTTCTGTGCTTCCACTGCCATAGTACTGAGTCACTATGCCAGCCTCAACGAACACACAACACATTCCCACCATCTTTTTCTAATTCTTTTTGATAAGTTTTACTTCCCTGAACAGGATTTTTAAAAGGAGTGGGAAACTGCATAATGCGGTGATAAAGTCATATTCCTTGTTTCAAATCTTAGCTCTACTATTAATTAACCATAAGCAAGTTTCTATACCTCTCTACACATAAATGTGTTCATCTCTAAAATGGAGTAAAAATAGTCTGACAGCATTCTTGTAAGAATTAAATGAAACAATTTCCATAAAGCATGTAACACATAATGACAGCTCAAATAATCTTAGCCATCATTATTGACAAGTGAAGACAGATCATTTTTTTTTTAATCTTTGGTTAGGAGAGGGAGAGATGGTTCATTTTCCTAAGTGTCCCATACAAACTCCCAGCTAGACAACCTAACTTCAATCTCAGAGAAATTCCCATCTCTAACATCTGCCTATCGTCATGCATTTATTCTTTTAGTCATTCAACAAATATTAAATGAGCACCTATTATATGTGCAGCAAAGAAGATCAAATGATTAATAATATTAATGATTAATGAGACAGACAGACATATTCCAGGCCATTACAGATTTACAATCCAATAGAAGAGTCAGAAAATCAAACAAGTAATCATGAATTAATTATAATGAGTGGAGCCCTGGTGGCACGGTGGTTAAGTGATTGGCTACTAACTGAAAGGTCAGTGGTTCAGACCCACCAGCCACTCTGTGGGAGAAAGATGTGGCAGCAAGGACAGATTACCTAATAATCAAGGTATGTACAGGCTTACTAGTGCTTATTTACTAATCTGTAGTGTACAATTTCACCGTTTTTTTTACCACATTAATGATATGGTGGAGTCCATGTGAAATTGTGCACTACAGGTTAGCAAGTAAACACAAGTAAACCCATGCATACCTTCCTTAATGTAAGCTCTGCATACCTTGCTTACTGGTTAATCCACCCCTATGTGGCAATCTGCTTCCATAAAGGTTACAGCCTTGGAAACCCTATGGGGAAGTTCTACTCTGTCCCATAGGGTCAATACGAGTCGGAACCAACTTGACAGAAACAGGTTTGGTTTTTGGTTTTGGAATTGTAATGAAGACAGTCTACCCTGTGGCCCTCAAGCTTTTCTACCATAACATACGTGAGAGATAGAGCAGCAATACTGGCAGAGTAGGCAGTGATGATCTTTCAGCTCAGAAAGCAAGTGATCCAAGTGATTCTCATAAAGCCAGCCTCCCTACCACCACCTCTGGCAACAGGAGGTGATTCCTATTAAGATTCATTGGTCTAACTCAAGCACTAAAATGTCATTAAACCTAGAATTATATTAAGAGATTCAGTAAAGCCTTGTGATAAAATTAGGTACATTTGCACATTCCTTTTTTAATTATATAGATCCCGCTTTTCTATAATACTTTAATATGTGCCTCGAAAGGGTCACTATGAGAATCGACTTGACGGCAAAGGGTTTGTTTTTTTTTTTTTTTGGTTTCAAGACACAAAGCTAGGAAGGAAAAAGAATTAACCCTGTCTCCCCAGTGATCCTCACCTCCAGGAAATGTATATTCTCTCAGCTGGATCGACAATTCAGCTTGACCACTAGCAGTGATGACCTACAGCCATCAGTACTTCTTGTTGTTATGTGCTGTCGAGTGGATTCTTACTCCTAGCGACCCTATAGGACAGAATAGAACCGCTCCATAGGATTTCCAAGGCTCTTTGTCCCTCGGACTAGCTGGTAGGTTCAAACTGTCAACCTTTTAGTTAGCAGTCAAGCGATTAACCACTGCACCACCAGGGCTCCTTATCAGTACTGTTGTTGTTGTTAGGTGCCATCCAGTAGGTTTCCAACTCATAGTGGCCCTATGTACAACAGAATGAAACAGTGCCCAGTCCTGAGCCATCCTCACAATTGTTGTTATACTTGAGCCCATTGTTGCAGCTACTGTGTCAATCCATCTCGTTGAGGGTCTTCCTCTTTTTCACTGACCCTCTACTTTACCAGGGACTGGTACCTCCTGATAACATGTCCAAAGTATGTGAGATGAAGTCTTACCATCTTTGCTTCTAATGAGCATTCTGGCTGTACCTCTTCCAAGACAGATTTGTTCATTCTTTTGGCAGTCCATGGTATATTCAATATTCTTCACCAACACCATAATTGGAAAGCATCAGTTCTTCTTCGGTCTTCCTTATTCATTGCCCAGCTTTCGCATGCATATGAGGCAACTGAGAACACCATGGCTTGGATCAGGTGCACCTTAGTCTTCAAGAAAACATTTTTGCTTTTTAACACTTTAAAGAGGTCTTTTGCAGCAGATTCACCCAATGTAATATGTCGTTTGATTTCTTGACTGCTGCTTCCATGGGTGTTGATTGTGGATCCAAGTGAAAAGAAATCCTTGACAACTTCAGTCTTTTCTCCATTTATCATGATGTTGCTTATTGATTCAGTTGTGAGGATTTTTATTTTCTTTATGTTGAGGTGCAATCCATACTGAAGGCTGTAGTCTTTGATCTTCATCAGTAAGTGCTTCAAGTCTCCTTCACTTTCAGCAAGCAAGCAATATGTGTCATCTGCATATTGCAGGTTGTTAATGAGTTTTCCTCCAATCCTGATGCCACATTCTTCTTCAAATAGTCCAGCTTCTTGGATTATTTTCTCAGCATACAGTTGGAATAAGTATGGTAAAATGATACAACCTTGATGCACACCTTTCCTGACTTTAAACCACAAAGTTTCCCCTCGTACTGTTCGAACAACTGCCTCTTGATCTATGTACAGGTTCCTCATGAGCACAATTAAGTGTTCTGGAATTCCCATTCTTCGTAATGTTATCCATAATTTGTTATCATCCACACAGTAGAATGCCTTTACATAGTCAATAAAACACAGGTAAACATCTTTCTGGTATTCTGTGCTTTCAGTTAGTACTCTACCAACATAATTATAAAGAAACAAGAAAGAATAAGTAAACACAAGATGGAGAAATATAACAATCTTTGGGCAGATATGTTTTTCCACGGGCTTGCTGTTCTAGATCATCTACCAGGGAAGTACCTTTCAGAGTTGTATCCCAGATTGTAGTTTCCATTTTAGAGCCAAGAAGGAAAGAAGGAATTCCTCATCTGCTCACCCTCCCAACTATGCATACACAATGAATTTTAGGATCCTGTGGTGGCACAGTGGTTAAGCATTTGGCTGCTAACCAAAAGGTCAGCAGTTCGAATCCACCATCTGCTCCTTGGAAATCCTATGGAGCAGTTCTACTCTACCCTGTAGAGTCGCTATGAGTTGGAATCAACTCAATAGCAATGGATTTGGTTTTGGTTTGGTATTTAACATACAAGGAGCCCTAGTGATGCAGTGGTTATGCACTCAGTTGCTAGCTGAAAGGTCGGTGGTTCAAACCCACCAGCCACTCTGAGGAAGAAAGATGTGGCAATCTGCTTACAAATTTACAGCCTTGGAAACCACATGGGGCAGTTCTACTCTGTCCTACAGGGTCGCTGTGAGTCAGAACCAACTTGACGGCAACTTTTTTTGTTTTGTTTTGTTTTAACATATAGACAAGCCCAAGTCTCACAAAAAGGTCACCATATTTTAACTTAGGTAACTTTCTTCAAGATAAAATTCCCAGCCAATCTTTAATTTAAAATAAATTTAGGGGTGAAAGTAAGGAAGAGGGAACATTTGTGATTTGCTCCTCCAGTCTGTCCTGGGAACACTGACTAGTTCTACTCTATTGTTAAACTTAAAATGCAAGAATAGATTTAGTGTGTTTATTACAGAAAGCATACCTTTCAATGGCACACTTCATAGCTAAGGTAGAAAAAAAAGCAACTAATGCACAGAGTTACATTTAAGGATGTCAGATCAGAGGAAGCTTAGTATAAAAACATCATTAAAAATTAACTCAGATAACACCGTATGTGTCAAAGAACATCAAATATGCATCTAGGAGTTTTGAGAGAGAAGAAAATAGGCTAAGGTTTGAATAATGTTAGAAAGGGAAGATAATGAACTTTGAGCTCAGATAAGAAATAATTTAGGATAAGAGAGGTTTTCAGGGAGAGAGAAAAAGGGCATACCTGTGTGGGGGAGAAGAAAACACAGGCTGAAAACTCAGGGTCGCCGTGAGTCGAAATTGACTCCACAGCAACTAACAACAACAACAGGCTTGAAAGAATTGAAAAAGATTAGAAATAGAGGATCACGTGGTTGAGCGAAGAAGGTGATCATCTAACAGGGAAAGAACAGAAACTTCCTCCTACAAATGTCCGCTCACTGACACCGCTCAGCATGCTGCTAAGAACAGATTTCACAGTCAGGGATTCATGAATTTCCTTTAAATGCATACAGAATGGAAGCGGGGGTATAAATTATTTAAAACAAAGCATCCATAAATATTTACAGATTCAGAAAAGGGTGTATGACTCCAAAAATGTTAAGAAACTTGCTATAAAATGAGTAAATCAAATTACTTTCAGGAATGATAGAATAATATTAGTTTTATTTCAGACTCATACCCTCCCCACTGCCCTAAAAACAAACAACCACAAAATTCTATTTGCTGTTGACCAGGTAGGTGGAAATTTGAGTGGTTGGGCAGGGGTAGGGGCAGAGGTATTTCTAGAATAAAAACAAATA
>NW_004444092.1:1158702-1160951 GCF_000243295.1 Trichechus manatus latirostris
CTACTTCCAAAAGTCAGCCATTGAAAACCCTATGGAGAACAGTTCCATAGTGACACACATGGAGTCACCATGAGTCAGAATTGATGGCAATGAGTTTTTTTTTAATACTTGTGTAAGTATTATGTTAGATATATGTGAAAGAGGTGGGGGACAGACAAAGACCTAGAAGACAGGAAGATGTACAAGAAAAAGGCTAACATGCTTTTTTTCTGTGCGATGGGATCATGGGTGATTTTCTTCTTTATTATGTTTCTCTATATTTTCCAGTTTTAGGCAACATATACAATAACAATAATTAATAAAAAGAAGAGAGCCTTGCTACTTCTTTTTTTTCTATATCCTTTCTCCCGCACTTATCTGAAAGAAATATGTGTGCAAACTTGTACGTATCAATTAAAGAGAAAGAGAGACACAAAGCATGTGTAACAACCCTAAAATTGTCTTTACATACCTGATTCCTGATTCCAACCAAGTCAACTCACGTTTGTTCCCAATTACAATAAGGAAAATAAACATCGTGTAAGAAAAGAGAACATCAAAGTCAGGCTTCTGACAAGGCAATGGTTAGAGTTCATGAGGACACGTTTTGCGTTAATTGGCTATCCACCGTTAAAAACCTGGCCTTTTGATTCAGAATAGTCACAGCAGGCCCTTGCAGATTGGCTAATGAGCTGTCCACTCACTGGCAAGTCCAGCTATTCATCAAGCCCCTGGGTAATTTGAAGGGAGCTCAGGATACCTGAGGCAGTTCAAGCGGAAAATGAAATCTGAGTAGCCTATAAAGGGGAAATGACATCCTTCCCAAGCTGAAAACATCTGTTCTTTTGGAGTAGATTCATTTAGACTAGTCGAGTTGGGCCGAGAAGTTAACTAAATAGAAGGTCTATCAGTGCTGGGGTTTGGCAACTTGCCTCTTCTCCTAAAAAAGTAAATGACTCTGATGTCTACCTCAAGTCATGGTCTACTGCCTCAGAATGACTTTACAATCCAGCAAATGAGAGTTTGGGGGAATATAAGCTTACTTATATAGAAGCTGTAGCATAAGGAAAAGAAATGCTGAAAAACAGCACTGAAGTTTGGGAGAGGGAAACAAGATGTTGGGACTGGTGATACAGGACAATAACAAGCGATATGAAAAACAATAGAATAAAAGAACAATTCTGTAATTGGGTTTTAATCTGAATCTTCCCACTCACGTGCCAGTTTTATACTTCAGGGGGTATAAAAGGACACTCGAGCTTAGGGACATCAGCCGACTGTCATTCTGCCAAGAGTGCAGACAAATAGTCACTATACAAAAATCAACAGCAGTGTGGAAAAGGGTCTCTTGTACATTTATGATAGATAACACAGCCTGGGTGTAATGCATTGAAACAATTAACTTCGGTGGTATAGCCTGCTTTGGTCAATGATTTTCAAGCCTTGGTGGGGAACGGTTGCACTGATAAGGCATTTACAGTTCTAAGCACTTAATAGGGGCCATTTGCCTACATCAAAGAATTAATCCAAAGCATGTTCCTTGAAAACTCCAGTTATGGTAGTAATAAGAAAGAGTGGAAAAAACCATCGGTTATGCCATACTAATCACCATAAGCAGAAAAGTGGCTCTTGGCCACAAATGTTTCTCTGCTTCTAGAATTGGAGGGCAGCACATAACACTAAAATTAATCCGCCCCTTTTATCAAAGGTCCACAAGCAGATGTTTCAGTGAGCAGGTAAATTGACTCTGTTGTTATAGAGAAACTGAAACGCTGAAGCAGTAATGGCTTTTCCACACTTCCAGAAGCCTGTGGGAAAGCCAGGACTAGGTGCTAAAACCAAGTGAGTTTCCTTCCTTTAGTCCAGATCCTTCTGTTGTAGCCTTCTGCTTCCATTAGGCAAACAGGAATCTATTGTGGCTAATGAGCTGATTCCCACAGCAGCCTAGTTGCACTCTTTAACAGGCTGAGGATGATTTGCAGCCAACAGCTCCTCTGCCCTAGCCTGATAATTTTGTCCATCTCTTCCTCTGCCATTAGGGCACTATGGGATGCAATGTCCCAACCAGAGCCCCTTCCCCACCAGGCAGTTGGGCCCAATGGCATAGGCAGCATCTTCAGACACCGGAGCCTCCGCCAGCACTGGAGGCAGTGAGGCAGGCAGCCCAGCGACAGGAGCCCAGACCCAGAGGAGGACAGCCACGGCCTTTGACAGGCTCTGATACTAATTCAGGGTGACTTTGGACAAACCATCCAACCCCTCTGTGGCTC
>NW_004444092.1:1161733-1167528 GCF_000243295.1 Trichechus manatus latirostris
TACATAGTTTTGTAACCAGCTATTTTGAAAGAGAAGAATTTAAAACACCATCCTATATCTTCTAGTAAAGTAACATCTATAAAGGATGTTAGTAAGGAGAAATGTGAAAGAGTAATAGGACATTTGGTTTTTTGAGAAAAGTAACGTCTCCATAAAAGCTCATCTATTCTCCATGGAACTAAAGAATAAATATAGGTAGCTCAAGAATAAATAAATTTAAAAGTGGTTCCTCCACCACTTTTCTTGAAGGCCATGGACAAATCTGTCCTCCCATTGTTCCGTGCCAAGTCAAAATCTGTTCTATTGTAAGGAACAAAATGAGTTGCTAGGAAAAGTCTTCTACTGAGTTTACAGTCCATTTCCAAAACAATCATTGATGCAGCACTTCCTACCCCAAAGAGCAGAACTGAGATATTGTGATTTTTAATATTCTTCCTTCTCAACTCTCTGTCCCTCCATCCCTCATCCAAACTAGGGGTCAGTTTTATGGGAATATACCTTTTATGTTAGTGACGTTCTGTGACTCAAAGTTTTTAATCCTCACAAACCCTTCCTCTCCGAGTGAGGGCTTGTTGTACTTACAAATTCCCTTAAATGCAGCCTTTATTGTAGCGTGCTGCCTCATTGACCTGATCCCCACCTTAAATGGTAGAAATTCAAAAGTGACCATGTCCCATTGCTTGTTCTCTTTAATACTGAGACACTGAACTTGGCAATTCATATAAGTCATTCAGATTCAATTTGGATAAAACCAGACCTGCTGACTAGTTCTGATTTTCAGATACAAACTCACTGGAAACCCAATGCCATCATTCTACATCTGACCACTGCCTGATTGCCCAAAAAGGAAACCCAAGAAGTCCCAAGTGGTTTCTCCCTTTCCTCTCCTTGCCCTAACCTCTAGTTATCTTTCTGAACCAGAGGATTTTGGAAGACTCAATCCTCTTGTCCTGGCCATCCTGCCATTTCCTTCTTTTATTAAAAAGGTCATTTTTCGTCATCCCAGAAGCATAGCTCATAGAGAGGAGCAAAAGTTCATGATCACTGGCCCTAAAAACATTGTACAAAAGTAGCACCATTACAGCAAGGTTTTTATGATAAAAATGTTGACAAGACATTTGAAAAACTTGATAAAAACCCATTCTAGAAATCTATATGAAAACAAGACTGTGGACTGCATAAACAAGAGCCTTAAATGTGGGTGCTCATTTCATGCTCACCTCCTCACCAACCTCCAGTACAGGTCTGCCCCTTCCCCGCTAGCTCATCCAAGCACCAGGTCTCCTCCCCCTACATCTATCTCTGTCCCTACTCTGCATTTTTTTTCGACAAACCTATTGACCCTAAATGGTCTAAAATTCAAAAGTGGTTTGGCTTTAAACAAAGCAAGAATTCTCTGAAAATTTTGGAAACAGTCACATCTTGAATAAAGTGAAATGTTTCCATTTTCAGGAAAATTATTTCCAGATTCAGGATTTTTCATGCATGCTAGTCTGTTAGACTTTACCACATATGGAAAACTTCAACTACTTAAATCTCTCTTGTTCTCAGTTGATACGTACTAACACCACTTACATGTGCATCAGATGATTACAATCCACTGTTCAGCTGTCTCAGGGGTCAGTGTAGGCTTCTGCACAATCCTTCTGGTGATTCGAATACAAAATCACAGACAAAATTCAACAATCTGAAAAAATTGATTAATTGTCTTATGTATTTTTCCAGAAATAAAAGGAAACGAGAGAAGTTATTCCAGATGAAACCACCTTTGCAGAATTTTACAGTCTGAAGTAATTTTATGCTAATGCAATTAGAATTGTAGCTCAAATCTACCCATTGCCATCAAGTCAATGCCAACTCATAGTGACCCTATAGGATAGAGTAGAACTGCCCCATAGGGTTTCCAAGGCTGTAATCTTTACAGAAGCTGACTGCCACATCTTTTTTTCTGTGGAGTGGCTGATGAGTTCAAACCTCCAGCCTTTCAGTTAGCAGCTGAGTGCTTAACCACTGTGCCACTAAGGCCCCTTAGCTCAAATGTAGGAACTGAAATTATCATGACAGTTTAACTATTATGGAAAACATTACAGATAAACAAAGAAAAAGTATCTTGAGCAGATCCAGTGCAAGCCACTCAGAAAATTAACCAGCAGCTTTGAACCCTCCAAGATGAGTGTTACCTCAGAGACTTCCAGAGAAGGAACATCTGAGCTGTGGAAAAGTATTCCAGGGCATAATTTCCTGATCAGTAGTGAGTGATGGTAAACAAAAAAACAAAAAACAAGGTAACAGGACATGGGATAGACATATCTTAGGTTACACAACCCAAGTTTAATATCAAAAACCAAGCCAAAGATTTTCAGTTCATGGAATAAACCTCTTAGACAGGATGAGAAACTATGAAAATAAATGCAGATTGTGGCAAGCATGGCTTTATCTAGAAAAGATACTTTCAAAGATAAAATGTAAACAGGCTTTAAATTTCTGACATGGTTTTAAATCCCTTTAAGCTTCTTTAAACCAATCTACATAACAAGATCATTCTTACTTGGCTACTTGCTAAGACATTAGTCTGACTTTTGCTTATTTTTAATGCTCTTAGACAACTTCCAGATTTGATATCATATACTAGCCTATTATATTCTGGCAAATTTTATGTTTATCATTTACCCTATAACCTGGTAAGTTTATTTTAGAAATTTTGGTGAAAGCATATTAAAACATGATACAAAACACTTGCCTTCTATTTTTTTTCTGCTTCATTTAAATGGAGTATGGATAGATCACAATTTCTTTTCTCTTTTTTTTATTTTTGTGCAATTTATCCTACAACTAAATACTCAATAAACTTTATTAATTAACTGCATACAAATTACAAGCATCCCTACAGAGTGCAATCAATAACACTGATAGCATGAGATGCCCGAAAAACTTGCAATTGGCCTCAAAATAAATAGCAGTGCTCTATAATAAATTTCCTAGAAGAAAATAGGCAGAATATTCAGTAACTCCTTTCTTCCAAGAAAATGTCTACTCAAGATTATTCACTTTAAATCAAAAAGTTCTAAATTGAGAATGTTTACTATCCTATTAGTGGTCACCCTGTTAACCAACTGGTCCTAATTGCAACCTAATTCCCTGAACCTCTAAGGATGCTGGAACAATAGTTCAACATTTTCAAAAGTAGGCTAAAATGTCCTGGCGAAGGTTTCTGCCAGCCCCCTACTCTACCCCTTTGCTTACATAGCTGCTGTCTCAAGCTCATACTTTTAGAAAATTAACAACATCAAGAGTGTAAGATACAAGAAAGTCTGCAAGAAGATTAGGGAAGCTCAGGAAATTAGTGTCCTAAGGGGAGCCATAATAAAAGCCTACGTTGACAATATCTCAGAACAGATAGGAAGCTTCTGTAAATCACATGCCAACTATATGCAAATGTGCATGATATGGCCTTTGGGAGAATTCTAGAAGAGGCCTCATCACCTGATGCTTCTATGGTACTTCATTTCACAGTATTTAGCTACTAATACCCTTTCATAGACCAATAAAATGCATTGACCTTTTAAACCAGATTCTAGTTAAACTTGGGGCGACTCTAAGTTCCATAATGAGAAAAATCCAAGAGGTACAAAGTAGTCACATACTTCCATCTAGAAAAATGTACTACACAATAGGAGGATTTTGCAGGATCCATACCCAAATAACAGAAAATATCTATTCAACACTAAGTGTCAGGCAGTGTACTAAGTGTTTCATATTCGTCTCACTTATATTGTCCATTCTTAAAACAGCCCTAGTGCGGAGAACTGGTATTATCTCCATTTTACAGATGTATGAACTACGGCTAAGAACTACAGACATGAAACTGTCTGAGGAAACACAGTTAGCAAGGAGCAGAGCCCACACTCACATCAGCTCTACTGACCCAGACCCTGTGCTCATTACCACCACTCTTTACCAAATTTCACACAAACAACTGGGGAAACAAACTGCAAGAAGAGTCCATTTTCAGGTCTAAGGTGCCTGAGTGGCACAAACAGTTCGCACTTAACTGCTAACCAAAAGGAAGGGAGTTTGAGCCCACCCACTGGCACCCAGAACAAGGGCCTAGTGATCTGTTTTTGTAAAGGTTACAGCCAAGAAAATCTAAAGAGCAGTTCTATTCTGTAACGCATGGTGTCGCCACAAGTCAGAATCAAATAGACGGCAATGAGTTTTTTGGGGAACAAAGAACTAGACTAGGCATCTTCTAAATTTCTTCCATTCTAAAATTCTATTTCTTTTCCTTTCTTTTTATGGGTAATATCATAGGAAATCAGATAAAAGGTTTTCCCCCCACCTCATCTTCCGTAATAATATATTAAAAACTATGAATATGTGAATTCATAACATCCCTTTAAATCTTTATCTAGATGTAAGGCTAAAGAAAAATGGAACCTGAATAGATCAGAACTCCAGCAAACGCTGCAGACACCTTTATACTCCCAGTCAAAGACGTCTACATTTTATTTTTCTGTTCATAAAAATTAATAATTAAAATTGCAAAGAGCAGCCTAATCTGTTCCCTCGTTTTAGTGCCTCCATACATCACTGGTTCTGCTGACATAATAAAAAGAGCTCATCTTTCCCACACCAATGGATGTACCAAATCACTGATCAGCTAGGGTCCATTTTGTGTACAGACTAGCTTCATGTTTAATATATCAACTCCATTAGCTGCTTAATGCCATTTCCAAGATTTAACAAAGCAAATTCAAAACGCCATTCAACAAACTTCTGATAAAATCAAGTCCCCAGACTTGATTTCTCTTAACTCATTAATTCTTTTGTATTTTTTGACAACTTTTCAAGTCTTTCAGGAAAGTCAGTGAGAGTCAAGAGAGGCCAACAGTACCAAATCCCCCATTCACTACTTCTCACATTTCGCAGGTCATTTCTCTAGGAATGACTTGAGTGAGTGGAAGTAAGTGAAAGGAATCGCACCAAGATTCTCCCCAAATATCCAAGAACAGCCCATTGAAATTGCCCTGTTCACTCCATTAGAGGCTTTGGAGTGGATGGGGCAGCGAGAGGGGATGCTTGCTTTCCTTTTCAAGGCTGCAGGCAGTGCCAGCTTTGTTAATAGCATGCCAACAGAGTCACTTCTGCTCATGGGGCCACTGAAATCCCCACGAGAGGCACGTTGTGTGACATGAAGCCAGCTATTGCTGAGCGAAGTCCAGGGAATAATTAGAAAGCAGGTGTTTTGACTTTTAAATATTCTACTGTCTTTAAGTGGTTTAAATAATTCCTAAGCGTAAGTGCTGCCGGGGAGAGCAGGGTGTCAGTAGCAGAATGGATGTTGTTGCTAACAGCCAACAGCTGGAAAGGGACTGTGACAATGCCCCCTGCTTTGCAATACTTTCCTTGTACCCTGCACGACTAGCTCGGGAGTCTAATAGCACAATACGGGAAATGAGAGCTCATCTATCTACTTGTCAGGATCACTGCAGGCATCCCACGTACAAGCCTTCCCAACTTGACCCAGGGCTGAGATGGACCATGACCTAAAAGAAAGTCTTTCAGGGGTGAGGGGCCTTCTATGGTAATTAATCCTCCAGGAGGCACAATCCCCAATGTCACCCGAACATAGATCAAGTAGGAAATTCCACAATTCTAAATGTTTTGTACAGCTCACACCGAAAGGGGGCTACATCACAAGTTCTAGAGGAAAATCAATTATAATAATCTTTCGGGTGCTTTAATTGGATTTCACCCATGCTTTTCCATCAAACCAAGATCTCCTTGTGCAATTG
>NW_004444092.1:1168147-1170046 GCF_000243295.1 Trichechus manatus latirostris
AACAACAGCACTTTCAGGGATTCATCCAGCCCCCCATGGCTCCTCAATGTCTGGAGTCCATGAGAATTTGAAATCCTGTCTCCATCTCTTAATTGGTCTCTGTGCCTCCTTCTCTTCCATCTGCCCTATACAATACAGTCATCCCTCAGAATCTGTGGAGGATTGGTTCCAGGACCACCTGCTGATACCAAAATCCATGGATGCTCAAATCCCTTATATAAAATGGCATAGTATTTGCATATAACCTATGCATATCCTTCTGTATGCTTTAAATCATCTCTAGATTACTTACCATACCAAATACTATGTAAATAGTTGTTTCATCACAATTGAAGACTGGCAATGGAAGGTAGCCTTTCTCTTCTATGAGTTTCTTGAGGTTTTCTGGGAAGGATGATGCTGCCTGGGCATCAGCCAATATCCGTTCGCCCATGATCTTGAACTTCTTGAGGTTACAGTGCTTTACAGAGCTAGCCACCATCTCTTCCTAGCCTTAAACTCTTTCCTCTCGCTCTCTTCAACCCCTCACACTTAGCCTTTGAGGGGCTGCTTTGACCACTTAATTGCTTTTTAGGAGCCATTTTTTCACAGAAACAAAGGGTGCACACAACACAAGAAGTGAATGGATGAGACTCCAGGCAAACAATGCTCAAACAACGAGTGCTGGAGAGAGACTGAGGATCTGTGAAATGCTGGGAGGCTACAGCAGGGTATGCCTTCACATCACTTCATTGGACTGGATTCAACGTAGTGCTCAGGGAGCAGCAAATTCAAGTTTTGCTTTTTGTAACTTTTTTTTTCCCAAAGATTTTCCATCCACAGTTTGTTGAATCCATGGATGTGGAACACACAGAAACAGAGGGCTGACTGAACTGCCAGATTAACTTCCCAAAATACACTTTGATCATAACCCTTCCCTACTCAAAAAATGTCAAAAGTCCAACATCTAAAATCACTTAGACTAACTTTATGGACCTCCACAGCATGTACATATGAACCCTTGGCAATAAATTGTGGCAGCCTGATGAGGGATACACTCACTATTATGAATTCTCTAGAGAGTAAGAGACTTCCAGATGAGCTGTCACAGGCCATCATCAAGGACAATAAAAGAAAACCACATGCATTACACGTCTACTGTGCTTCTCATTCCACTAAACTCTTAGACAATCCTTGTTTCATTTTTGTTACCCTAGAATTTAACGAATGAGACAATTGAGGCTTGGTAACTTTCCCAAGTCATATTAACAGAGCTAGGATTCAAATCTAGATCTGCTTGACTCCTACATTAAAACAAGTCAAATTATTTTCAGATGCCTTATAGATGTGCAAAGGGTTGTTTTATAAAGGATTAGTTTCGGCCACAAACATGTGAGAACACCACTTGAAGGACTGACATTTGAAGTGTCTCTAAGGGATGGATAAGGCCTCAACAGGCAAATGGTAGTGTGGAGGGACAAGCTTGAGCATGTTTAGAATGACTAAATCTCAGGAGGATGCTTTGGGGTGATGGAAAGGACTAATACGGTGGGGTAAAAAGACCGAAAGAGTGAAACTGTGCTTTGAAGGCCAGGCTGAGGAGACTGAAATTTATCCTGTAGGCAACAGACATCTATCAAATAATTTGAAAAAGATGCATGATAGCTAATTTGCTTTTCAGAAAAAAATTATTAAAACAGTTAGGAGGATGTGTTCAAGAAGCAAGAGACTACAGTTAAGGAAGATAGGGAAGGCTCTACCAATGGATCTAGAGAAGAGGTGTAAGGAGGACTTGGAAAGAAGATGGAACGGAGATAGATGATTGAGGTGGAATTGATCAAATCTGGCAACTAATTATGCATGCAGGAGGAGGAAGAGGGAGGAATAGTGTTGAGAGGTTTCAAATCTGATTATGTGGGA
>NW_004444092.1:1171604-1182757 GCF_000243295.1 Trichechus manatus latirostris
GCACAATTAAGTGTTCTGGAATTCCCATTCTTCGAAATGTTATCCATAATTTGTTATGATCCGCAGTCAAATGCCTTTGCATAAGCAATAAAACACAGGTAAACATCTTTCTGGTATTCTCTTTCAGCCATGATCCATCTGACATCTGCAATGATATACCTAGTTCCATGTGCTCTTCTGAATGCAGCTTGAATTTCTATCAAAATTTGAAATTTGCATACCTTTCAACTCAACAATTCCATTTCTAAGAATTTGCAATACAAGTATATTTGTATATGAAAGCATAAAAAAGTGTAAAAGCAGAGTCATTGTCGCACTGTTTATATTTTCAAAAGATTAGAAATATATATATATAAATGTTCACTTCATGCCTAGATAGATAAACTACAGTTTATCATGCAAACAAACAAACAAACAAAAAATACTATGTGATTGTGGGGGAAAAAAAGATGACGGATACTTATAGGTAACACTTGGTATTCTCTCCAAGATGTTAAGTAAAAAAAAAGGGAGTTTCAGCGTGTATAATATGCTTCCGTTTGTGTTTCAGAAGAGAGATATATATTTCATTTTTTTTTAATTTAAGTGGACATGAACTATGTATTAAAAAACACTTACTTTAGTCAAATGTACATTTGAGTATTCTTTAGAATATAGCCATAAACATAAACAACCAATTAACCCTATGATACATGAAAATCATTGCCAGAATATCCTGTTGAATATATGCAAATACAAATCCATTCATTCTTCTCAGGATTTCAAAGTACTTTATCTACTTCCTCATTAATTATTAGATAACCTAGTGGCTCATTTTGTTCCTATTTCAGCATTACAGATAATGATGTGGCCAAAGTCACTATCAAGTCAGGAGTACTGCTAGAAGAGGAACATAGATTTTGAAATTCTTCTTCCAGGGTCACTCATTTCCCTTTTTCTCATTTTCTTAAGTCATTTTTTTCCAGAGGAAAGTATGCCATATAATTTATCCCAAACTGTCCATTCTTAATTGCTACTTCTCATACATTCTCACCTTCTACCAGCTAAGCAATTCTAGCAAAATAAGAACTCCATTTTCCAATGGCCAGTCTAACTCTGGCTTGACTGGTTTGGTATCAAAACACCATAGTGGGTCTGCAAATATTTCAATGGAGTTGTACAAAAGTGGACATTCATTATTTCTGCCTGATTAATGTATTTTATTCTGATATCACCATCTCTAATTTTATTTAGAAAATCACTTCCTCCTTCAGTCTCAAGTCCTGTGGTTTGTGTTGCTATCTCTAGCCCCACCCTAAACTCAAGACCTGACTCATCCACGTTCTTCTATCCCCGCAGCCACTATAAGTTCTGACATCATCACAACCCAAATCAAACCGAACAGGATAAATGTTTTACTGGAACTATTGAGAAAATGGTGCCCTACTTATGCTGGGATTGTTAAATTGCTGAGATAAAAATTTGGAGCTGCTGATACCAGTCATGGAATGAAGATGGGAGTGGAGGAGCTGGCCGAAAACGAGGGCCAAAATAAAAGAAAGCAGACCCAGGAGATTTAAAAGGAGACTCTTGGTGATGTTGTTAGAGCACTTGGCTACAGCTGTACCGAAAAATTTAGCTTTGGGCTTATCAATTATATGTGCCAATAAATTCCCTTGTTTGCTTAAAAAATGAAGAATTTCTGGGCTAGAAGCTGATTACAAAAGAGAAATGAGTCTATGTAACACCTGATTCAAATGAGAGATTGAAATGAAGCTGGACAACAAATTTGTAGCCTATAATGTCCCTTCCAATGTTGACATTCTAACTTAAAAAGAGTCTTTTAACCAAACAATTCCACTTCTAGCAACTTATCCAAAGCAAATAACTACATAAATATGCAATGATACATAAATAATACAGTGAGAAGAAGAAGGAAAGGAAGACAGACACAAAGATATTCATCTCAGCCTTTTTTTCTAATGGAAACAAAAAATTGAAAATAATTTAAATGTCCATCCATAGAGGACTGGAAGAGAAGAGCGTAGCCATTAACACAGTCTTTGGAGCCAAACTTCCTGCATTTGAATCTCAGGTCTGCCATTTACTAGCCGTGTAACTTTGAGAAGTTACTTGGCCTATCTGTGCCTCAGTTTCTTCTTTTATAAAGTGATGGCAACAATAGTACCTGCATGGATTGAATCATGTACCCCAAAAATATGTGTATCCATTTGGCTAGGTCATGATTCCCAGTATTGTGTGATTGTCCACCATTTTGTTGTCTGATATGATTTCCCTATGTGATGTAAATCCTATCTCTATGATGTTGATGAGATGCACTCTAGTTATATTGATGAGATCTACAAGATTAGATAATGTCTTAAGCCAATCTCTTTTGAGATATAAAAGAGAGAAGTGAGCAGAGAGACAAGGGGACCTCATACCACCAAGAAAGCAGCATCAGGTCAGAGCGTGTCCTTTGGACCAAGGGTCCCTGCACCTGAGAAGCTCTGTGACCAAGACTGATGACAAGGACCTTCCCCTAGAGCCAACAGAGACAGAAAGCTTTCCACTGGAGCTGACGCCCTGAATTTGGACTTCTAGCCTACTAGACTGCGAGAGAATAAAGTTCTCTTTGTTAAAGCCATCCACTTGCGGTATTTCTGTTATAGCAGCACTAGATCACTAAGACAGTACTTATGTCATAAGGTTTTCATTTGGATTAAATGAGTTAATATTTGTAAAGTGCCTGGCACAAATATAAGTGTTTATTAAATAAATAAATTATAGACTATCCATAGGCAATAATACAATGTTGTTATCAAAAAGAGTAATGTATAAAACAAAAGTGATGCTGATCTATACTTACTGACTTGACATGGCAAGAATATTACATATAAATTCCACCGAACACCTTGTAGAATATGATACCGTTTGTATTAAGTGGTGTTTGAGTGTGAGCGTGTGTTGTGGAATTTTCCTATGCAAATAGTGTTTTTAACAATAAGCATATATTGTTCTTAGAGTCTTTGGGTGGTGCAAATGGCTATTGCACTCAGCTGCTAATCAAAAGGCTGGAGGTTCAAGTTCACCTAGATATACACCAGAAGAAAGGGCTGGCAATATACTTCTGAAAAATTAGCAATTAAAAGCCCTATGGAGCAAAGTTCTACTCTAACACATATGGGGTTGCCATGAGTCTAAGTCAACTCAACTGACTGAGATATTGTTCTTACAGTCACCAAAACAATAAAGCTATTCGGATTTGGGTAAAATTTCAGTGACGGAAATAAGACTATCTTCTTTACATTCATGATACTATCTCCAGGGTCTCTATAAGGCTTTCCCTTGTCTCCTAGGATCCTAAATTCTTTTCACTTATTTTTCCCTCTTTTCTCTTCCTTAGAACCTGGTAGTAGACAGGCAAAAATTACACAGATTTCATAATGGGATTTTATATCTACTGCCTATCCTTACTCTTTCCCCTTGAATTTTCTCTACCCTCTCCACTCCAATTCAGTACTTATGCCTCACAACATCACTTCTTCCAGGCTTGAGGACCCACAGTAGACAAGTTTAATAGACTGGAATGGAAGCT
Organism: Trichechus manatus latirostris; assembly: GCF_000243295.1. Classification (NCBI taxonomy): domain Eukaryota; kingdom Metazoa; phylum Chordata; class Mammalia; order Sirenia; family Trichechidae; genus Trichechus; species Trichechus manatus. Next base: position 1,175,182 of record NW_004444092.1, read on the forward strand.
GAAGTCATTAATAGGGGCGAGCAGTGCATGAATTTACATTAATATTTCTAGAAGGAAGAAGATGGCAAGGCCAAACACAATTACAGATTTTCCCAAATTAAACTGCAAGGGCAGTTTAACATTTCAAAACTCTGGCACTCAAACTTGTTTTCACTGTTGATGAAACTGTAATTATACTATTGGGCAATTTAATTAATTTTGTGTTTTATTACAGAAGTCCATGACTCTGCCTAAATAGAGTTAAATTAATGGAATATAAATCCGTTTGTCACATCTCCAAGAAATTTTTGTGAGGGGTGTTTGGCTTTAATTTGTAAAACCCAGTAAAGTCTCCACATGATAAAATTAATCATCCTTTTCTCATTTCACTCCATCTAGAATTCAGGTAAAAAAATGAATAATTTTATGTCTTCATTAGCCACTTTGCCTGCAAAACACTAAAATTCTTAGATAAGCATTAAATTATTAGACCACAGAGATGACCCAAGATGTTCATTAAGTTAACTCCTTCTGCTTGAAAAAAAGTCAAAGAAAAATCATGAACAGTTCAGAATCAAAAAGTTACTATATGGTAAAGGGGCTGTTTTATGTAATTATAAGTTTATGGTTAAGAATACCCACAAGACAATAATCTCTTTTTATATTTGGTTTAAGAAAAGGAGGGTGTCATTTTCTCCTTCTTAACCTTGTCTCAAAATTCCATTCCATACCAGAATGCATCTTTTCAAATAGTTATATAAAGCAGTCCTTTCTATCAAGATTATTGGTGGTGCAGTTAACATGCTCAGCTGCTAACCAAAAGTTTGGAGGTTCGAGTCCACTCAGAGGCATCTTGGAAAAAAGGTCTGGTGAGCTACTTCTGAAAAATTAGCCACTGAAAACCCTGTGGAGAGCAGTTCCACTCTGACACACCTATGGTCACCATGAGTCAGAATCGACTCTACAGCAACTGGTTATGTTTGCAATGTTTCACATTTAACATCTACACCACTAAGCTATTACAATCTCTCTCTCTCTCTCTCATTCTCTCTCTCTCTCTTGTTCATTTGTTCCAAGTTACTCTTTTCAACAACCCTATTAAATAGTTAAGGAGCCCTGGTGGCACAATGGTTAAGCACTCAGCTGATAACCAGAAAGTTGGTGGTTCCAACCCACCAGCCACTCCATGGAAGAAAAGACCTAGCAATCTGCTCCCTTACAGGAAACCCTATGGGGCAGTTCCACTCTGTCCTATAGGGTCGCTATGAGTCAGAATCAACTGGACAGCAGGTAACAACATTAAACAGTTAAGCAAATACCACAATCAACAATTTACAATCATCACTTTACAGATAAGAAAACTGAGACTTGGAGAAGCTGAATGAATTTGAGAACAGTTTAGCATAGGGGAAATACTGCAGAATTTGAAGTCAGGAATCCAGGATTCTATTCCCAGCTCTTCCTGTAATTAGCTAAATTAGCCACTTCTTCATTCTTCAGCTTATTACCCTTAGCAATAAGACAAGGGGCTAGTGTAAATAAGCTCTAAAGTGCTTTTCAGCTCTAAATTTTAAGCCTTGTCCAAGACTGAGAGAATCAGTATTAGGATTGTTGTTACTTTCGTTTAGAAAAACAAAGTAAACCCATTGCCATTGAGTCAGTTCCAACTCCTAGTGACCCTATAGGACAGAGTAGAACTGCCCCATAGGGTTTTCAAGGAGGAGCTGGTGGATTTGAACTGCTGACCTTTTGGTTAGCAGCCGTAGCGCTTAACCGCTCTTGATAGCTGCCATCCAGTCAGCCCCCAACTCATGGCGACCCCATGCACAATAGAACAAAACACTGCCAGTCCTGTGCCATCCCCATGATCGAACATTAGGATACAGGTCTTCAGTTCCTCATCTGTTTCTCTCTCTGTTGCTCAAGCCAATAAGCCCTAAAGCAACAGGTCCTCCATGTCTCCTCTGCAGCACCTTAGCTCATTATTTCACACCAGCACAATTCTATAGAAGTCTAAGACACAAAACAAAAGCAGACTACATGCAACCACGTTAGACCTGAACTGCATTAGCATTGCTATACTATTTTTGTGGGTCAGCACTTATTTTCATAAATTTTCTTAAATATACAAATTCCAATTAAAACAGGTCTCAATTAAATAAAAACAATGAGTATGATATAATTACAAACTGCTTTGGGAACCTGGCTCTGGCATTTGACAAGCTGTCTGAAAGTAAGTCAGTGAACCACTCTAGGCCTTGGTTCTTTCATTATACCATGAAGGAATTGGTCTGAATAATTTCCAAATTTCTTACAGCTCTAAAAAATATTTTTTAATTATTTTAATCAATAGCAACACACACACACACACACACACACACACACACACACACACACACACACGAAGAGAAAATCGTTTATACCTAGTCTTTGCCAGAAGGCTGAGAAGCAAGGGATGAATATGCAAGTACTTTATGTGGACCCTCACTGAGCCCTCAATCCAAGCAGAATGCCAAGGAAATATAAGTATGAACAATGGCATGAGTGCCAGGAGCTATGAGACCTAATGGACCAGTGAAATTGGCCTACCTGCTTTTTCAGGCTCCTTTCAACTGTTTTCGAAAAATCTAGGCAAGAATTAGGGCAATGGAAAGTATCCTACCAATGAAAACAATGGTGTATGACTAGACCCTCGGTTTTTCAACTGTGTTAAGGATGTGAGCCTCCAGGCTGAGCCGTCACAGCCACCATGACTCTTTGCTGTAGAGCTTAACAAACTTTTTCTCCAACCGTGTACCAACTTTAACCCAGCATAGACCAGCCATAGATTGCATTTCTGGATTGTTTCTCTCCCTCCCTACCTGCCCCCTCCCTGTTTAGAAAAAGACTCTGGAAATGCCTGAGGAAATTAAACTACGTGGACCAGAGAAGTGGAGACTTGTTTCCATTTGCATTTGCATCAGTTGCCTGCTCTTGTAAAATGGTGGCTCAGCAAACAACATTTATCTAATGCCACCGAAATTAAATGGAAAGCAAAGAGGTAATGCCTATTCCACAGCTAGAGTCTTAAAACCCGCTTTAAAAAATGTGAAGAATCTATACACCACTTTTTTAAAAACCCATCTGTTGAGCATAAATATTCAATTGAGCTTTGTGGAAATAAGAGATTCTCAGTTCTAGATGTGCGATTCAATGTCTGGTAGTATACCTAGGGCAGTGTGCCATCATTTTGACATTTTGTAAACATAATATGCTTAGGTTTTAAGAACTGAAGTTTTTATTGAGCAATGGTGGGGATGCAGAGTTAAAAACCCTGGCAAAGAAATAAGTTGATAACCACCCTGACAGGGAACACAACAAAGAGTCCCTGATGGAGCAGGAGAAAGTGGGGTGCAGAATTCAAATTCTAGTAAAAAGACCATACTTAATGGTCTGACCAAGACTGGAGAAACCCTGGAAAACACGGCCCCCAGATTCTCTATCAGCCCAGAACTAAAACAATTCCTGAGGCCAACTCTTCAGACCAAGACTGGACTGGACTGTGGGACATAAAGTGATACTCGTGAAGAGTGTGCTTCTTAGCTCAAGTAGATACATGAGACTAAACGGGCAGCTTCTGTCCGGAGGTGAGATGGGAAGGCAGAGAGGGTTGGGAGCTGGTTGAATGGACACAGGAAATCAGGGGTGGAAGGGAGAAGTGTGCTGTCACAGTATAGGGAGAGCAATTAAGGTCACATAACAATGCATGTATAAATTTTTGTATAAGAGACTAACTTGAAATGTAACCTTTCACTTAAACTACAACAATAAACAAAAAAGAAGTTGAAATTACAATTCAAGAGCAAAATTTTCCTTTCATCAAGCTGAACCTGACAAGTGGATAGATACAAAAGAGCAACGTGGCTTAAATTACAAATCTCATAAAATCAAAAATTTGTTTCCTTTTGCAACTAATTTAATATATCTTTATAGATTTGGATGCACGAAGTTATAGGTAATAAAAAAAAAATGACTACTTTTGTTTTCGTTTGATTTTTCTGCCCAAAATCAAATAGACCATAAAAAGGTTGTATTTTTCAAGCCTGTCGAATGCCTCTTCCACCATGATACACTGACCCCTGGTATGTCATGTCTGGCCTGGAAGAGAAGCAGATGTCATTCCAATAAGACCTCTGTTTCCTTGAACCTGCAAGTCCATTCATCATTTTTGTCACATGCTGAGCACACATAGCAACTTGGACCAGACTCAAGGTCCCAGAGCCTCTGTGAATTCTAAAGAGATGGGCAGATTGTTTCATGAAATTGTTCAAACTACAGTAACCTTGGAATGAAGCAATATTGATGAGCAATTGTAACATTCATTCAGTACTTATTATTCCCAATCCACGGATCAAAGAGTCAGTTAATCAGACATTACCAGGCTGAACCAAAATTCTGTATCTCCCTTACAAATGTGTTTTTAGGTAAAATCTCCCTTAGTCAATATTTTATCCTTTCTTCCTTATGAAGACTGGTGGCCCAGAGGGGAGGAATGTAGTAAAATAGTGTAAACGAAATCCTGTGGATCTTAATTTCTCCACCTGGCAAGATGGAAGTCAGTAAACTTGAGTTCTAACTCCAACTCTTACCAGGAGTTGACCCAGCTAAGACATTTAACTATCCTGTGCCTCAGCTTTATAAAATGCCTTTCCCACATCTAGCTTCGCCAGCCCCCTTCTCATTTCAGCGCACAGATTACATCCAGAATAGTGCCTGGTAACCTTATGAGAAAGGCATGTACCATTCCAAAGAATTTTTTTTCTTCCATTCTGTAAGGGCTAGCAAATAAATGACTGGCAAAGAACTAGCCCTTAGGACTCACGGAAAGAAAGTCCTGCCATCTCACATTTGGTTTGAACAAATGACAAGCACACCAATGTGCCTTGTAACAAGCCACTTAATATTTTATAGGTTAGTGCCTTCCAACAGCATCTGATATTGAATATTGGCCCAAACCCTTTTGGAAGATGCAACAAAGAGTGGACACTGATATGCAGCAGGCAATTTCCTCCCAACTTGTGCTCACAAACGACTTGTGAATGTTAAAATTCCTGGAACATTACTCAAATTCTGACCCTTTCTGGGAAGCACCATTCTCTCTGGACAGTAATGGCAACCCAAGCCGCGTGGCTATGCAGATGGTATACAGAAAGAGGGAAGTCTGTTCTCACTGTGAGCTGAAATGTCCTGGCTTGGAAATAAAGCTTTACCTTTCACCCTTCTGCTAAAGCTGTAACAGCCCTGATTTCCATTAAAAGATCCCTCATTTCCTTTTTCAATGGCACCACAAAGGAAAATAGGGCCAGAGATTACTCACCAAGACACAATATAGAGTACATCAATTTTCTGCATGCATGGCATATTATGCCAGTTGATTAAAGTCTCAGGTTTAGTTTTTTAAAGTGGCCACGAGTCGATCTTTAATTTAAGGTACCTAGAGCCAATTCATTTTCTTTTCAGCCCTATACCACAGTTCTGCAAACACAGCTTTAGTCTTCTTTTATTAAATTTACATGTAGGAAAACTAACCATATAGTTTGTGGAATAATTGGTTGATTTTATGTGAGATCCTATTGAAAATAACAGCATGCCATACAGTTGCAAGGTTACTTCTGATAATCTAAGACACAAATATCCAGCCCTTCTGGCCACATTTTATTCCACAGTACTTGACCACTCAAAGGAGAAAATCAGTAGTGTAAGTTAAACTTTTAGGCCTTAGTAAAAAAAAAAAGAAAAAAAAGTACCCTTGTCTTTTGCATTTGCTAAAGAACACAGACTTCTATACAATCTTTTTACATCTCTGCTTCTCGTCTCCAAATCACCACTCACCATGAACACATAAATATAATACAGTGGCTCCTTGGAAAGATGAATGTCTAGCTGTGGTAACCTCCAGGATTAGAGAAATTCATAATTTACTCAAAGCTATGTATTACCCATGGGAATGTGAACTTGGGTTTCAATATTGGGACCTCAGTGTAGACTGATGGCTAGAAAAGGTGACTCAGCCTTTCTACCTTTACCATGAACCGGCAATGTTCCTTCCTCTAGAGCCAAGTTTTCCTGTTCCATTTGTTCATAATTTTGAATATATCATAAATAGTGAGAAGACAGATTAAGTGGGGATCAGCGAGAGGGGCTAGTGACCCAAACACATATCAGAGGATCTCCTACATCCTTTTCTATGTTGTTGTTGTTAGGTGCCATTGAGTCAATTCCAACCCATAGCAATGCTATGTACAACAGAACGAAACACTGCCCAGTCCTGTGCCATCCTCGCAATCGTTGTTATGCTTGAGCCCCTTGTTGTAGCCACTGTACCCATCCATCTTGTTGAGGGTCTTCCTCTTTTTTGCTGACCCTCCACTTTACCAAGCATGATGTCCCCCTTCAGGGACTGATCCCTCCTGATAACATGCCCAAAGTATGTGAGACATAGTCTCGTCATCCTTGCTTCTAAGGAGCATTCTGGTTGTACTTTTTCCAAGACAGATTTGTTCATTCTTTTGGCAGTCCGTGGTATATTCAATATTCTTTGCCAAGACCACAATTCAAAGGCATCAATTCTTTTTTGGTCTTCCTTATTCATTGTCCAGCTTTCACACGTATAAGAGGCGATTGAAAACACCATGGCTTGGGTCAGACGCACCTTAGTCTTCAAAGTGACATCCTTTTCTATGAGTGGCCCTAATTCTACTATTTCCCTAGTCATTACAAGCCAAATAAGGGGAAGAACCAGGAATTGTGCTTAAGGGAAAGCATGATACACAATGCAGAGGAGAAATGTTTTGTACCAGACCTTGTGGTAGGTAAAATTGATTGTCCCCTTCAAACTCTAAACCCCTAAGATGTAGAAAATCATCTATTATTATTTCAGCCGTGTTACAGACCACCCTGGCAATCCTCCAGGTCCCAAAGACAGTTCTCTACCTTTTACCTTCAAAATTCAATTCAACAAACTTTGTAAAATCGTTATGTGTAAAGCATATGTTACAAGAGTCATTTACTTTTGGAATTCACTAGTATCAATAACATTACAGTCTTCAGAGCAATTACAACCTACACAATTCAGATATTTATCAGTTAAGGAGCCCTGGTTGCATAGTGGTTAAGCATTGGGCTGCTAACTAAAAGGTTGGCAGTTCTAATGCACCAACTGCTCCTTGGAAACCCCCTGGGGCAGTTCTACTCTGTCCTATATGGTCGCTATGAGTCGGAATCAACTCAAGGCAATGGGTTAAGGCAATTTAAGGAATAAAACACTTTGACCTTTCTTAAGCAAATGATGCATGACAGCTCTCGATCAATATCATATTTTCCCATTTACTACCTTTAAAAAAACAACTCCACTGCAAAATGTCAGGGTTTATCCCAAGAGCCATCTTGGAAATCAACAGTGAGGTACTTCCATAAAACTTTAAGTAGTTGTGCATGCTGTGGAGTTTAGTTTTGGTTTTTTGTTTTTTTTTTTTTTTTTTTTTTTTTTTTTTTTTTTTTTTTTTTTTTTGGTCTCTTTTCTGCTGATTAATATCTTTAGAATTATTTTCAGATGTTG
>NW_004444092.1:1182860-1218710 GCF_000243295.1 Trichechus manatus latirostris
TTCTTTCCTCTTTCTTTAGTTCAGCCCCTCCCTGTCTCCTCTTAATTCTACAGAAAGGGAAAAGATCTTTGAAAAGAAACCTGATGCTTTCTATCTTTTAATCCATTTTCCAGGCTAGACTGAAGTTTCTGGTGGGTTACCATATTAACTTTGTCTTTGCCAGAGGCCTGCACAAATTAGATTCCTGGCGCACAATTCTGGCTGAGAATTTCCCAGAAAAGCAAACTAGGATATATACTCATCTCCTGAACTGTAAGTAGTAGTATTGATAATTCCTACCAAGGAGGACCCAGTTAATTTTCACCTGTGCATTTGTGAAGTGGCTCTACCATCAATTCCTTCCCCCAGCTCCTTCCCACCCAACCACCACCAATCCCTTTAATGTTACCAGGTACCAATATCTATCATCCCAAGAATTTGGAAAAACCAAGACATGCCTACGGGGTACCTACTAGAAAAACAGGTCAAGCATTTGAATAGTGTCATGGACAATGCTTTCTTCTCCTCTGTCTCACCACTCACTTAAATGGCTTTGCCCAGGAGCCTAGCTAACTGTTTAAATGCCACACCATAAGTAACCTCCGAATTGAGGTGTGAGTGCTCAATCTATTAAATCAACATCACCCATTTACATCTGTAGGAGACCTAAAAAGGTGACACATAAAACGTGATGGAGAATCAAGAGATACCAATGAAGTTACAGCCTATCAAAAACCAAGATAGTAAAACAGAAAAAGTGTTTTTAAGGTATCTAATTAAACCAATGAAAAATGGCAGTAGGGAGAATAGTTGCTAAGCCCACAGAAGCAGCTGCTTGAAGTTTCATCAGCATCAGCAACACATTTAGAGAAAGAGGGTATCAGAAAGACAGGATGGGTTTGTCATCATAGAAAAATGGTATGGAGAGAACAAGCCAAGACGATGCATGCTCAGCATTCTCAGGGAGAGGAAGACACTTCCAGGAAAAGGGAGCTTTCAACTCTAGTTGGGTTCCACATGGCATCTTTTCCCTCTAATACATATACACCAAGCAACTTTGGATTACTAACTGGACTCTCCACAGCCACCGTATTAAAAAGGAAGGTGTTCTGTATAGTGTTTCAGATATTATTCTAACAGAAAAAGGATATTATCAAAATGGTGTTTTCATTATAAAGAATCTATTTCTGAGTGTCTATTAACTCTAGAAGCGCTGACAAAGTCAGTTTCTGGGCCCTGGACCAATGCAATTTCACCAGGCTGATGCCGCCCTGCAGGGCCTCTAGGTGGCCACTCAGTCTTCTCCTAGCAGTCTTGCCTATGACTAACAGTGTGTTGCCCAATTTTTATTCAAAAATCTTACCATATTTTTTTAAAGAAAAGGGTATGGTGTACATCCTATGAGGCAGATCATAGTTGGCCGATCACAGTCCATAAGGACTGTGAAGGCCTAGTAGGAAAGGGAACATGAAAGAGAGAAAGGAATTCTCTTACTGCCTATTCAACAATCTTGCCCATAATCAACCTTTCTCAGTCAGCCATCTGAACACTGGGTCATAAGTAAGATGACCATAGAATTTATCACCCAAAGCAGAATACTTTTGAAAATAAGAAAGATATTTTTGATAACTGCACCAGGACAAAAAATATAAACTAGGACTGTCCCAGTTAGAGAGGGATGTATTGTCAACTTAGTCATATGGCCTTGGTCACTAAACTGTACATCACACATCTACTCAGAGAGAAGACTAACACTCTTTACTATCAAAAAAGAAAACTGACAAGCTTTTGAAACATAGTGATCTTGAGTCATTACTCAATAAACAAAATAATCTTCCAAAGACAGAAAAACTTAAGATGACACTGGTTTGTTCATCTTCTCAAAATAATACTTTCAGTTCAAGGTTAGTAAGAAAAAGAAACTCCTACTAATAAAGCCATTTGTGCTTTGGAAACAGTCAACAAGTGCCTCTAGAGGAAGTAATCAAAAGTCATTAACGATCAAAATCATGACAATTAACTATAAGGATCTATCGGGGTCCAACAGAATTTGGAAATTAGAGAACAATATCATTCATATCACATGAAAGTAAAATTCTGCTGAAGATAATTCAAAAACAGTTGCAGTAATACATTGACAGGGAACTGCCAGAAATTCAAACCAGATTCAGAAGAAGACATGGAACAAGGGATATCATTGCTGATGTCAGATGGATCTTGGCTGGAAGCAGAGAATACCAGAAAGCTGTTTATCTGTGTTGTATTGACTATGCAAGCACATTCAACTGTGTGGATCATAAAAAATTATGGATAACATCGTAAAGAATGAGAATTCCAGAACACCTAACTGTGCTCATGTGGAACCTGTACATAGACCAAGAGGCAGTTGTTGAAAAGAACAAGAGGATAATGTGTGGTTTAAAGTCAGGAAAGGTGTGTGTCACCATACTTATTCAGTCTGTATGCTGAGCAAATAATCCAAGCAGCAGGACTTTATGAAGAAGAACATGGCATCAGTTACAGAGGAAGACTCGTTAACAACATGGACTATGCAGACGACACAACCTTCTTGCTGAAAGTGAAGAGGATTTGAAGCACTTACTGATAAAGATCAAAGACTACAGCCTTCAGTATGGATTACACCTCAACATAAAGAAAACAAAAATCCTCACAACTGAACCAATAAGCAACATCATGATAAATGGAGAAAAGATTGAAATTATCAAGAATTTCATTTCACTTGGACCCACAATCAACACCCATGCAAGCAGCACTCAAGAAATCAAATGACACATTGCATTGGCCAAATCTGCTGAAAAAGACCTCTTTAAAGTGTTAAAAAGCAAAGATGTCACTTTGAGGGCTAAGGTACACCTGATCCAAGCCATGGTATTTTCAATTGCCTCATATGTATGTGAGACCTGGACAATGAATACGGAAGACTGAATAAGAACTGACACCTTTGAATTAAGGTGTTGGCAAAGAATACTAAAAATACCATGGACTGCCAGAAGAAAGAACAAATCTGTCTTACTAGTAGTACAGCCAGAATGCTCCTCAGAAGCAAGGATGGTGAGACTTCATCTCACATACTTTGGACGCGTTATCAGGAGGGACCAGTCCCTGGAGGAGGACATCATGCTTGGTAAAGCAGAGGGTCAGCGAAAGAAGAAGACCCTCGAAGAGATGGACTGACACAGTGGCTGCAACAATAGGCTCAAGCATAGTAACAATTGTGAGGATGGCGCAGGACGAGGCAGTGTTTCGTTCTGTTGTATATAGGGTCGCTATGAGTCGGAACCAACTTGATAGCGCCTAATAACAACATCAGGGTCTTATTATCCAAATCACAATGAATGGAATCCCAACACCCCTCTCTATCAAAGAGAGGAGCTGCTGTTACTGTTCAAGTCCTTTGGCTGTACTCTGCTACCAGGGTTCCCAAACTGTTTCCTGACTGATTTACAAGGAAAATAATAAGCAAAAGGCACATGGATGATAATTGGAAAAAGCTACAGCCCTCAAAATCTTTCAAAAGCACATTCTCCTTTCATTGCAGATTTTCAGCTGGACTAACTTTTATAACCAAGAAAATGTATTTCGGAAGATTTGGCATTTTTAAAAGTTCAAAGTTGATAGCACACATTCTATAAATAAATCTACAATGAAGTACTAAAAGGTTTATTTCTGATTTCTTATTTCACAAACTAGGAACTAGGCATAAAAATATTGAGTCATAAAATGCTTAAAAAGTAGATTACTAGAAACTAATAGAACACATTATTATCTATTGAGCCAATGATGGGTCAAACGGCATTTTGAATTCTTGCAGAGAATATGAATATGACCTTCATGTATACCATTTACAGAAAGCAATTTTATTTACATTCTTAAATCCACATAAAGTTGAAAGATGATACTGCTGCAAAACGGAGCATTTAATTTTTTGCCCCAAGGCATAACTAAGCTCTCTCAAGGTCAAGTGTAGTACAAGGCTGAAATGAAGCCAGACTCTTCCCCACCATATCCCCCCCATCTCTTGCCAGAGGCCTCCACTCTGGGCAGCAGTATCTGAGATCTACTTTTATTCCTCAGACAGAGAAAAAGTCCTAATCCAACATGGATTAATTTTGTAAAATATATTACGGGCATTTTTCTACTTTATTTTTAAATCACACATCCAGAATGTAATAGAAACTCTTCTGTTAAACTAGTTGAATGTTTGAGTTTATTTTGACTACAAGGTATTAAGCTAAGTAGATTTTTTTGTCAAGTTTCTTAGTTTGCACCATTCTGCAAAGCTTTTACTTTTAAAAGAATGTGGATTTTTAGCTCCCTTTTAGATCTGATAAGCTGTCAGAAAGACAGATAAATGCCATGGGGAAAACTAGAGTTTATACCTCATACATGTCAGTTACCTCTTACAAATAAACTCCATTCTCCTCTCGCCACCTCCTCCTGCCCAGACATGGCAAGTAATTCACAAACATGTGTGTGATTTGTTAGGAAAGATACAAATGCTATGGATCATTTTAAACTCCACCAAAGATGACTGTGAGGGCTGTGCTTTACTCCCTGGTCTCACTTATTACCTTACCCTGAGGCCCAGGGATCATTTTTCCTATCGGTCAGGTCAATAGATGCAGACTTCCTGAAGAGATGGTGTCCCAGAAGCTAGAGTCACAATCATCAGTATCACCTGCATTTGTCAACTTTGTATGCCCACTTGATGGGGAGTCCCTCAAAAGCAACAACTGCATGTAATAAAACTACTAAACTACAGTAGTACCAACAGCAATTTTACATACATTCTAGTTACCCAAATGAGGTCCGCTCAAAGGAGGCAAAAACAGAAGAGTTATTCTTTAAAGTGGAACACAACATAGGTATTTCTTTCAAAAACTTAAAAAATGAGATGAATTTTTCTTCCCTTCCATTATGTGCACACAGCCCAATGCAAGCACACACATATACACACACACACACAATCACATTTACATAATATGGTGTACTGATTAAAAGCACTGGTTCAAATCTAAAACTGCCTGGGCTAGAATCATGTCACCTTGCACCAGACACTTAATGCCCCAATTCCTTTATTTATAAAATGGGAGATTATTAATGGCATCTCTAGGATGGACATATGAATATATTAATATTAATGATATTAATCGTACCATAGTAATAGTACCTATATCACAGGTTGATTGAAAGAATTAAATGAAAAACTCCACGCCCAAGTCCTACTTGGCTCAGGGTGTAAACAGGAAGGTAGAATACTTTATCTTTTGTAATCATCTCATACCTTCCCCACTCTGATGTCAAATCCAGAACAAAAAATAGTGTTTCTATATAGGAACTTTTCTTAGGTACCCAGGCCAATGCCTTGGAAGGGCCTACTCCTACCAGGAATATGGTGGCCTACAAGAGATATTTTGAGCAGTATATGGGAGGGATGCTGTGCCTCTCATCCCACCAAACTATTTCATCTAGTACTTCTGCCACATCTAGGCACTCAGCTAGAATGAACTTCAACATGGAAAAGCAGCTTCTGTACCCTGGCCAAAGGTCTCTGGACTTGAAAACCCAGAAGGCTAAAAATTTTGATTATAGTGTGTGCAAATTTTATGATAATTTCACGTATTGAAAGAAAAGTAATTAAAATCAAATACTACTCACAAATTAATCAATGTTTAAAATCAAATATTAATAAATGTCCATAGAGTCTGCCATCCGAAGCAGCAACAACACAGGGATTCTCCTCTCAGTTAGGTTATCTGTTCATTGGGTCTGTGAATGACCTGTTTCTTCATTTCCATAAACAGTTCTCTAGTTGCTGTAGAAACAGCCATGTTCTTCTGGCTTTAATAGAGATGGTTACTACCCACATTAATGTATATGGCTTTCTGGGCAGCATTGGGCAACTGTGCATCTATCAACCAGCTGCAAGAGTGAAACAAAAGATAGGATGGCTCTAGGATAGAATTAGCCCTTGTGTGTCACCCCAAGAAGGGCTGTGCTGGGAGCACATGGGAACCTGGTCCAGATACCTTTCTCTCTAAAGGATAACAAAACTTTTTCTTTATTAGCTCACAATTGCCTTGTGCCAGGCACTTTCTGAGCTCTTTATAACACATTAAGTCAGCTAATTCACAGTAGTAACTCTACCGGGTAGGAAGCATCATTAGTTCCACTTTACAGATAAGGAAATTGAGAGTCTGAGAGGTTAAAAGTTTGCCCAAGGTCTCACAATTAAGAAAATACCATTCTTGTCCCTCTTTTCTACTAACCAGACTTTTTCAATGCTGCTTCCCTTAAGGAATAAAGTGAGGGACCTGAGAGAAAGAGTTCCTGGGATGACTGAAAAAAGGGCATGTTTTCTTCTGTGACCAGGTCCTTATTTGAGCCGAGAAATCTCCCACTTTCTCTTCATCATTCCATTTTTACTGTGAATTCAGTGTTGACACCGGGACAGGTCCAATGACGTTATCCTCTTGGCTGGGAGTCGGGTGGTGTGGACTTTGAGAGGATGTCAGTCATCCTTTAAGCATGTGGGTTTGCCTTTCAAGCCTCTCACTCTTTCCACCATTTATTCAAAGAATACCAGAAAGAAAGAAAAAAAATCAATTAAAGTAGGAGATGTGCAAATGCATCTGGCCACACATAAGTTAGAGTCATTATAATTGTGAAGGATTTCAGTCAAGAATGCAAGGCAGGATTAAACATCTCAGGCCAAATCATTCATTTTGCCTGCTTCTGCACTTCAGAACATCTATTCAGCCTGAGATCAGAGCCTCTGATCCAAAAGTGGTAGCTCAGCTCATATGCACTAATGCCAGATCTGCATTAGTTCGATAATGGCTAGAGACTGTGTATGCCCCTTCTGCGCAGCTGTTCATAATTCTGACTTGTTAAACCGAAAGAAATAATATTGAAAATCTAACATGAGGCGCTCATCATTCAATTATATATTTTTTCTGAAAGAAGCAAAAACTCTGCCATGTTCTGCAAAATCTACACATCAATAGCAATTAACTTTCACATCAAGAGGAGAGAAATTCTACACTGACCATGCATGAATAACTTCCTTTCATATGCAACAGTTTGCATCTTTCTCTGCATTTAATTCTGTAAAACAATAAATGGTGGTGCCCTAGTACAAGGAACTTTATCACAAATAACTAGAAGAGATCTGTGAGTGAAGGTATTTTATATATTCAATTTCAGAGAGTATGTAAACAGCCCTGTTACCAACACCACAGCTGTTCGTACAACAAATCACAACTTATAATTCTGCAGATAGGTTTTAGAATTAAAAATGGGATCATTATAGCATTTTCATTGAAAACTTCTCAAACAAAAACTGTATTGAGTATCAAATAATCCAATCCATACTTTTAAGATTTTTTCCATCAAATACTAGACAGAATCAGAAATATAAGAGGCCAGTTGGTAAGTTAGGGCATTGTTTCTCACTTAGAGGAAATAGTAACACACTTGTGCAGTGGCCATTTTTGCAAGGAAAAAAATAGTATAAATATTCTAGATAAACTTGGAGTGGAACAGGAAAAAAATAACGGGTTTTGAAAATGTCAGCATGGTTTTTAACATTGTATAATTCTCAATCCAATAAGACAAGAGAAAAAATGCTGTATTCCCCCAGTAAAAATGCACAGTAAGGAAAAAGAAATTCATAGTGGGGTTTATGGCTTTTCTTAGAGATCCATAAACTAAATAGCAGCAGAATAAATGAGAAAATGAGTTTTTAATGTATGTTTGGAGGAAGAAGAAGAAAGGATGATGACCTCCAATTTTTCCAAATTTTGCCTAACACTTACAGAAAACAGGGAGAGGTTTGTTTTTAATAATTTAACTATATTCATAAAGTCTCAGTTTTATGAAGTTCAATGCTAAAATTAAAACTTCTATCCTTTTACTTATTCAGAAATACATGTATAACTCCATACAAATCCAATGAATATATTGTTGATCATTTTAAACAAAATAATGAAGCAATGTTGAAGAATTTCTTTCCTTCCTTTTTTCCTTCCTACCTTCCTTCCCTCCTTCCTTCCTTTCTTTCTTTCTCACTTATGACTTTTTAGTGATCCATAGATCTCTTTGTAATCTGGTAAGTCAATAAATGCATCTTTCCTAAAATTTTGATTATGTTTTTAAATATTACCTAGGAATATTACAATCAGTTTCAAAGCTGGTCAAGTACATAAAAGAAGAGACAGCCTTATGATTAGCAAATCGGCACACAAAGATGGACTATAAATTTCCAATACATCGTCAAACTCACTCAAAACAGTCAAATATTTCACCAAATCATTTACAACTATTGATTGCACACCAAACCTGACTTTATATTCTTCCTGTTTTAAATAGCAGCAATATTTTACAAGGACTTCAAACAGTAAGAGATTGTGAATGTAAAGCAGTCCATTAATTTTATATAAGCTGTTTTATATACCTGTGGGCCTCTAATAACATTCAGCTACAAGGTTACAAGGAGAGGAATCATTTTCTAAAGTT
The DNA here is from genome assembly GCF_000243295.1 of Trichechus manatus latirostris. Taxonomy (NCBI): domain Eukaryota; kingdom Metazoa; phylum Chordata; class Mammalia; order Sirenia; family Trichechidae; genus Trichechus; species Trichechus manatus. Next base: position 1,191,378 of record NW_004444092.1, read on the forward strand.
CAGTTGCGGAGACTGAAGTATATATACATAGTTAAAATCCCAGCTCTCAAGCCACTAGTTCCTCTTTACCAAAATTTCTTTCATTTTATAGCTGAACATACTAACATAAATAGCACAACAGTGCCATGTAGGGTACCAGAGTTCCATCAAGAAAATGGTATTGCCAAGCCCAGGTTAGGATTTATTTGAAAGCCAACCATTTCTGAAGACAAAGTAATCCCCCACAAGCATTTTCCATGGAATCTTGCAAAGAGGTAGATGTACAGTTGTATATCCAGTTTTGCTTTGCTCTGTGTGTGTGTGCATTTATTTAGTCTGTGAATGAGAAAAATTCTTCTAAGTCAGGAAATTTTCTCCTAGCCTTTCTATCATAATTTTTCTAGTAATAACCCTATCTTAGAGAAGAAAAGCTGTGCCTCTTTCCTTTTAATCTGTGATTTTTAATTTTATTGAAATCCCTGCCAGTTTGCAGCACGGTGTCTTTGTGTTGGCTCTAGAAGACTCCATTTTTGTGTGTAAATGTGTGCATTGCGGTGGGCTAGGGGCAGGGGGAGGTAGAAAAATGTAGGGCCCTGCTGCTATTTCCAGCTTGCTCTTTCTGCTCAGCTTCCTGCATCATACTGTGACTTTACTATGCTAAGCCTACAGTACATTTCGTCTGAGTGGGTAGCCTGGCCTTTTGTTCCTCTAAGTTAGTAGAATCTAATAAATGTCTTTTTCACCTTATTGGGATCTCTCCTAAAAAGCCATGTCTCTGTGGCCTAGTTTCACAGAGATATTTCTTTAGACTTGAGAAAAGTAAATTCAAAGGACATTTCTGTTAATATCAAAGCAGGCTTATTACTTCAATACAAGCACTTTCTTAATTTTCTTCTCTCAGCATGCTACATACATATAAATAAAAAGGCTCTCCATTGGGTGTATGTTACCTATATCTCACAGAGCTTAATTACAAAGCCCTAAAAATGAAAATGGTGGGAGGAAATGGTGCCAGTAGATCATACTGTCCTGGTATTGCATTGGCTGGCATCTCCAATGAAGGCAAGGAAACAAAGGTCCTAAGGTAATTGCAATACACTATGAAAGGTTAGTCTCCAAAGAAAAGAAAATCCCAGAAGTGGGGGAGAAGAGTCTATCATACTACTTCAATGCCCTGGAAGCCCACAATTTTAATTTTGTTCTCATTAATGTTGTGATAATTATGATAATTTTACTGCAATGAAGGAAGAGGTGTCAGATTTTTTTAAAGTTCCACATCCTATCTTTTCTGCAGCGATTCACTGGCGGTGGTAAGGGAGGGGCAGCTCTAGATGAATGCCAGGCACCCACAAATACAAATACACACACGTGCAGACATACACAACCCTCTCAATTGATCATAAGAGCTATGACATTACACGGAATAGTGAAGACATCTGTACAGGAATACACGTTTCACCCTGGCAGCTGCCCACCAGGGTCGTCAGGCAACTTCTGAGAGTAAGAAAGACTGTGCCATGGGGTGTTGGCTGCGGAAGGGAGGGAAAATGGGAAAACCATGTGCAATCCAGTCAGCAGGACCCTGGATAGTTCAGTGACTTTTAGTGGCTGGAGGTGGGCCCCTTCACCAGTCCTGGAAAACCTTAGCGGGCTAGCCTACAGCCAAAAAGTCCAGAATCTCACCGGGAGGAGGAAGAAAGGTGATCTCGTGAGGGCCTTCGAGAACACCTGAAACGCGTTGCGCCAAAACCTGTCAAAACCTTCCCCCCTCATCCAATTCCTGACCCCTCTTGGCCTCCAGATTGGTTCTCTTCCCGAAGGCTTGCCTTTCTCAGAGCTGGCTTCTCCTACGTGTTGATGGAGCATTACCCGCTAGCTCTTCGATCCCCGAGTACCGCGGGGATTTGCAGAATCCGGGTATCCTGAAAGAACTGACTCTTAAGCTAAAGCAAGAGAGATGGACAGAACTTCCCAGCCACCTTTCGCCTTTGACACAGAAAACCTCTAGCGCCAACACTCTGTACTCTTTGGCGTATTTCTGGACCAAATCACGGGCGTGAGCGCCACCGAGGAGGAACCGAGCACAATTTTAGTGACCGCAGTGTCCCCTCTAGACGCGCAAGAGGCCCCGAGGGAGTGTGCAACGGCAGCCAGAGCAAGAGGCTGGCGGGGGGAGGGGGCGGAGGACAGGGCAATGGTTGTGTGAATGCGTCTGAGTGTTTTGGGGGGGGGTTGTTTGGTTTTTGGGGGGGGTGTTTGTTTTGGGTTTGTTTGTTTTTTGGTAAGTAAATAGAACACCTCACCCCACCCCAGTCCGGGACCTAAGGATGATAAATTCCACGTTGCATCAGATCTCATGCCGGAGAGCCAAACCAAGGAAAATAATGAGGCTGCCTCCCCATTCGTCTGCATTAAAGGCGAGCGAGGCACTTTCGATAGCAAATATATCGATTCCCTTGCACTGTCCGAGGTTTGTCCTGCTCGCCGTGAATAATTACTGCTTCTTTAGAAATTCATAATTAGGACTCCATTGCCCACCGCCCCCCACGCCCCACCGCGGGTGCAGCTTTTTAAAGGCGCCTGATCCCGGAGCGTGTCTAGGTGACTCCAGTCCTTGTTCCTGCCAAGTGGGAGATGGAGATAGGAATCGCTTTTCCTGCTTGCTTTTTTCTTGAGAGAAAGTTGGTTCCCCTCTCTGTGCCTCAGTTGCTTGTCTGTCAAATAAAGCTTTTACATTGCTAAAGACACTTCCAGCTCTACCTTGCATGATTGATGTTTCTGTTGGGGGGAGTAGATTTAATCACCTCAGTGAATGAGTGTAAGCAGGGGAGGAGGTGAGGGAAGGAAGGGTTCGACTCTTCTCTGGATAAACGCTGTGGTAATCACATGACGCCACAACTACAGAGGGGACTGGGGGGCGAGGGTACAAATGAGAGGCTCTGACCGCAGGACACAGTGGAGACCAGGCGTTTAGAGCTTGGTGCTTCCGAATGATTAGGAGAGACGAGTCGTTACTGTCTCCCCTAGGCTGTGGGTTGGTGTCTGCGGAAACCGAGAGAGCTAATCCAACTTCAAAAGAGACCAAACCCAGGCTGCGGCCGGGGAGGCAGATTCGGCAGGTGGCGCCAGGCGGGGCGGAGCCTGTGGCGCTGTCCGTGGTCCTGAAGAATCGCTCTGCAGGCCCTGGCTTTTCCCCCGCCCGCCGCCGCAGCCTTCAACCTCGGTGCCTGTGGCCTGCCTCCGGAGAGCTGCCGCTGCCTAGCCTGCTGCCCAGGAGCGCCGGAGCTCCGCAGTTCCGCAGCATCGAGGAAAAGTTCCCCAGGAGCAACGCTTTGGTGTGAGTGCTTGGGGTACTCGTCCGGAGGCGAGAGGGCTGCACCTGTGTTTTCATAGATCGATGAGGATTGCGCAAGGTCACCTGAGGCTAAAAGTAGACAATGGCAATAAAGCCAGGCGTCGCGAGCGGCGTCCCTGAGGCCGCAATCCCGACTGGACAACTTCCTGAGGCCCCGAACACTCCGCGGTTTCCGTCAGAGGAGTGGGTTTCCGAGTCGGGGATACGAAGCCTACGTCGAAGAAAGTTTCTTGCTCCTAACTGTAGACGACTTGAAAATGGTCTTTAAAGACAATGGGTGGGGAGGGGTTCTGGGACGCAGGGAAGGATACGTGTTAGAAGGACGACCCATCCCTCCGGAGGGGCGCCTGCCTCCCCAAGAGGCCCTCGCCGCCGCTGCCTCAGGTCCTCCCTGTCAGAATCCATTAGGGCCCTGGGGTGATGGGTGAGGCCCGGCCGAGGGCAGGTTCAGCACCGAGGCGCAGAGCCCCGCGAGCCAGTTTCTAAGGAAACACTCGGTTTTTCTAAGCAGCAATTTGTCTTATTGTGAGAGAAAGAAACAGCACAGGAAAAGCCTCCCAGTTCTCCATTCTCATGCAAATGAGACGATGCGCTCAGGCGGTGGCCTGAGTGTCACCCCTCCCCATCGTATTTCCGGCTTGAACGAGTAAAATACCCACATTAATTTAAAGAAGGGGCGGGGGGAAGCTTTGCCAGAGCAGCGGCCCGCGAGGCACGTGCTGCGCTCTACGTGCTCCCGGGATCCCACCCTGCGCACCACCCCAACGCCCGGGCTCGGGTCGCTATCTCGTTCTCCAAGACCCCGCGCCCCTGACTAGACGCCGGGGGAACTTTCTATCTTAAAGGGCACCTAAGTAAGAGAATACTCTCAACCTCACCCCCTCCCAGCCCCCACCGACCTAGTAAATAAAATATACTAGGAAAAGCTGTTTACAGAAGCGGTAATTAGTTTCTCAGCCCGCAGCAGAGAAGCGGCGCGCTCATTAGAAGTTTAAACAACAGCCAGCAACCCGCGGGGGCAGACGGCAAACTTGGAAGCTAACGCAAACGCCCTTCTGGGCGTGCGGAGGGGCATGAAGAAGCCGCCAACATATATCATCTCAATAAAAAGCCGCTCTTGGAAAGCTTGCCTAGTAATTGAGACAGGCGCTCTTTTCTGATCTGGGTTGTCATTTCCTCATCTCGAGCTGACAGAGCCAACTCAGGAAATTGCTGGTAATATTCATCTGGGGAGCACTTTCATTAAACGTAATTCATTCGACTTTCACAATAAATTGAGTGACATCCTTACAGCGGAACCTTTTTATCCTTGATTAAGTGCTTGCTAAGCTTTGGTTTCCCACTTTATTGTCACATTTCTTCAAGCGGAGTCGTCAACATGCCAATCGAAGGCAGAAAAACGCGCGCGCGGTGTTGACTAAGTTGGGGGTGGGAATGGGGGGTTAGTGCTGACATGGAGAAAAAAAGCTAGTCGAGAGCTTGACTAGCGGATAAATCACTACTGCAACTTCCTGCAAGCATGGGGCAGGATCAGACAAACGGTAGCGAGAAAAATGCGGGCGAGGGGGAGAGGGCAAAGCGTAGAGCCTACTTGCGACCCGATGGCATCAGGCCGGCCGACACGCCCGCCGCCTTTTATTAATTAAAATGGCGAGGACTGCTAAGGTCTTAAAATGAGACCTGAAGCTCCTAGAGGACGTGGTTGCCGTAAGGGAACTTTTCCTGAATCGAATCAAAGCTAGGCACTTTCTTTCTTAAAAAATCAGAGTACACACTTCCTAACACCCCACTTGAGAGCAAGCAAACTTTCAGGGCTTCCTTATGCCGGGAGGAGCGCAAGAAAAGAGTGCTTCCTCATTCTCGGGATTCCCTTTTGAGCCTTAATACCCACGCTGCGCCAGCCGAATTCATTGCTCTTCAGACCCCGGGATTCCAAGCGAAGCGGACAAACATCTCGGTACCTCAGGACTGGGAGAAATGGGGGAAGCATCACTTTGCCAATGCGTGGCCCCTTCTCCCCAACCGGCCTCACGCCACTCCCCACCCCTTACAAAATCAAAGAAGCCCAAGACAGAAAATTGCTTATTTGAAAAAGCAATACCCAAATGCTTTTATCACATAAATGCCCTTTTGAAAATATTGTCGACAGTGGTTATTACCCGGACAATGCTGTCAATTTCTGTAGGCTGCAGAAAATCATAGATAGAAAAGTAGGACATTGGGCACCTATCTCAAAAAAAATCAACCAATCTCCCTGCCACCCGATATATTTTTCAGCCAGACAACACTTTCATTAAGGGGGAAATAGCTGTCAACAATTCAAAGCCAAATAGAAATCAGCTTCGCACAAAGACGAGCTACGAACTTAATGGCTTTCCCGGAAAATACCGCTCAGAGAGAGTTGGAGCAATTCTGGTTCTCGCCTTCTAATACTGATGAGTTTCCCCGAAGCTATCACTACAAGGCCCCAGGCCACAGTAATCCTGGAAATAGGGCAGACGGGCCCCTACCCAAGCGCTTCCAACCACCCCAGGGGGGTTCTTTCCTGATCAATGGTGAGTTGAATGTTTCAGGAAAATGCCCAGAAATATAGCAACTTCTCCTTCCGGCAGAGCTCTGGAAGAGATCTTGGGACTGATGAGTTCTGTGTTGTGCCCCTGGGGCATTGGCTCCTACAAAAATCTAGGTATAATCCTCTATCAAAATGGCTGGTCTGGGATAGAAGAGACAGAAGATTCTGTTGATCCAGTGAGGTTGGGGAAATTTTAGTGCTACCTCCAAAAACTGACCTTAATAAAGAAAACTTATTAGCCACTCTGAGGTAGTTAATGTGTGTTTTTCTTTTCAGGTATAAACTCAAACTGATGAAAATTTTCAGTGATCAGTTGGCTTAATTTTCAGAGGATGGAAAGTACACATACCTAGTCCAAAGGATAGGCATTGGTGGACTCTCCCTCTGCTATTCCCACCGCTTCCTTATACTTAACAGCCACAGTCTGTGGAATTCAGCCAAACAGTTGGCTTCTAACAGTGCAGAGGCAGTGTTTCTGTAGATGTATTAATCACTCTTTAATCTCTATCAAAATGATTGGTTTGGAATTCACATTTTAAGGGAATAGATGGTGCAAAATGTTATTTAAGCACAAGATTTAAAAAGAATTCTCATTTCTCATCCACTTTGGTTAAAAAGGGGCCCTGGTGGCACAGTGGCTAAGAGCTTAGCTGCTAACCAAAAGGTCGGTAGTTGAAATCCGCCAGCCGCTCTTTTGAAACCCTGTGGGACAGTTCTACTCTGTCCTATAGGGTCAGTAAGAGTCAGAATCAATTGGATGGCAATAGGTTTTTTTATTGTTTTGGTTAAAAAAGCTAGTAGATTACTAACTATTTTAATTCCTAGCAGGAGAACTGGCCAGACCTAAATTGGAGGATAAGAGGCCTTCTCTCATCAGGATAGTGCTGTGGACGAGTAACTGACCACAACACCACCAGTCAAACTCTTATCAGATTCTCTGGACTCAATTTCTGAGCAGCTCTTCCATTGAAATGCCCAGGAAGTGCTCTTTGGACTCCTCCACTCTGAAAATTGCTACAAGTGAGCTCACAAACAGGACTCCCTGGACTTCTTCTGGAAGATGGTCTCCCTGCGCTGAAACCTGTCCTTCAGCTTGAAGGCGCTGAGAATAGCTCAAGTTAGGATCCCGTTCTCCAGAGCCAGAAACCATATTTCCATAGTTTATTCAGGGTGTGCTTCAATTCAGTTAAAATGCTATAGTCCTATTGCCCCATTATATCATACTGCAAATATCCTAGAATCAGTCCAGAACTGACAGGAGAATAAAGATTGCAGAATGTGTTTGTTTTTAACAAGCATTGTTAAGCCATAGGTTCCTCTCCTACTGAATTCAGATTTTAAATTTGCAATACACAACACTCATTAATCAGGAGATTGCCTTGCCTTTATTTGTAAAAGATTGCTTCCCACCCTCTCCATTTATGACTGGAATTAGCCCTGTGGTGATTTTTGAGTATTCTAGCTAATATGCTCCAGAAGATAACTTTGAGGACACATTTCTAATTAACTTTCCATTGCAGTATGAAAATAAGCTCCTAGTTTTTGAACTAGCACAGATTCATCTCTCAATAAACACAGAGACTAAAAATCGTCAACCTAGAACATGCATTCAAAGAACCCTTTGCCAAGAAACATACTTTAAGAACATTTACCCAAATAGAAGAAGGAAATTGTAGCTGAAATATGGAGCATTAATCCATTGGATAAAAACTTGTTTTCATAAAAAATTCTTCCCAAATTTGGCAGTATTTTAAGGTATTTATTTCTCTAGAAGCAAAGCCTAAGTATTTCTGTATAAGTATACCTAAACAAAACTTATGCCCTGCACATAGTGTGGAGATTACTCCTTGGGAAACATAACCGGGATTCTGGGGGCTTAAAGGGAAAAGTGCACTGAGGTACCAGCTAGGAGGCCAGGCATAAATAGAGTGCTCCAGTTATTTAACCTGTGGTGTGAGCTCATAAAGACAAATAAATAAATAAATAAATAAATCACTCATTAAACTCCCTCCCTAGTTTATGTCAATTCAACGGGGTAAAAATAAAATAAAATAATAGTTTGCCACCTCTGCCTTCTTGGAGTAGAACTTCAAGCAGTTCTTAACAACCTGCATGCATCTATTGCAGGTTCTTGAAAAGGACTGGGATGTTCCCAGGGGAAGCTACAAATTAATGATCAATTCAGTTTGTGTATCTGATGATTAGTGAAATACATGCAGAAAGAAACCTTGACCACTTCTTAGTCTGTCTCATTGCCTTAGAGCTTTAATCAAGACTCTTTGCTTCTTTATAATCCTGAAACCATCCTTACACGACTGCCCAATTCACCCTTTTAAATTCATTTCCATAGTAAAAGTCAGCATCCTGCTCCTCCACGAAAACAGCTCAGGATTCTGATGGCAAATAACCTGGGATTACAATCCCTGGAAATACTGTTTGGGTCGCGGCCACCCGCCTTTTGTTTTTGTGGTGCGTGTGGCTTCTAATCCCCAATACACAAAACAACTTTAGATTCGGAGGGAAAAGATCGGATTTCTAAATCGCCTCCTCTGTTTTATTGTTCACATTTCCTATTGTTTTGAGTGAAATTGGAAAAATTGTCTCCTTTCTTTGTATTGCCAAAAGGCATTCAGGTAATGAAGTCTGTAACTAAACGGTAATTGAATGAGCATAATTCGCACACTGAATGGTTTTCAAATGGTCCCAGTTTACAATTAAAGGAGAATTAATGTGCTTGTTATTGAGAACGCAGCGCATTAGAACAAATCCAGCACTGTTGTTGTAATGAGTGGAAACCGGTTTAACTGCCAACAAACATTTAAAATTTAACACGACGTATTGATTTCACTTCTGTTTTTGATAGATTATTTTCCAGACTATCGAAGTAATTGCTCCAAGCAATAAACTGCATCACAGCCCCGAGTCTTTGCCGTATGCGTTGTGAGCACAGCCCAAAGGACGTAAGAACAGTCCTGAGGTTCAGGTCACGCGTAAAGGTATGCAGAGGAGAGGGGCAGGCGGGTTATGATGGTCAAGGGAATCGTTAACAAACATTCTCTCTGCCTCTTTCAGTTTCCCGCTCCCCCGCCCAAGCATCTCTCAATAAACAATTTCTGTATTTCCTCAGCCAAACTTTCTGCCCTCTGTCTCTGGGCTGTCAATGTCATTGGACACGGGTGGAGGCGAGAGTGATTGAAAATGGGAAATGGGAAGGACACTTTTTGCATTCAGTCTGAATTCCAGCCGGGGAAGGCGCAGACTTCGGTGACACAGTCGGAAAGGCAGTCTTTTGGATTGGCTGCCTCGACTTTCACCTGTTTACCCCAAGGTGTCCTGTGGGCGAGGTGACTGACGCGCAGCGCCCTCTGGCGTCCGCGGTTGCCACGGTCAGGAGCTAAAGGTGCACAGACCGGCAACACTGAGGATTCTTGGATTCAAGCTGAAACCGGTTAAATACACACATACACCCACACACATTCACACGTATACATACACACACACCATCCATTAACATACAAGGAGTTCACACAACTTGCAGCCCTGCATTTACATGCACCAGGGCAACAGCGGGAAAACGCTTTCAGTTGAAAAGGATGGTGATACTTTTGCTCTCAGGCTTGTGAGTTCTGAAGCCCTTGGGATTGAGGGACTTTACAGCCCCCATCCTCTTGCGTTTATCCGCCCAAAAAGAGTCCATGCCGCCCCAGCACTCCTCGCTCCGAGACAAAACATTCGCAGGTCTCGGTGCGCTCCCAAGTGTGCTCTAAGGGGGTGGGTTACGGGGGGTTGGGGCACTGGGAGCAACCTCACCAGCAGGGCGCAAGTGTCCCTGGACCTCCCCACAGCCGGACCCTAAAATTCGCACTCTCCTCCTTGACTCGGTGCGGTGCCCACAGCTCCTGAGCCTCCGCCACCGCAACAAAGTGCTTCGCCTCGGAGCCCAGTTCCACGAGCGTGCAAAGTCTAGACCCCCGAAAATTCCGCTCCCCGAGGACGTGGACGTCGGTTTTGCTTAGGTTTCTCTCCCTGGAGACACAGCCTATTCAGTCCCTAATAAGGGTCTCGGCCCTGGAACCGGGGTTCGGTTATGTGGTGGAAAGGAGAGGTTCGGAGGAGAGGAGGGAGGAGCCACTACCTGCTTCTAGGAGTATTGCTGACCCAACTCTGACAGCCTGTGGTGCTCCCATCTGGTAGTGAAACTTATCCTGTCTGAACCCCACAACTCGAGGAAAGTTACCTGCGCTTATTCATGTGCCACATCTCCAAACTGGAGGAGTAAGTGGGCGGATTCTCTTTCAAAGTCACAGACCCGGGCAGACCCATGAGCCAACGCCCCCATTTTCCTTCATTTAAACTCCGTGAACTACTGAGAGTTCCATGTCTCCCACCCATTCTCTTTGCCATCTCCCTACTGTTTCCTTGGTTTCTGGGTGTCTGGTGCCCTTGAATCACGCGCAGGAGAGCGGGGACTGGAGCAGGAAATGAAGTGGGAACCTTCGAAAATCCCGCAGGAATCCCTGAGACCAGCTTGCCAAAGTTGTTCCAACACGGTCGCTAAGAACGCCGCTCTCGCGGAACTGGCGACCTCGCCCTCCTCCCGCGCGCCCCCAGTTGCTTCTCCTCCTTGCCCAGATGGGATTGCTGGGGGGGCCGACCGGCCGCGACTTACCAAGTAGAAGGTGGGCTGCAGGAGGAGAAGCACGTACCAGCACGCAGCCTGCATCCTCCCGCGTCTCAAACTTCCTCGGCAGTGCCTTCGCTGAGTCTTTGTTCCTTCAGAACCATAGATCCACCTGACATCCACTTTACAGAGCAAGGTGCGCTCTCAGCAGCCTAGATACAAATGAAATTAGACATCCCATGACCACGCGGGCAAGGTTAGGCTTCGCGACCAAGCGGGGAATGGGGGGTCGTGGCGGGGAGGGATGGACCAAAACACCCAGGAGGGGGATAGGAGAAAATCGAAAAAACGAGTAAATCCAGCGCCTGGAAAAAGCGAGCGCTCGGTTCGCGGGCGGGAGGGTGAGAGCAGCCGGTGCTCCTCGGATGCGAGTTCCCGGGCGGCGGATGCAGGCAGCGAGCGGCAGGGCGCACAGAGCCGCGTGCAGGCTGATTCCAAGCCCGAGCGCCTCTGGCAGCGAGACCTGCCCTGGAGTCTGATGGCCGGGCAGCTCGGACTAAAGGCGGCGGCTGGTTCTTCGCCAGCCCTGGCAGTGCTCACACACGTACACGCCAGCAGAGAAAGACGGAGAAAGAGAGAGAGGAAGAGATTGAGCGAGGGGGGCGCGGGGAGAAGGGGTAGGTAGAGCTGACCAGGTTTAGGCGCTGGATTTCGCCACACGTTCTGTGGGGAGGGGGTGGGGAAAGGCAATGCAATTTGCATACGGGAGAGCAGGGCTCAGTTTACCCATTCGAGCCTCCTGAACACACGCATACACACACTCACATCTCTAGCACTACTTTTTTTCAGCCAAGGGGCACATCCAGACGCTAACTTCGAGAGTGGAAGCCTGCCCTGGAGTATGAGGGTCACCCGCCAGGCGTGCTCTTTCTCCTCAGCCAGTGCCCCTCCCCTCCGCCCCTTCCTCGAGCCCAACCACCCCGCCCCAAGGTGTCCCCTCCGGGACACTGGAGGCGGAGGCTACGTACCGCACAGGACTGAGGGCGAATCCGGCGAGCAGGGACCGCTCTGGGCAGGCTCCATGGAGGAACTACTCGGGCCTGGCTTCTCCGGCGCCCCGGACATGCCCTCCCTGGCGATTCGTCTCCATGCTCTGGCGCGAACGAGTCCGGCTGCCTCGTCCAGCTTCGGCCGAGTCGGCGTTCCCGGGCCTGGGTCTTGCTTAGGATTGGTTCCGCGGGAGCCTAGGCTTGGCACAGTTGGATTCACAGTGCAGGAAACTTACGAGGCAAGAGAAGAAGGGAGAAGTAGAGGAGGAAAGAGAGGAAGAGAGAAAGGGAGGGGGAGACGGAGGAAAAGAGCTAACGCGCCCGGCTGCTGCGCCGGACGGACTGGGACTGCCGGCGCTGGCACTGGGACGAGCAGTCCAGAGCTCCCGGCTTCCCGCAGCTGCCAGAGGATGGTGGCGATGACTTAGACTTAGGGGGAGGAGACTGGGCAAGTCCTCCGGACTTGAACTTCAGAGATAGGACACTGGCTTTTCAGAAAAAAAAGCCACCCGGCCGGCAGCGGCGGGCAGTCCGAGGTTCTGCGGAAGGGGTAGGGTGACGAGAACCGGGAGGCTGCGCGAGCAGAGAGCAGCTGCACTTCACTGCGCGACACTGGGAAGCCCAGCAGCCTCTCCAGAGCCGAGTCGCGGGCGCTGTCCCTGATCCTGCCCAGCCTCCGGGGGACGCCCTGGAGCTATCTGGGATTCGGGGCGCAGCTGTGGTGGTGGGCTCTCCTCAAGGTCGTGGCTTGGCACGCCAACGTTCCTGACACTGGCAATTACATTGGCACGCGGGAGGACAATTCCTCAAAGACTAATTAATGCCCGATGTATATAGATCCCGCTCTCAGGCTCTCCGCCGGCCGGGCCGCAAGGAGAAGTGGCTCCTGCGGTATCTGTGGCACTGTGTTATCCGCAGTGCCCCTTCCCCGGGGGACGTGGAGAGGACCGCGGCGGCCAAGGGAGTGGTGGAAAGGTGCATTGGGCGTGGGAGAGCGCAGGAGGGTACCGGGCGCCCCCGCCCGCCTCGGGCGCGAACGCCGAGCGCCGCCGACCTGTGGCTGCTGGGCCGTAGGCGGGGGCACAGCGGGCGGCCAGCCATTCAGCGCGCGGCAACCGACCGGACTGGGCGACCTTGCGCGCTCGCTGCCGGCAGGGCCAAGCGCGGGGGTGAGGGTCGGGGGGAGAGGTGTTGCTTCGAGCCTTGGCTACCTCCCTCGCTCCTCACACTTCCTACTCAACCGGCGTCTCCCAGGCTCGGCCTCTCTGCTCCGACTCTCACTGTGTGTTGTCGCTGTTTCTTTCATTCTCAGTCTCTCCGTTCTGCTGCTTCTGTCTCAGTTTCTCTTCCCTTCTCTTCTTCTCTTCTCTCCTCTCTCCCCTCCCTCCCTGCCTCCTTCCTTTCTCTGTTTTGTGGTCCAAGCCTCTGTCTCTCAGGATCTTTCTGCATCCCTCTGCCTCCCTCTACCTCGTGTGTCTCTGTCAGGATTTTTGACAATCTCTGTTTCTGTATCTCTGCCCCGCCCCCGCCATCCCCCCTCAAACCCTGTCCTTTCCTTCTCCCCTTCAGCCTCTCCTGCGCACAACCCTCAGGCCCGCTTCTTCCGGATCCAGTAAGGTCCGGAGCCAGGCTTTTCTGGGTCGGCCGGGCCCGGGAGAGCCACCTCTGCGGGCCGGGACTCGGGCCACAAGTCAGAGAGCGGCGGAGGGCATTTCTTCCCCCGACTCCTCCCATTACCTCTCCAAGTCTGCCCTTCACCAGAGCCTGGCCGGGAGTGATTCCCACTGCAGGATGACATTTCGAGATTAATCTGTAAGAAATGGGTTGAAATGTATCTCAGGAGCCCGAGTTAGCGGCATCCAAATAGAATCGTGATTTTTAATGAGTCTTAGGTATGTCTTTCCTCAAGTCTGTCTTTTGGACACCTCACGCTCGGCTCTAAGGATTCTGCTGTAGCAGAGCGAGGCCCAGACACAATGTGAACTCAAAAAAAGAGGCCCCGGGCAGCCTGAGTTCCCCCCCGGGGTCGCTGGTCACTCCCCCAACTACTGGGGTGCCAATCATCAGAACCACCTTCTCCTAGAGCAGACGCTAGAGGAGCCCCGCTGAGACCTGCGCCTCGAATCAGATCCCCAAAAGCCTCCAATTTAGATCTGCACTGTAGGACATACCAGCCGGCACTTTGAGGCCTACAGGCTCCCTTCCAGTTAAAAATAGCTCTTTAAAGAGCTCTTAGAATCTCGCAAGTTGTTCTCCGCTGCTGTGACCTCTTGGAATTTACTGGGGGCATATGCAGAGTAAGACAGTGAAGCACACCTTCTAATTGGAACTCTGAAAATTCACTTGGGGGAGAAATATATATATTGCATAGTAGCAGTGTTATCTAGGCTTCATTTTTACTTATCAGGTTTTTCATGCTCTTAAAAAGTTTAAAGAATAATAAAAGTCTTAGGAGCACCCATATCTGAGGCTGAAGGGTCAAAGTTAAGGCAAAGGAAGCTCTGTCAGATTCCAGTCTCTAGGATCTAGGAAGCCTTGGGAAAATTGATCCCCACATTTACATGAATTTCCAGGCCCTCCCGGGTGGGAGTATGGCACTGGAGTGAGCATTGCCTGCCTCTACCCAGAATTAAAAAAAAAAAAAAAAACCCACTGAGTCCAGTCAATTCCCACTCATAGGGAACCCATAGGGTTTCCAAGGCTGCAAATCTTCATGGAAGCAGATTGCCACTTCTTTCTCCTGCAGAGCATCTGGTGAGTTCAAATGGTCGACCTTTTGGTTAGCAGCCAAGTGCTTTAACCACTGCGCCACCAGGGCTTCTTCTACCCAGAATACCCCTGCACAATGCTGTCAGAGCTGGACTTTTGCCTGGCCTCTGGAAGAAGGAGCAAGAATCAGGACAGCTTTGGGACATCCCAAGTGTTCTTTTCTAAACATTACTTCAAAAATATTCTGCTTCTAGTGCCATTTAGCCTTAAAAAATTACTGCTTGTGAAATAGAAAGACGATCAAGGACCTTAAAATCTCTGTCTGAATGGGACTGATTATTTAAGAAAAGCACCACAGGTACCCAGTAATGGGAACTGGCCTGACACTTTGTTCTATGACACAGGGCACCAAAGAGCTTTTTATGTTAATGACTTGAGACCCTCTGCCCAGACATTCAACTCTTACTGGATCATACTTGCCCAGGGATATAAAACAGCCGTGGATTGTCATTTTTTTGTGTCTTAGCAGGAGTCTTCATTTCCTGTAGTCCTCAATCAGAAAAGAATGCTAAGCCACCAAGTAACACTGAAAAACTTCCTGTTTTTGTCAAACCTCTCTAATTTTAATGACTGAATTTGGGGGGAGGGAAGGCAGGTAGGCAAGTTCTTTCCTATCATTGGTTTAATAATAATAATAAACCTACAAATAATAGGAGCATGATTCGCATACATTCTTCTCCTTAAAGTATTAGGCTATTGTAAAATGTACTCTTAGAATATATCAATAATGGATTTCACCAGGGTTAGAACAAAAGGGTGTCTATTCTTAAAGGAGACTAGTATCCATGCCAGTATTTTTAGATTTTACTCATCTTGAGAATCATTTCAGAAATCACCCTCTCTCTAAATTTCGTGTGACACAATTTAATACACATACAAACTGAGCACAAATTAGAACTGCTGTAGAACATAACCTTCTGCCCCTCACTTTTCCCCTAGTTTACCTGGTCCAAACCGAAATGAACAGTATAAAGCAACAATATCTATTTCCCTCCAAAAAATACATAATTTAAAAGAATTCCCAACTTCAAAAGGAAACAGTAACATGAAATAATTTTCCTCATAGTTAGAAACTGAAGAAATTAAAATAAGAATTCATCTGAAATATACTGATACTTCTGATAACTGTAATTAGCTGTTTTGGTTGGCTTGGTTTGGTTTATATTTTCTCCACCAGAGTGGGAGGGCAAGGGGTGAAAGTTTGAACTATCTTGGGCTGGGGAAGGGAAAGAGACAGAAATTGAAATCAGCTTTGGGTTCTACAAAACTCTGTCCTAAAATGAACCTGTCTTAAAATGCATCAGTATCACCGTATTTTTGCCCAAAATTCAAGTAAAAACAGAAAGCTGTTGTTATGAAGCACCCAGCTGTGTTCCTGCTTAAGCTTCAGGCCAGATCATATCACTTTGTACATAGGACTACATTGTACCTCTTTTTTTCTTAACAGCGCCAAAAAGCCTCTAAAGCATGTATCATTCTTCTGTCCTGAGCCCAGTGGGAGCTGGTATTGAAATGTTGTATGGCCTTGGACAAGTGCCTGAAAATTCCCCCGGCCTCAGTACCCTCTTCTATGTAACGAGGAAGTAGAGCTAGATGATGTCTAAAATGCCTTCTAATTCTAAAATTCTTTTATTCTATTTTTATATGATTAAATGTAAAGTCATTTCTTCTTTAAAACACTTACCTACATCATGAACAACAATTGTATAGTTCATCACAATTTTCAAAAATATTAAGAGTTTAAGATATTTTGTTCTGTGCACTTCAAAGATTGTAAGTCAAGTGTGCTTGTGTGTTTGAGCCAAAGCTTTTTTGTGCATTTATTCCTTGTTCCACCCTTATAACCTTTCTTTTGGGTCAAGGGTTGACTCTATTTTATTAATCATATCACTTTTTCATATAAATTGTTCTGCACATGTGTTTAATGTCATTGATTTATGAGAATCTATACTCAGAGTGGCATCCTTATCATACTTATGAATATTTGTTACAGGAGACAAAAAGACATTTCCACTACTTTTGCAGAATTCTTAAATGTAACTCAGGACAACTAAGAAACCCTCTTGCTCTTATACACCCCAAGATATTTTGCTAATTTGTGGAAGGAAGGAAGTATCATTTGTAAAGTGATTTTTACCAGCTTAGAGTATTTGGTATTTGAATGTAGTCAAACTTGCTTAATAATGATGAGGCATGTATGCTAAATTACCTTTATAAGAATGCTTTAATAACAAGACCACTGAACTAGAGAGAAAAAAAATAGCTGTCAAGCCCTGGAATAAAAAAAAAAAAAATTAAAGGGGATCAAAAAGCTTTATGTAGAAGGCATTTTCTTTTTTAGAGGTAATTTATATACTCAGTCTTTGTATCCCTATTTCATTTATTCTGCTAGATGAGGACAGAGGGTTCTCAAAGGTAAGGTAGTTTTAATTATACTCACAAACTTTAAAAAGAAAATGAGCACAATAAGAGAAACTGAAGAAAGCCAGCATTAAAAAAGCAGTTGGACGTAAAAGATGGGAAGATTGGAGTCATTGCTCAAAAATCATAATTAAAAAAATCTTTTAAATATTGTGACTAAGCACCTTTGCATTATAATCTAATTACAGAAATTCTTCATGGTGGTCCCTCCAGGGACTATTAATTGACATTTCCCTAAAGCAGAATCATTAAAGACAAAGAATTTGATAACCAATGTTCTGTTAACAGAGCAAAATACAGTATCTGCTTTCAGCCAGGAAGAACACTGGGACTCTTAGCCACAAAGGGATGGAAGGAATTATGAGGACAAAGGCTGCAAGCTCTGTAGTTACCTGAAAACTGAAAATGAGTCCACAAATGCATATTTCATTTCCATAGCCTAAACTACCGAAATATTTTTAACTATACAGGTTTTTCCAGCTTTTATCCTGATTTGGCCATATGAAGACAGACCTCGAAAACAAAATAATTCATACAGGCAGGGAATAAATGGCTGCTTTGACCCAAATATCATAATGATAAGGATACTTTGCATCAGACACCTTTTAAATACGAGATATCACAGGATACAACAGCCCTCTCAATTTCCCTTTTTACCATCAAATTAAATGAAAACAACTATACTGGAGTTTCACCATAGTTATCTCCAGGGACCATGCCTTGTTATAAATAAAACATATAATGTTACTTTTTTTCTGCTGCTTCCAGTTCAATAGTAAAATGCTTTTGATAAAGTCCAAAGCAAAATGATTTAGCATCAAATTTTGTGCTAAATAGGTGGTAATTTCTCAAAGCACCATTGTTTTCAGTAGAATAATAATAGATACCATTTGCTGAGTGCCAGCCACATGGCAGGAACCATGTGTTTTACCTATATTATTCCTGCTATATGCCTAATGATTCTGTGAGTATCAATTGGCCCTTTAGATTTGAAAGGAAACGTCTCAGGTTAGTTAAGAAGATCTCCTTCTGCATACTCGTTCTTCATCAAGGCAGACTTAAAACAAATCTGAGAATCATTTGACCATTAACACTCACTCCCTCCTTCCTGTAAATCTCTCCCCTGTTTTAGTTTTGGTGCTACAATTCTCCCTCCAAATTTTTCTCTTAAATCGCTGAGATGATCCGTGTGCTCATCTTCATATGTTAAACACTGGTGCCCTTCTGGGCTCCATTAGTAACTTTTTCTCTTTGCACTCTGTCTAGACAATCCTGTCCATTTTCATGGTTTTATTTATTATTTATACCCAATGACCACCAAGTTAATAATTCCAGTTCTGACATTTCCCTTGACCTAAATATTCAATTGCCGGCATGTTGCTGTAATAGATTGGAGCTCCCTACTTATAGTTAGAATTAAACCCATGCCCTTTGCCAAATGGCTTTGCAATGCCTCACAGTGACATTGGCAGAGTATACATCCCCATATATGCAAAAGGTTCCTTCCTTCCTTCCTTTCTTTCCTAATCAAAGCCCTAAAAAGACATGTTTCCACTCACTCCTCTTTCCACTAGGAGAAAGCACACACTAAATGGAAACTACTTTCTCCAGTGCACGTACTGAAATGAGAAAACACATGAACTAGACTGGAACCTGACCCATGATCGGGAGCATGCCCACCAAAGCTGACCTGCAGTCCTGCAGATAAATGTTTATTCTTAACTGGCAAGCTTTGGGGCTTATTTGTTTTGCAGCATTATCACAGCCCAAGCTGACTGATGAGTGACACCACTATCATAGTAGAAAATCAAAGTATCAGATTCTCTTATTTCTTCTTTTTTTAAAAAAATTAATTAATTTATTTTTTTATTGTACTTCAGGTGAAGGCTTACAGAACAAACAGTTTCTCATGAAACAGGTACACATGTTGTTTTATGACATTGGTTAACAACCCCACAACATATCAACCCTCTAACTTCTCAACCTCTTTTTTTTTTTTTTTTGTGAAAATACACATAGCCAAAGATACACCATTTCAAAAATTTCTACATGCACAATTCAGTGACATTGACTACGCTCTTCGAATTGTGCTGTTATTTTCACTTAAGATGAAGGCTTACAGAACAAAATAGTTTCACATTTGACAGTTACTACAAATGTTGCCCTATGACAATGGTTAACAATCTCACAACACATCAACAATATCCTTACTCAACCTTGGATTCCCTATCACCAGCTTCCTTTTGTATCTTCCACATCAAAAATAAAATTACCAACACTTCTCAATTCCCCACCAAAAAAATCTCTCATCTCTCTCTTCTCTGTTCCTGCTACTACTATTGACTCAGCTCAGATTCACAGCATCAGTCATCTGGTGTATGGCAATAACTTCTAAATGGCCTCTTCTTTTTCAGCTTCTTCCTTCATAAATGTGCTCTCCTCACTGCCACTTGAATGGGAGAGCTAAAACAAAAATATGTCCATGTTGCACACATCCTTAAATCTCTTCAGAAACTCCCCATTGGTTAGAAAATCAAGTCAAGCTCCTTAGCTCAGCCCAGAAGACCCCTTGTGAACTGGACTGTGTCCACATCTCCACCTTCATCTCCTGCCACCTGACCCCTGCTGGGCCACATTCTTCTGAGCTTCGAACATGCAAGTCTATGTCTCAACTTGGGGCCTCTGCACCTTTTTTCCTCTGCTTTGAATCAATCCTCTCAAATCAACCTTTGGATGAAGTCCTAATCTTTCTACAAGACCCTGCTCAGAGATCACCTCCTATTCTCCCCACTTTTCCCAGGGATTATTGAATTAATTACATCACACTGTTCATAAATTTGTCTTCTCCACTAGCCTGTATCATTCAGTTTCGTACCTCCAGCCTTACCTTGAACTGGATTGCTCTGAACGTTCAGCCATGCTCAGAATACACAATGTCCAAAAATCAGTCTAATCTACTACTTGCAAGAGAGCACACCAGAAACTCTGGAATAGCAAGTCCTTATCTGTGAAGGGCTCAAATATTACATGACTGGATAAAGTTCTCAAGCAGACCTAACCCCAGAGAAAGGAGCGGGATGAGAATGTGAGGCTCAGGCCAGAAGGCACAAGCTCCCTTACCCTCAAAACTCTCAAACACTCTTCTCAGAAATCAATGGCTGAATGGGTAATTTGACCTTAATGGGCTACTCAGTGACTGACCTATTAAGCCCCTCACTTCCAGGTCCAAGTATTCCTGGTACCAAAAAAATTCCTGGAGATACCTAAATTCTAGCGTCAACCTGCCCAGGGACCCCACAAATCTTATTTCTTTGCAGTAGCTTCACCACTTTCTAGTGTCTTACCCAAAGGTTTATTACAACCAGTCCTTGCTTTATCCTCTTCTCCTCTGGCACCAGGTGAAAGACCCATGGGGACTGGTGTGAGGGGATTTAGAGAAAACCATTATCACAATTACCACCAACTCAGGACCTAGTAAATGGGGTTAAGCATACCCATGGAACAACAGAACACTGTACCTTATAGCTCCAAGATTTTAAATGAATCTTTTTGGCAGAAAGGAGAACCATGAGGCCTTTGGTCAAGAAAAAAAATCACTAGCACCTTTTCCTATCACAGTTAAACTCCTGATATGGTAGACATCTGTGGCTCCTGCTTCCTGGCCTCCTCGGTCTAGTTAAGTACCCCTTAAATCATATTTCCATTACTCCATTTGCATGACTCTAAGGTCACCTGTAGCCTATATTTAACTAAATTCAATGTTCTTTCTCAATTTTTACTCTAGAGTACATGGCACCAATAACTAACTCCACAAAACCATCATTCCCAGATTTCTTCACTACCTCTCTGACAGTTGATTCTCGTCTTCCATGCTGGCTTTTCCTACAAATCGCCACCAAACTGACAATTTTCTGTTTTTCCAACCCTCCCCTTTCCTTTCTATCCTCCAGTCTAATTTAATCTCCAGCCCCCAGATGGCATCTTCGTTTGAATGTCCTGCTGCTGTCTGATACACAATATTCAAGGATGAACTCAACAATTCCCTCAATACCACACACACACACACACACACACACACACACCCCAGTTCCTATTCACAGCTCCCATAATTCCATTAGTGGTGCCACAATTTTCTATTTCCACAGCTTTTAAACCTCAGAATCAGCTCATTATTTCTGTGTAATGCTTAATTTCATGTATTAGTCAAACAGATTGTCTTGTCAAGTCTTCCTTCAGAATATCTCTTGCATCCATCTCCTACCCACCATTCTAGACCAGATTTTCATCACCTCACATCTGGAAAGTCATCTTCCAACTGGTTTTCCTGACTATAGTCTTTCCAACTCCCACTAATTCTCACAACTATGAGCACCATAATGATAGGGGCTATATCTTATTCATGTTTTTACCTGCAGCACTTAATGTGATGCCTAGGACTCAGTAGGGGCTCAATAAATGTTTGCCTGAGGTGTGGAGCAATTCCTTACACTACTTCCCAACTAGTATTTCGTAAACAACATATTTGTCCTGTTACTCTCTGGCACAAAAAACTTCCTTTCTACCCCCATTTCTAGAGTAGGGTTGTTTTTATGAATTTATTTATTTTTTCCAAGAAACTGTTTCTTCAAAAGAACTCTCGCTCAAAAACATGGTAGGCAAAACAGAGGAACTCAGAAATGCCCTGGCTGAACTTGGGGTAGAGTGCTTGCATCCGCTATCGCTTTATCTGCCTCACGTCCTTGCCTCTTTCCCATCCCCAAGCAATGCTAGAACTAATAACTGTCGAAGATACTTTAAGACAATAGTTCTCAAACCTTAATTTGCATAATTATAACTTGTTGGGTTTATGAAAATGCACATTCCCAAGCCCCACTTTAGATGAGGGTTTACTGTTTGTGGACTCTGTCCCTGAAATCTGCTATTTAACAACCATCCTAGATGATTCTGATGAAAGCGGTCAGAAGAACATGCTTTGAGAAACACCACCCCAGAAGATGGTGGATTGGAGTTTAAAAATCCTATCTCACAAGATAAAGTCTGAGCCCCTTGTGACAGAAATTAAGGTCTATCTCAGTCTGGTATTCACCCCACCCATCAAAATCTAATCTCATAGTGCTCCCAGGAACTTTTGCTTCAGCCAGAGATATCTCCTTACTGCCCTCTAATTATACTAGGTGTGATTCAAACCTTATTTTATTTCTTACACTGTTCCTCCTAACTGGAATACTCTTCCCATTCCACTTCCTCTTCCTCTGCACCTCTCCAAATCCAACCATCGTTCCACATCCAGGTCCAGGCCTTCCTCCATGACGGTTCCCCAAATCAACACATCCATTCAGTAAAAAATTTATTGAATGAGCAGTGGTTCTGGGTACTGTGGATAGAATAGTGAGTAAATAGACAAAAGTCCTTGTCCTCAAGGAGTTTATAGTGTGGGGAGACTGAAAATAAATAAAATATACGTTAAAATATACAGTAAATTAGATGGTGATAAGTTCTATGGCAAAATTAAGGAAAGGAAGAGAGACAGAAAAATAATGCAGAAATAATTTTAAATGGAGTGATCAGGGAAGGCCTCAGTAAGAAGACAACAGTTGAGTAAAGATGGAAGGAGGTGAGGGAGTAAGCCATGTGGATATTTTGAGAAAGAGCTTTCCAAGCAGAGGAAATGACAAGTGAAAAACCTCTGAGGCAGGAACGTGCTTGGTATAATAGAGGAACAATAAGAATACCAATGTGTCTGGGGCAGATGAGCCAGGAAGGGGTGGCAAGGAGATAAGATCAAATGTGCCAGATTGTGTAATACGTCTAAAGGCGATGGTAAGGACTTAGTTTTATAAGTCTTTACAGGATGCCCTTATACTGAGCAGAGGAGAGACATGTCCTGACTTTAACAGAATAATTCTAGATGCTGTGTCACGAACATCCTGAAGGGGCCAAGAGCAGAAACAGGAAGAACAGTTAGGAGGCTGCTACAGTAATTCAAGTAACAGGTGATGAAGACTTGGTAGTAAGGATGGTGGTGGAGGTGGTGAGAAGTGAACCAAGCCTGGATATTTTGAAGGTAAGGATGACAGAATTTGCTGATAAATTGGATATGGGGTGTGAGAGACAATGTTATCGCCAAGATTTTTGCCCTGATTAACTGAAAGAATGGAGTCACCATTAATGTGGTGGGTAAGACTGTGGGAGAAAAAGGTAGGCAAAGAGAGAAGAGAAATCAACGGTGCAGTTTGAGACATGTTAAGTGTGAGCTGTCTATTAGACACGGTGTGTGGCGATATTGCATATTATGAGTCAGGAATTCAAGGAAAAAGTCCGGGCTGGAAACACAAATTTGGAAGTGATCAGCATATAGACGGTATTTAAAGACATGAGATTATCAAGGGAACGAGTGTAAAGAAGAAAAGAGCCCTGGGGCCCGTCAGTGTTAAGAGGTCTGGAGACGGGTGGACCCAGCAAAGGAGGCTAAGGATAAGTGCTCACTGATGTAGGAAGAAGCTAAGGAAGAGGCATGAGCAACTGGGTCAAATGCTTTGATAAGTCATGTAAGATGGAAAATGACCACTGAATTTTGAAATGTGGAAGTCATTGGTGACTGGTGACCTTGACAAAAGTAGTTTCAGTGGGGAGATGAGGTGAAAGCTGAATGGAGTGGATTCAAGAGAAAAATACAAGGAGAGGAAATGTAGATAGTGAGCATTGACCACTCTTTCAAGACATTACTTTTATCCCTCTTGACTTTCTTCTCCAAGAGTCTCTGTAGCATGTAGTAGCAATCTGATCATTTAAGCATTATATCATATTCCACCCTCAATGATACTTAACTCCTCATTATGTTTATATCTTCTTTCCAACCTATTTGGAAGATTTTAGTGGAGAAAATCAATATCTCCTTTCACATCGGCAAACCTTGCCTCAGTGCTTTGCACAATTTTGTGCCCATAGTGAATATTCAAAAATACTTGATGAATTAAATAAATAAATAAATATTTCTCTAACCACTTTCTCTGCTTGTTTTCTAGCTCTGCTGTCTGACTACAATTTTAAGGAGCCTATAAAGGTCTAATTGTCGGCCACCTTATCTTCACATTCTCTCACCAAGAAAATGTATCTAATCACAGAATTTTTACTAATATCTCTTTATTAAATTAGAATTAAACATACTCAAACGTGACAGCTATCATTTACAGGGAGTCCCTGTGGTGCAAATAGTTAATGCACTCACTGTTAACCAAAAGTGCCTTGGAAAAAAGTCCTGAGGACCTACTTCCAAAAAAGAAACAGCCATTGAAAACCCTGTGGAGCACAGTTCTACTCTGATACACATGGTGTCACCATAAGTCAGAATCTATTTGACATCAACTAGTTTGATTTTTTATCATTTACAGAGTAACTGCAGTGAAAATGCTTAAATGCTTTATCTCATTTAGTCTTTATAACAAGCTGACATGTACTGTCACTCCCTTCATTCTAGAGATGAAGACAGTTGAATAACCTGCTCAGGCCACACAGCTAGTAAGTGACAAAGCTGGAAATACAAAACAAATTTCTAACTCCTGAATCATTGCATTAAGTGATGAAGTTGGAACTATAAAAGAGATTTCTGACACCAGAGCTATTCATTAACCATTCTTAAAAATCTGTAGAACATACAAAACAAAACATTAGAAAAAAGCGAAAGTAGGTGTCTACACTGTGCTCTTCCAAACACACCCTTTTCCATCATTGTCAATATTTAAAGCACCCTCTTAGGCCCCAGGCTTAAAACCTTGCATTGTTTGTTCCTGCCTGTCATTTTCCCTCCCATTCTGAGTCACCAAGTCCTGTCATTTTTTAAAAAATAAGGTCTCATCCACATCCTTGCCTCCCCATTTCACATCTCCAGTTCAATCTCTTTCCTTCACATCTGTATGATTGAGACATACTCTTAAACAACCTCTCAGCTCCCATCCTCTATTCTTGTCCATCTTGTTCATGGCATATTTCCCCAGTTCAAGAAGCTTTAGTGGATTCCTCTTTATCCATTAAGTCAAATTTCTGCTCCTCAATTTGACCTTTCAGAATCTTCATAATGTAGTCCTACCCCAAATTCATCTTTTAGTATTTTCTTATAGCTCTCTACTTTAGTGAGGGTGGTTTACTGATCATTTCTTTAAAAGGGGCTGCTTATTCTTGCCTATCATTTTAATTATGATAATATCCCTATCTGGATATTTCTCCCCAGACCTAAGGGCTTTCCTCCTCTCAGAAACTAATCAGGAAAGCACTCTAATCTCATCCTTCGTGGTTCTTTGCTTTAGTTTATAGTTGCCCCAGCTTTTAGGCTATACTTTAACATCATGACCATTCTTGTACTACGTATTAGACTTAGTAATTCCACTGTCATATACTTTCTATTAAAAAAAAATAAAACTCTTATTCCAAGCTCAGCATTTTTTAGTGTTCTGTTTATTCCATCAGTCAATGGCTCTTTGAGGATCAATGAAGAAATAACCAAGAAACAAAATATTATCGCCTATTAAAACATTTAATGAAGAATTAATACCTGATAGAATAAATAAATAAACAAGTGAATGCATGGACAGATGGAAAGGTCTTTACATTGTACTGTCATTGCATACATCATAAATTATCCCATTTAATCCTCATAAGAGCCATACTATGGGAGTAGCACACATTTTACAGATGATGGAATACTCTTGAAGAATATTCCACAATACTGGAACCCAGACCTCTGACTCTGGAAGCCAGCTATTTTCTCTTTCCACCATGGTTGCCTCTTTGGTAAGAACAGAAAACCACTCAAAACCTAATTCATAGCTGTTTTCCAAGCCTTTCCATTTCTCACAGTTGGTTTGATCATTTAACTTAATGAAAAAATCAACAAAACAAAGTGCACTTTGCAACAACTACATTTCCTTTTGATTCTTTACATCTGGAAAGCTCTGCTAAACTACCACCGACTTACACACTAATGGTCTGCAAATCCGAATTCCTGAAAATCAAACCAGGAATGTTCTGTGGGAATACATTCCTTCTTCCAAGTAGACTCCTTTCTGCTACAAGAGCTTCCTCTCAGACTTCTGACCTTAAGAAAACAAAACAAAGAATGATTCGTCAAACAAGTTCTTTCTTGAATCTCATGGAGGTCTAACTCCACGTGTTTTGTAAATGAGCCTTTTGGAACCCCACACCTCAGATATGTTTAGAAAGATGTTCTATTTACAACCTCAGTTTGCGAGTGCTTGTGAATTCTGAAAGATTCCTTAACCCTCTTAGGCCCTTGGGGTGCCATTAAAGATCTAAATGAATAATATACTAACCATCCCAACATAAAAGTTACAGACCTATAGGCATCACAGCAGGAAGGGACAGCTAGGTTAACAAAAGTCTGGCAATCTCACTTGCTTGAATTTTTGGCCATGGACTCTAAGGAAAAAAAAAACTGAAGAAGATTATTAGTATATGCTTGCAAATTTCAAGAAAAAAGAGGGAAACAAAAGTTGTATGAGCATAAGATGCTGCAGAGGAAATACATCCTCTAATGAAGGGGAACAGCTAGTTAAGACAGCCAGAGAGTTCACCCATCATCCCAAGTGCCCAACCAGCGAGCCCTCAGCCTGTAGTTTACACCACAGAATCATCTGTCTCAAACCTGAAATTATGTTGACATCTTCAGAGGAGTTATGGATAAAACCAAAGTACTATTTTTAATTTTTTAACTTATCTTTGATCGAGAAATATAAAATTGAGACAGCATAGTTTAAACTTAACTGTATGTTAGGAATTACTTTTCTCATTTTATATGAGATTAAAGGCAATTCTACTCTACACAGGGTCACTATGAGTAGAAATCGACTTGAGGCCAGACAGCAACAACAACAAACCTTTTGGTTATCTTCGTTGTGAATTGTGACTCTTCAATTTAGACTTTTTGGATTTTAGCTTTGATAACTAAAATCAAAAATAAACTATATTAGACTCAGGTTAATGTTCTGTGAACAACCTTATTCCTATTGACTAACATATTCTTGTATCTTTAGACCAGATATTTTTATATTTTAAATTTTGCATCATAGTTAAGAATGAGAAAGAACCTTTCCAGATATTTCAGAGGAATTTGATAAATCAGCTGATTGAAAAACGAGGTACATACTTTCTTTTATTATTCTTAAAAAGAGTGCAGAAATGTAACGATAATTAACCCTGTGCACTATTTGCTCTTTTACCAAATTTTAATTGAGTTTCAGGAAGTGGATACCTTTCAGTGATAACAGATGAAAACAACCCTCAATGATATGGCTATCGAATGGATTTGCCTGTTGAGAAGTGAAGATGAAATGTGAAAAAGATCAGCTTATGCAGCAGACATTTTTCATTCTTTTTTACAGTGTGAGCTAATGGAGGATGAAGAAACAGCCTTCACCTTTCACAGTATGCTCTGTTATGCTCCAAGATTTACAGTGACCCTTAAAAAAAAAAAAAAAAAAAAGCACAAAATAAGGAAATTGTCAGTCAATGGAGAAATGACTATCAAGTTTATTTTCCTGTGAATGGTTTACAA
>NW_004444092.1:1218810-1220683 GCF_000243295.1 Trichechus manatus latirostris
AAGGAAATTGTCAGTCAATGGAGAAATGACTATCAAGTTTATTTTCCTGTGAATGGTTTACAACAACCTGACGACTGTTAACCAAACTAAGACCATGACTTTTAGAATCAACAAAATTTGAAAATGGGAGCATCAAAACAAAGGGATATTGTTTCCACAGCGTAATTTGTTTTGAAAAGTTATTGTCTAGTGAGCACTGCATAAACACTTTTTCACTCATGACAAACTGGCACTAGGATTTTTTTTTTTTTAGTGAGCGCAGCCATAGTCAGAAGAAAAAGAAATCTGATCATTGCATCATTTTTAATGTAAACTTTCACACTGTTCTTGATTCTGACAATGATGTGGTTTGTAAGGCGCTAATTGTGGTCAATTATTACAGTCCTCCAGCGCCACCTAGTGTTCGCCACACAGGGCTGTAGCCCAGCTCATGTATGAAAGCAAACCAACAGTTTCTTACAAAGGTATTCATACATCCTAAACAAAAGGAAAGAGGAAGACTTCACATCTTTATTTTGATATCTTAAAGTCAAGATATTTTCCATTCTTTCCTCTAATACTTTTAAATTACTGAAGGGCCCTTGTCACTTTTGTTGAACTGAAACTCATTTTATCCTTTGGATTCATTCCCATTCATAAATGCTTAATTGCCATTGCTTCCTGGCAAACTGGTGCAATTATAAGGTTGGCCTGTTTTTGATAAAAGGTAAAACATTTCATAATTCACTTTTGGGCATTTCAGAGCGGAAGATCTACACTTATTAAGTGCTAAGTTTACAGAAACAGCTAAACTAAACATGGAAATAAGGATTATGATGAAACACCCAATGTTTGTGAAGTGACTTAAACCAAATAAATTGAGCATAACTCTCAGGTTCTTGTTATTAGATAATAGTGGCCACAAAAAAAAAAAAAAAAAGATTAAGGTGGATGACAGCTTCTCCCTCACAACCTCATACCAGGTTATCATGAAAGCATGTCTCAGACCAAATAATGCCACAAGTACAGACATTCATTTAAAAAATATTCAATAATAGCAAGTACAAAACTTCGTACAGTCTATTCTGTAAGCTTTAAAGTCCCAGCGCTCTTCCTTTCAGCATTCAAAAAAATTACCTTGCGTGAAAGATTCCCTAGAGGCAAATGTGGAAACTTCCTTGAGGCAGAATTTTGTTATATTATGGTCAGCCTCAGGCAGCCAGCAACCATTCTAAACCAACGGCTCGGCAAAGGACCACTCAGAACAAAGTTTTAAGCACTATCCTTATGGATAAAGCTACGGCTTTCATAAATGCTCTCATTTCATTTCATGACAACTACTGAACAAAATTTTCTCATACAGAGGAGGCAAGGGTGTTAAAAAAAAAAAAAAAGGATCCACTCCAAATGTCACATATCTTAGGTGTGCCACTGCATCACATCACCATGAAAAGGGTATCCCCTTGTTCTGCTTGACAGCATGTGAGAATAAGATGATCTACAAATTTACCTCGAGGAAATAGTCCCTTATTCTTGCTCTGGTTTTCTTTTGCTCAACCCTCTTTTTCAAAGTAATTCAACAATCAAGAAGTGTTAGGATTGCATGAGATAAAGACCATTGTCTAAGAAAAGAGAAATGAGGTCTGGATCTTTCAAATCCAGATACATACCTGGGTAATAAACTAGCTGGAGTTCCTGGGTGGCACAAATGCTTAAGTGCTCAACTATTAGCTGAAAGACTGGCGGTTCGAACCCACCCAAATGAGCCTCTGAAGATAGTCTTGAGGATCTGCTTCCAAAAGGTCATAGCTTGAAAACCCTATGGAGTGCATGCGGTCACCACGAGTCGGAAATCGACCGGAGGTCAATCAACAAGAACAATAAACCAGCTTAG
>NW_004444092.1:1221414-1232892 GCF_000243295.1 Trichechus manatus latirostris
CCCATAGGGTTTCCAAGGAGCAGCTAGTGGATTCGAACTGCTGATCTTTGGGTTAGCAGCTGAGCTCTTAACCACTGCACCACCAGGGCTCCAAAACTGTATGCAAAATTTTTTGAATTTGTACACAAGCCCTTTTTTTTTCCTTCTGTAAAGTGTGTTGCACAGCTTTAATCAGATGCTCAAGTGTCCCTGCTCTGATCCAAGAAAAGCTAACAAGCCCAGCCCAGAGTACTTAGCCAGCCCCCTGCAGTTACCTTATGATCCTGGATTTATCTATCGAATAGTCCAAATTCTCCTGACAAGTCAGAGAATCCCTGAGCAAGTTAAATCCTGTTCAGTTAAGTGTTGTATTGCATTACCCAGGCCTGGGTATCAGTTCTGGGATTAGCATCCATGTTTGACAGACAGCATTTAACACATTTGCTGCTAACAAAAGTTTGATCATTGGAGTCCATCCAGAGACCCCTCGGAAGAAAGGCCTGGTGATCGACTTCTGAAAATCAGCCATTGAAAACCCAATTGTTACCGCGTGGAAACCCCAGGTTCTTGCTCAGCATGACTTGTACTGGCCAATAAACAAGAGACTGAGATGGGAGGGCAGAAAAGCACCTTTATTTCATTGCACAAGGAAAGGAGTCAGTCTGAGCTGCTGCCGCCAAGACTGCTCCCTGAGGGCCAGAGGAAAATTTCCTTTTAAGGGGTTTATAAGTAGGGAGTTCACACAAGTTATGTCAGCAATATTCTTAATCATACTATAAAGGTGCAATGGGGTTTACATATAACTTCAAAACTCTGGGGGAGGAGGCCAAGAAAAGGAAAGAGGATTCTGATGCAAAACTGGCTGAAGCTATGCTTTACGATGGATCACAGTTCTGCTCCGACACAGAGGGGGTCGCCACGGGTCTGGGTCCACTTGACAGCAATTTTTGTTTGTTTTGTTTTGGCAGTGCATGGACTCTGGGGTGAGGCTGATCTGGGGCTTCAGTACTGCTATGTCCCTCACTCCACCTGTGACTGTGGTCTGAGCCACCTCAATCTGCTGCCTGGTCCCTGCAGGAGCCCACTGACTGCTCTCCTTGCTTCTGCCCTTGCCATTCTTTAGTCTGTGCTCAACGCAGCAGCCAAGGCAATTCCTTAAATTGTGAGTCAAATCTCCTTACTCCTCTGCCCTAAATCCTCCAGTGACTCCCCATGTCAGAGTGAAAGTCAAGGACTTAAAATGGCCTCCAAGGGGTGCAGGAGCTGCCCCACCTCCTGCTTTCCTCTCCTCTCTGGCTTCATCTCCCACCACTCACCCCTCACTCAGGTTCTCTTCTCCAGCCTCTCTGGCCCCTTGCTGTTCCTCAAACTTAGGGCAGCTTGCTTGGGAGCCTCGGGGTCCTTGCAGTCCCCGCGGCTGGAATGTGCATCTCCTAAATACCCCCACAGATCACTCTCTCAGTTCCTCCAGGTCTCTACTCCCAGGTCGCCATGTTGGAGAGGTTCTCCCTTGATTCTATGTTGTACAACACACACCTACACACTCCCCAGCTGCACCCTTTCAAAAACAAACAAACCCATTGCCATCCGATCGATTCTGAATCATGGTGATCCCATGGGTTAGAGTAGAACAGAGCTTCATAGGGTTTTCTTTACAAACCCTGTAATCTTTATGAAAGCAGATCGTCAACTTTTCTTTCACAGCACTACTGGGTGGGTTTGAACTGCCAACCACTGGGTTACTGTTTAAGTGCAAACCGTTAGTGACACCTAAAAAATAACCAAACCCATTGCCTTCCAGTCGATTCCGACTCATAGTGACCCTAAAGCGCAGGGTAGAACTGCCCCATATTGTTTCCAAGGAGCAACGGTGGATTCGAACTGCCAACGTTTTGGTTCGCAGCAAAGCTCTTAACCACTCCACCATCAGAAGGGACCTCCTTATTTCCCTTATCCTGCTTTATTGTTCCTCATTGCATCCATCACTACCTGACATATATAAAAACTCATTTTTTTTCTATTCTTTCCATGCCTAACAGCCCATCCCCTCAACCCTCTAAAACATAGGTCAGAAATTGTTTTTTTTTTTTAAGGACCAGAGAGTAAATATTTTCAGCTTTGTGGACAGTACAGTCTCTGATCTCTCTTGCAGCTACTTAACTGTGCTATTATTGCAGTGGGGAAAAGCAGCCATTGAATGTAAATGATAAGTGTAGCTGTGTTCCAGTTAAACCTTATTTACCAACTCAGGAGGCAGCTGGATTTGGCTGACCCTTGTTCTAGAATAATAAACTTCCTGAAGGCAGGGAGTTCATCTGCTTTGTTGTTAGTTGCCACCCAGTTGATTCCTACTTACCCTGACCCCATGTGTACAGAGTGGAACTTCACTGCGTAGAGTTTTCAAGGATGTCATCTTTCAGAAGCAGATCACCAGGACTGTCTCCCAAGGCACCTGATGGGTGGATTCAAACTGCCAACCTTTCGGCTAGTAATCGAGCGCTTAGCCCATTTACACAAAAAACCAAAACCAAATCCACTCCTGTGAAGTCGATTCTGACTCACAGCGAGCAGAACTGCCCCATAGGGTTTCCAAGGCTGCAGACTGCCACATCTTTCTCTTGAGGAGCAGCTGGTGAGTTCCAAAGCTGACCTTTAGGTTAGCGGCCAAGCTCTTTAAGCACTGCACCACCAGGTCTCCCCTCCCAATCGGCTTTATTCACTGTTTTATCCTCATCACTTGGAAGAGTACCCAGTACAAAGTATGTCCTCAATAACTATCTGTAAAATGAATTAATGACTTTGGCCATGGTATTCATTTTCTCATTTTTAATGAGTTTATAATACCAACTTTTACAGTTATAAAAAATAAACAGTTCATAAAAGTATATCACACAGCTAGTGGATAAATAGATGACAGTTACTGTGATTATTCTGAGTGCCATATCTCGGAGAAGAATATGGAAAGCTGGAAGGTAAACAAAATTTAGAAGAAACTCAAACTGTATTTGAGAAAAGATTGAGTGGAAAGAGTCAATTTGTCTGGAGGAAAGTATGATCATTGCCTTCCTAAATACGAAGATTATTTTAAGCTAGAGGGACATAGAGTAACTTGGGGCACCAAAAGGGGGTAGAACTTCAATCACTGGGTAAATATTACATGGAAAAAGATGTCTGCTCAGTATAATAATAATAATGAGCCCTGGTAGCGCAGTGGTTAAGAACTTGGCTGCTAAACAAAAGGCCAGCAGTCCAAACCCACTAGCCCCTCCTTGGAAACCCTATGAGGCAGTTCTATTCTGTCCTCTAGGGTCGCTGTGAATTGAGATCAACTCGACGGCCACCGGTTTGGTTTTTGTTTCAGTCGCCGTCAAGATGACCCCATGTGTTTTCAGAGTAGAGCTGTGCTCCACAGGGTTTTCAAGACTGTGCCCTTTAGGAAACAGATCTCCAGGCCTTTCTTTAGAGGCCACTCTGGATGAACTCAAACCTCCAACCTTTCAGTTAGCAGCCAAGTATGTTAACTGCAGCACCCAGGGAGTTCATTAGTACATTGCGATTTACGAAAGCTCTGTACTTTGTTGGATTTCACTAGCATTTCTACTAACACCATTTTTCTGTTCCAGAGTTCCTTTCCATTTCTAGGGGTTGAAGTCTCTCCCAACCTCAAGACTCTGAGATTCAGTAAACATTCCTCCAGCTAAGCAAAAGCCTGGAGGACAAAAGGCTCTCAAAGCCATGAAGCCAGAGGCGAGCAGCCCTTGGAGAGTGAGCGGGCAGGATAGGTGCACAGGCGACAGTAAAGGCAGATTCACTTACTTCCAAATTGCAGATTTTAGCCAAATTCCTTCATATCTCAGCTAATTCTAGCTCTGATTTCCCATCATACACATACTGAAATTAGAGTATTTAAATTACTTGCACAGGGTTACACAGCTACCAAGTCCTGGAACTGGAATTTGAACCCAAATCTGCCTGTCTACAAAGCCAGTGGCCTTGCTATTTTAATATAAAAAGAAGGAAAAGACCACTTTGTAGTATGCAGTTTGGGAATAAACAAATATATTGGGTTTTCATTACAAAAGATATTCATGTTAATTATAGACATTTATTTATATAGTCATTATATTGAACTTATAATTTGGTGCACTGTTTTTTCTCAAATAATATATGTGCATTTCTATGACCTAGTGAATGCTTTATAGGCATAATTTTTAATGACTGCTTAATATTCCAGCTGATAGACTATAGTCAGCTTAAGTATGCCTCAGTTGTTGGAAATATAGTTTCGTATTCTTTAAGAACATAAAAAATGCTGAAATTCATCTTGTAGCTCCAAGAAATAGAGTTACTGGCCCAAGTATGTCAACATGTCTAAAGTTTTCAGTGCATTTTGCCACATAACTGTCACAGGAGGTTCAACTGATTTAATTCTCCTCATATCATCCGAGTGGTTGTTTCAATGCCACATTTTAATATTATTGTTTAAGAGCAATCTTTACTGTTATAGAGAAAAACTTGAATGCTGTTCCAAGTTAAAACAGAGAGGTTTAGTAAGGGTTTAAAACAATTGCAACTGGGGAACTACATAGCCCATTGCAAATGAAACCAGGTAGTCCCAGGGCAGCGTCATTATACAAGTATTCTTATGGGATAAAAAGAGGAACTAAACCTTAGGGAGGGCAATTACAGGAAAATAAATGAATGCTGTAATAATCACACTCTAATTGGTTACTGATTATTAATAGCTGTAGTTAGTAACTACAGATTGTTTACAGGATGCTTAGATCATGGTCACAAGATGTTACATGTATTTTCTTTGTCTATCTTGCAAAAATACCTTGCTGGCAACAGCACCCAGGCAGCACTCCTCCTGGGCACGTGTATTTTGAGGGGTGCAGATGGTCACTTGGTTAAGACCCCTCAGGGCATATGGTTTCACATCCTGGTTTTGACCACTGAGGAAAAACATGTTTGTTTTGTCAAAAACATAGCTGTCAGTCTAGAAATCTAGACTAAAATTTGATAGCATGGTCACCATCTTACGCCTCTGTTTCACTGACTGCACTGAAAGTTGTCTTTTCCTGAGACAACCCAAATGGTCATTCTAATTGTTGTCATGATCAAGTACAATTTAATTTACTCAGCTTAAACCCCTACTTCCAAGTACTAAGTGATTCCAAAAGAGTTAAGCTTCCTCTATAGATTCCTGATAAAACAATAAAAAAAGTGCATGTCGCTTTGTATTGTAAAGTATTGTTCTTACTAGTAAATCTTGGAGGGTTATTCTTCTGTTCCTAAAGCTTAATCTTGGTTTGCTTACCACCCCTTAATTAAGCACAAACTCAGGATAAGATCAATTAAATAAATCAACCGTTGTTTATATCTATCGTTCTTTGGCTACCAAGATCTGACCTGGCCTCAAGCTTATTAGAAGGAATCCCAGAATCTATATATTAACCAAGCATTATATGTAGATTAAACACACAAATTTTATGCATTGCATAAAGGTAGACCACTATTTTTCCAAAGCATATATACAGTCATGTGCCACATAATGTCCATGCAGGCAACATCCAACCAAATATATGTCTGGGGTCCCATAAGGTTATAATAGACTTCAGAAATCTCTATTGGAGAACAAGCCATAGGGGACGTAACCAGATATAATGAAAGCAAGAGCTTCCCACACACAACACATGTATCTTATGTCTCTTGTATCCAAAGCGATTGAGCTGCCAGGCATATAAAGGTACAGTACACGTACAACCTATAATACACATGTCTTGATAGTCATAATAAATTCCTATGTTACTGGCTTATGTATGTACTGTACTATATTTTCTATTGTTATTTTAATGTGAACTTTCCCTACTTACAAATAAAAAGTTTACTGTATAACAGTGTGTGCTTCAACTCAGAGGCAGCAGCATCCAATATCATGTATCGAGCATCTCTTGAGTGTTGTAGCTTTATTTCTGTTTAATTTTCTTTCAAAAATACTACCGTGAAGTGCATCATGGCTCCCAAACACAACACACCAGTGCTAGTGATAGCAGCAGCAAGAGACAAGGGAGAAATATCAATTTGGAAGGGAAACAAAAGGTTATGAAACAACGTGAAGGTGGAAATCAGTGAATGCTGTTGCTTGAGATTTAGGCGTGTTGGCACAGCATTCAAATCACATAAAGTCCTGCTTCACAGAACATATCATGGAAGTTAAGCGACACATGACTGTATATTGTTGTGAAAATTACAAATGGATTTTATGTTGCAGAATTCGTAATGGCTTTGGTCATCCAGTGTTTTCTCAGCAGATTTTAAAAACTTATTACCGGGATTTTAGGGATTGGGAGATATTATACAGTTTTCCTCATGTTCAAAAAGGTTGAAAACTACTTAAATAGGTATTTAAGCACACACGTAAATTCGGTGGCTTTAGGCAAGGCACACACTTGCCGAACACATTAAACCAAAAGTAATTCAAAAAGTCCTTTTTTGGCATATGTTATTACTAACCAAAACATTGGTGGTTCAAACCCACATAGCGGCTCTGCATGAGAAAAACCTGGTCAATCTACTCCCATAAAGATTACAGCCTAGACAATCCTATGGGGCAGTTCTTCTCTGTCACATTGGGTCACTGTGAGTTGAAATCAGCTCGAAGGCACAGAACAACAACAGCAACATTTCTACAACAGGGAAAAATAGGTAAATTATCTTATCTCATTCTGAGAAATTCAAGCAATATCTTCTTTTAATGATGGATACAGTAACAATCTAAAAATAGAAAAAAATGACAACAGCACCCACTTTCAGGAACAAAATTTCCCTTAAGCCCACAGTATTTGGGGTAAATGCAAGCACAGGCCAAATCGTCCCTCAGTTATGACCTGTGTGTGCCCAGTCTCTGACACTGACCTCAGCCACATGCCAGAGTGTAGAACAGGGGCCCGTATAGTCAGTGTAGGACAAGAGGAATTACACAGAAGCTGAGCCATCATCAGCTGATGGGGTGGTTTCTCTGAGTTCTCTGATACCATCTAAATATCCTCAAAGTCTGAGAAACAGTGTTGAGGCAGAAACCAGGCAAGAAAAAGAAGGCCGCTTTTTATAAAGTGAAATGGAAGTGCTGTTACTCAACTTTACTGTAAGACTACGAAATCTTATAGCTTGTTTTATAGGGAGAAGCAGTGAAGCAGGAAATTGCTAATGCAATGTATAGGGAAGAAGAGAGGCAATGGGAGGGTATCAGACAAAGATACAAAGAAGATTTTAATACCTATCCAGACACAAAGCCACTACAACAGAGAATCAAAGATTCAGAGTAAGCATTCAGAAAGTGAATGCAACTTACTTAATTACAGATTTAAGCTTGATTAACTATGAACAAAAGCATAAAATCCATAGCATTTAGTTAGCAAGCATCATTTTTCCTCATCAACTTTGATCTACCATTGCAGTTACTTCTAATAAAACTTGGTAGCTATGCCATACTGAATGAGTTGTAAACATGTATTCACTTTTATAGCATTTTATAGAATTTATTTCTCAGGTGTTTAGACTGTATCACATACATTATGTCTTTAAACCTTATGAACCCCTAATGTTCACACACAAGAATTTTTTTTTATTATTGTATTTTAGATGAAGGTTTACAGAACAAACTAGCTTCTCACTAAACAGTTAATACACATATTGTTTTGTGACGTTGGTGGCCAACCCCACGACATGTCAACACTCTCCTCTTCTCGACCTTGGGTTCCCCATTATCAGCTTTCCTATTCCCTCCTTCCTTTTCATCCTTGCCCCTGGGCTGCTATGCTTTTTAGTCTCATTTTGTTTTATGGGCCTGTCTAATCTTTGTCTAAAGGGTGAAGATCAAGAGTGACTTCAGTACTGAGTTAAAAGGGTGTCCAGGGGTCATACTTTTGGGGTTTCTCCAGTCTCTGTCAGACCAGTAAGTCTGGTCTTTTTTTGTCAACACATAAGAATTTGCAAAAGATATGTCAACATAGATAGCTTTGTTGTTGTTGTGTGCCATCTAGTTGATTCTAATTCATAAAGACCCCATGTAACAGAGTAAAGTTGCTCTATAGGGTTTCCTAGGCTGTAATCTTTATAGGAGCAGATCACCAGGCCTTTTCTCCTGCGGAGCCACTGGTCGGTTCAAACCACCGAACTTTCAGTTAGCAGCCCAGTGCTTAACTATTGTACCACCATACTCCTTACAGATAGCCTTAAGGGAATCTATTTCCAGATACTCACTTTGCATACATGCTCTTTCTTAAAACTGATTTGCTTACCTAACACACAGATCTTGGTTTCTAAATACCGTTCTCCCATAGAGGAAGCAGAGATCCTTGAATAAATGGCTGATTCTAAGACTGGGGCAGGAAAAATACAAGATGAGCCTGGAATATCTTGTAATGCCATAAAATAAGGACGTGGAGAAAGGAAGGAAGAGGGAGGGAGGATAGTAGAATGTCAAAAAGGCACAGCAGTCGATCTGAAAGTGTTCCCAATGGCCAAAGCTGGAAGAAATTGAACAACGAAATAAATAACAATAGTATTGGATTATAACCCAAAGAATAAAATACATATCCATGGATCTATACTGATATAAACAAATGATTTATTTGATAAATAAATAAAGGAGGAGAAAGGACAAATCTTCCTCATGGAAGAATTTCAAATAATAAATGTGGAAGGAATGAGGGAAATAGAAAATTACTATTAGAACACCACAGCAATAATCGTTGCAGACAAGATCCACTGATGGGTGCTAAAATTAGTGGGACATGAGATAGTTGAATAGCCTCAAAAAATCTTCTCCAAATATTTTTTAATTACTGTGGTAGTTTTAACAAATATCCACATTCTCTCATACTTCTCCCTCTGGGAACTGAAGTTTAATTCTTCTCTCTTTGAGTGTGGGCCAGACTTAGTGATTCCCTTCTAACATATAGAATTGGAAAAGGAACACTAAATACTTTGTAGTGGAGAAACTTGGTAGACACCACTTAAACTAAGTGATCACGGTTAACATCACTAGTAATAAGTCATGATGACATCATGTACTCCTGATATGATATGATGAGAGTAAATCACCTCTGTGACATTCTTCCCTAAAAATACATACACCAAATCTAACCTTGAGAAATTGTCAGACCAACCCAAACTGACGGCTATTCTACAAAATAACTTACCAATACAATACTCTTCAAAAGTGTCAAGGTCGTGAAAGACGAAGGAAGACCAAGAGGCTGTCACAGATTAGAAGAGACTAAGAAGACGTAAGGATTAAATACAATGGGTTATCCTAAAACAGAAAAAAGACATTAACGGAAAAACTGATGAAATTCAAATAAAGTCTGTACCAGTGTGTATTTCTTAGTTTTAATACATGTACTATGGTTATGTGAACTATTAACATAAGGGGAAGCTGGGTGAAGGGTATACAGAAATGCTCTGTACTGTCTTTGCAACTCTTCTATAAATCTAAAATTATTCCAAAATAAAAGTTTTTTAAAAATTGATCTGCTTGAGAATTCATCTACTTCTGAAAGTTCTTTTTCTTTCTTCTTCTTTCACAGTGGCCCTTCTCCCACTCTTCACCCACACTGATCTTGTTATGGTGAATTTCCCCAGTGTGTAAAACCCCCTGAGAACCAAACCAGGGCACAACTTTGAAATGCTTCTGAGGGCAAGTCCAGTGGGAGGAAAGCAAAAAGAACAGCAAGAAGGAATAATGAAGGGAACTAAATCTTTTTTTAACCTATAACAATGCATCTCTCTTCCTCTTTCTCCCTCTCTCCATCTCCCACTGCACAAACACACATACTTACTTACCCTATAAACTTAGCAGCCTAAGAATTTTAATTAAGAACTAAGAAGAGGAGGCAGGGCCAAGATGGCGGAGTAGTCAGACTCTTCCAGTGGACCCTCTTAAAACGAAGACCCAAAAAACAAGTGATTCGATTATATATGGCAATCTGGGAGCTCTGAGAATCAAAGACAGAGGTGAGGAACTGGACTGAGTGGCGGGGGTGGGAGGGAGAGATGGTTAGGAAGCAGCGAGGAGTTGCCAGACCTGACCTGGTGAGAGCCTGGGCCCTTCATGCCTGATCAGCTTCGGGGTAAGCGGTAAGGCAGGCAAGCAGCAGTGCTCAGGAGGCATGTTTCCGCACCAGAAGAGACCCAGACGCTGAGAGTCTACACGGCCACGCAGAACCAGTGAGAAGCAGCCCTCAGCGAAAGATAAGTACTTGTGTATGGCTTACCGCAGGGACCAAATCAACCCCCTTAGGGAAAAACCTCTCTCCCATTTAACTTCCCACTCCCTGCTCTGCACTGGGTCCTGGATGGGCTTCATCAATTGCCGAGTCCCCTGGGCCAGAAGTAGGATCCGTCACACACCCAGAGCCATTCTCCTTGCCTTAGAGAGTAAACAAATTAACAAACAGGGGAAAAATAAACTGCCAGCTCCCCTAAACCAGGAACCTAGGGTAGGTACAGCTCCTTTGCCTAAGCACAGGAATAAGGGATCCATGGACTTTGAGAGCCTTTCCCCCTGCATAGGTTCCATCCAAACAGTGTAGGGCCTCATTACTGCAGTACAACAGGGTATATACCAGAACTCTAACTTCACTGTTTCAGCTGTGAAGTAGCAGGTTCTTGACATTTGACACTGCTCTGCCCATTAAGCAAGATCTTCACCTACCCACATCAGGAGCCTGAGGACTGGTGGCTCCACCCACACTGTCTAGTCACCTGCGATAGGGGCCCATGAATTAAGAGGTGTCTCCCAGTCCTTACAGCCAACAACATTTGGTGCTCATAGTCCAGCTGCAAAACCCAAACACCTACGTGCTCTAGTGAACAGGGACACGCCTTCCTCCTGGACACTTGGAGGTGGCCGTCAGCCCCCTGCCTTGCTCAGAGTTTGTCCCCCTGCTGAAGCCAGATGCCTGTGCTTACACCAATCACCCATGCCTGTCTAGGACTGTAAGGAGAGCCACACCGCACACTTGGTGGTTATCTATCTGGACACCTGAGCTGAATCCATACAGAAGGAGTGGGCAGACTCCTGAGCTCACATACCTAGTAACAGATCTAACCACCTGGTGACAGGACATTAGGGCTTCAAATGTGCCAATAATCAAACTAGCCCATACAAGCAGCCTATTTGGGCATATCAAAACAAAACAAGAAGCTAGGGCACAGCAAGCAAATATAAAATAAATAAATATAACTTATTGGTGGCTCGGAGACAACAGTCAATATCAAATCACATAAAGAGGCAATCCATGCTGGCTTCAGCAAGCTCCCAAAATAAAGAATATAGAAATTTTCCTGAGGAGGAAAATTTCTTGGAATTACTGGAGGCAGAATACAAAATATTAATATACAGAACTCTTCAAGAAATTGGGAAAGAAATTAAGCAAAATGCAAAACACCCAATAAAGGAAATTAAAAAGATTAGAGAAGAGCATAATGACA
>NW_004444092.1:1232992-1234190 GCF_000243295.1 Trichechus manatus latirostris
CCTCACACTACCTGATTTTAGAACCTATTATACCACCACGGTAGTCAAAACAGCCTGGTACTGGTACAACAACAGATACATAGACCAAAAGAACAGAATTGCAAATCCAGACATAAATTCATCCACCTATGAGCAGCTGATATTTGACAAAGGCCCAAATTCCATAAACTGGGGAAAAGACAGTCTCTTTAACAAATGGTGCTGGCATAACTGGATATCCACCAGCAAAAAAATGAAACATGACCCATACATCACACCATGTACAGAAACTAACTCAAAATGGATCAAAGACTTAAATATCAAATCGAAAACGGTAAAGATCATGAAAGAAAAAATAGGGACAACGCTAGCAGCCCTAATACTTGGCATAAATACAATATGAACCATAAGTAACAATGCAAAAGCACCAGAAGAGAGACTAGATAAATGGGAGCTCCTAAAAATCAAACACTTATGCTCATCAAAAGACCTCACCGAAAGAGTCAAAAGACAACCTACAGACTGGGAAAAAAATTTTGGCTACGACAAATCCAATCAGCATCTAATCTCTAAAATCTGTAAGAAACTGTAAAACCTCAACAACAAAAAGACAAATAACCCAATAAAATGGGCAAAGGATATGAACAGGTACTTCACCAAAGATGATATTCAGGCAGCTAACAGATACATGAAGAAATGCTCATGATCATTAGCCATTAGAGAAATACAGATCAAAACTACAATGAGATATCATCTCCCCCCAACAAGGCTAGCATTAATCCAAAAAACACAAAATAATAAATGCTGGAGAGGTTGTGGAGAGACTGGAACACTTCTACACTGTTGGTGGGAATGTAAAATGGTACAACCACTTTGGAAATCGATTTGGCGCTTCCTTAAAAAGCTAGAAATAGAAGTACCATATGATCAGCTATCTGGCTTCTTGGAATATATCCTAGAGAAATAAGAGTTGTCACACAAATAGATATGTGCACACCCATGTTCACTGCAGCAATGTTCACAGTAGCAAAAAGATGGAAACAACCTAGGTGCCCATCAACGGATGAATGGATAAACCAATTATGGTATATCCACACAATGGACTACTACACAATGATAAAAAACAACAGTGAAGCTGTGAAACATCTTAAACATGGAGGAAGCTGGAAATGGAGGTCATTATGCTGAGTGAATTTAATCAGTCACAGAAGGACAAATA
>NW_004444092.1:1234451-1250196 GCF_000243295.1 Trichechus manatus latirostris
AAAACAAAGCTTATTAAGAAAATGTTCTCCATCCTACTTTGGTGAGTGGTGTCTGGGGTCTTAAAAGCTTGCAAATGGCCATCTAAGATGCATCAATTTGTCCCAACCACCTGCAGTAAAGGAAAATGAAGAACACCAAAGACACAAGGAAAGTATTAACCCACGAGACAGAAAGGGCCACATAAACCAGAGACTTTATCAGCATGAGACCAGAAGAGCTAAATGGTGCCCAGCTACCACCAATGACCGTCCTGACAGGGAACACAACAAAGAGTCCCGGATGGAGCAGGAGAAAGGTCAGGTGCAGAACTCAAATTCTAGTAAGAAGATCAGACTTAATGGTCTGACTGAGACTGGAGGAACCCTGGAAAGCATGGCCCTGGATTCTCTATCAGCCCAGAACTAAAACAATCTTCGAGGCCAACTCTTCAGACAGGGATTGGACTGGACTGTGGGACATAAAGTGATACTCATGAGGAGTGCACCTCTTAGCTCAAGTAGATACAAGAGACTAAAGGGGCAGCTTCTCTCCGAAGGTGAGATGGGAAGGCAGAGAGGGTTAGGATCTCATTGAATGGACATGGGGAATCAGGGGTGAAAAGGAGGAGTGTGCTGTCACAG
The DNA here is from genome assembly GCF_000243295.1 of Trichechus manatus latirostris. NCBI lineage: Eukaryota > Metazoa > Chordata > Mammalia > Sirenia > Trichechidae > Trichechus > Trichechus manatus. Next base: position 1,235,073 of record NW_004444092.1, read on the forward strand.
TATGGGGAGAGCAATTAGAGTCACGTAACAATGTATGTATAAATTTTTGTATGGGAAAAAATTAAAAGATTAAAAAAAGAACTGAGAAGATTATCCTGGGTATGTTAACACATTGATTTGTACTTTTATATAGGAAGTCTAGCATTTTTTTTCTGGGAGGAAGTAACTTTGATTTGGCTGATAGGTTCAACCATAAGAACTGACTTTGCTAATTTAGTTATATCTTTGAATCAACTGAATGGCCTGTATTTGATACTTCAAAGTTTTAATAAAAATATATTTAAAGTATATACAATATGCCAGAATATACATCTTTTGCAACTATTTAAACTTGACAATTTTTTTAAATAATATATCCCTTTTAGATGTGAAGGAGTAAGCAGTTTTTCAAAATTTCTTTTTCGGAGAATGCAAGCAAAAACTTTAGAAGACTAAGGCAATAAAAAGGGAGGAATCACTCTGCCAATTTTACTAATGTGAAGTAGTGGCTCCCAGATCTGGAAGGGTCCCTGGCCAGTGTCTGTGCATCAGCGAATGTCCAGGAGACACACTGGAATGCTGGGATACAGGCAGCTGGAACAGGTGAACAGACCCAGCAGGTGCAAGGCCTCAAGCAGGGCTTGGCAAGCAGATGGCACTCTCGTACAAAGAAAATCTTGCCCCTTCCCCTGGTCAAGTGGAGCCTGCAACAGGGAGCAAGGTTTGTTGTGGGCTGGATTTCGGTCACCCAATCATTCCTCAGTGGCACCCTTGAGCAGTGTCCAAACTGCACAACCCCAAGTAACTGCCCTGTTCACTTTATTATAAAAACCAGGTCATTGCACAACTGTTTTGGCCTGGTGAAAGTGCCAATTGTGGGTCTGTGTCTAGAATGTAGAATGCGGGTCATTAGCAAGGATCTGGTGCCACTCAGAGGCTAGCTTCTGTTAATGTAATCATTACAGCTTGGGGAGGATCTAGCCTGAGGGTCAGTTCTTGGGTCCTCCTGAGAGTTCATTTCTACTCCAAGGGAACTCAGTTTAGCCTGTGAATTCCACAAGGCATCTAGGCTATACCTGTAAGGAACTCCCAAGACTCAAGCAGGTCACCTAGGACTTGGACTGGTTTCTCCCCCTTTCCCTGCTTCATGCTCACTAACACAGTTCCAGGGTGGCCAAACAGACCCTCAAAACAGCCTTGGGAAATGCTTGTCAGAACTATCCACCCAGGGGACAAATGTGAGGCAGATGCATTTTTATCCACTGGCTTTTGTCTCCAGAGGTCAAGGGTGACTTCACAGGTGTAGTTTCAGGTTGCACAAGCAGTGAGGTCAAGCAGTGGTGCTAGAAAAACCCTGGGGCAAGATACAAGATGCATGCAGCAGCCAGAGGTGAGGTGCTGACAGATTCCATCTGACAGTAGTTAACTGAAATACGTGTGGAACTGGCCACAGACGGAGTTGCTAAGGGGATGCAAAGTGGTGCCCAAGGGGTGTCCCACTCTCTCGAGGCCTCCTTCTTTTGAACATTTTGAATCTTTTCCTTAGCTAAAATCCTTCCAAATAGTTAATGTTTCAATATCTTGCATTTGCCTTTCCTTGAAGCCTTCTTTAAAGGAAGAGAACAAGGAGAAAATTGAGATGCACATGATTTCTGAAGAAGAAAGATGTGATGACGAGGCCCAATCAGAAGATAATTTGCCTTTGGGATGAGGAGAAGGCAGCAACTGACGCAAAAGTGAGCCAAAATTATTGTCACCTTAAATATGGATTCTCAGTGAAGGGATGTTTGTTAAATAAACAACTATTCTTTCCACAAAATGGAGATGTAAAAATGAGTTTAAAAATAAGTCCAGAAAAGTCAAGTGCAGAGTGAAGTAGTTATGACCAAACACAATATACGTATTTATGATATTCTTATTAAAAATACAGATTCTTCTTCTCATACCGAGAGATTCTGACTCGAACTTTCTGGTTGGCTCTCCAAGCCTAACTCCAGGTTTAGAAAGAAACAGCTTCCCAGGAAATTCTTGTCATCAAGCATTTCCTTAAAAGACTGAGGGACCATTATTTCCAATTTTAAATTCTATATTCAGTAAAATGTTCAACTGGAAATAAGACAAGAATGAAGACTGTTCAGACATGCAAATACTTCCTCGTGAATTCAGCAATTCTGAGTCATCAGTGGGGCCCTGGTGGCGCAGTGGTTAGTGGCTGCTAACCAAAGTTCAGCAGTTCAAATCCACCAGCCATTCTACTCTGTCCTATAGGGTTGCTGTGAGTTGGAATGGACTCGATGACAATGGGTTTGGTTTCGTTTGGTTTAGTAGGTTTGACAGGAGGCAAATGATCATGTGCTTTTACAAGCTCTTCTAGAACTTCTAATACAAGTGATCTGTGGACCACATTTTCAGAAAAAGCTACAGTACATCTACTGAACCGCAGACTGCATTCCTTGTCCTGGCCCACTGTCTTAGAGTGATAATTATGTCCCAGAGCATACAAACATCATCAAGAGTGCTCATCATTGCGCATGTCCTCCAGTGGCCAGAGGGGCCAATAAGCACTGTGACCACATGCTGTCTGTGTCCACACCAGGAGGCAGTGGAGAGAAAACAGACAGGACACTGAGGCACTGCTGAAACAAATGGACGTGGTAAGTCAGGAGTACTGTGCGAGAGAGTCCTCCACAATGGAAAGTGTGCCTGTTCAGAGAAAAGGTTAACAGTCAAGAAAAAACGTGACCAAATATGCTTCATAAAGGACTTTTGTTCATTTTCCTGGAAACACTGAGGAGCTACCTCGAGGAGTGTTGGGGTAGTGGTTGGAGATGGTGTGCAGAAGAGAAGAAGAAGGGAGCCCTACAAACAGCAGAAGAGGAACAGAGGGGAGAAAGTGCTCTTGGGTTGGAGAGTTTCACTGAAGAATTTTACAAAGGCCCCTGACAGATTAAGTAAGCATTGGGCAAAGGTTTGATTTAGAGGAAATGATCAAGTCGATAATACAAGGATGAGCGAAGATTTTTAATAAAACAGGGTTATAGAAAATACGTGGAAATGAAAAGCCTTGATGATACCGAATCCAGACAGCCTCTTCGTCTGTTTCTGTGTCCCCCATGGCATTGTTGTAGGCAGCACTTAGTAGATATCCCCAATAATGTTAAGAGTTATCTCACCAGAGACCAAAATCATACAATTCAAAGGAAATCACATTTTGAGACTTTTAATCATCATAAGAAAAATAATAGTAATAATTAAGACAGAGAAAGATTGGAGGCGAAGAAGGCATCTTGGACTTAATCTGGAAAAATCTGGAACTATCTGAAGTAGTTGATGCCATGAGTATTTCTTTTCTTCGAACATTTTATTGTGCTTTAGTGAGAGTTTACACAGCAAATTAGTGTTCCATTCAATAATTCATACACAAATTGTTCCATGACATTGACATTGGTTGTTACCCTGCAATGTGTCAGCACTCTCCCCATTTCCACCCTGGGTTCCCCGTTTCCACTCATCCAATTTCCTTACCCCTCCCTGCCTTCTCATCTTTGCTTTTGGGCAAATGTTTCCCTTTTGGTCTTGTATAATTAATTATTCTGTGGAGCACATTCCTCACAGGTGTTATTGTTTATTTTTTAGGCCAGTCTTTTATTTGGCTGAAAGGTGAACACTGGGAGTGGCTTCAGCTCCAGGTTTGAAGGCTGTCTTAGGGCAATAGTCTTGGGGGTTCCTCCAGTCTCTATCAGGCCAGTAAGTCTGGTCTTTTTTATGAATTTGAATTTTGTTCTACATTTTTCACCCATTCTAACCTGGACTTTCTATTGTGTTTCTGGTCAGAGCTGTTGGTATTGGTAGCCAGGCACTAACTAGTTCTTCTGGTGTCAGGCTAGAGGAGGCTGTGCTTCATGTGGACCATTAGTCCTTTGGACAAATAGCTTCCTTGAGTCTTTTGGGTTTCTTCACCCTCCTTTGCTCCAGATGAGAGGAGACCAATAGTTTTAACTTGGATGGCTGCTTGCAAGCGTTTAAGACCCCAGATGCTACTCACCGACCTAGGATATAGAAGATTATCTTTATGAACTACATTATGCCAATTGACCTAGATGTCCCCCGAGACTGTGGTCCTTATCCTTTAAGCCCAATGGCTCAGTCCCTCGAGGTATTTGGTTATGTCCAGGAAGTTCCCATAACTGTGTCCCCTGTGTGCTCTATTATATATTATAAATACACATGCGGCACACACAAATATGTAAGTAGAAATATCCACAACCATACCTATATATGCAAATGGGTGTACTCCCGTATGACCTCCCACACTTATTTAGCATACATGTCTACCTATGTATCCACTCACAAATTATTATTTGTTATTAATGTTGTTGCAGGATTGTATATGTTACAGTATTTACTATAGTTGCCCTTTATTCTTGTGTACCTCTCAGTGTCTTCCTTCTTTTTTTGGTCATATTGTTCTGACTTCCCCCATATTGTATATTGACTTTCCCTTCACCAGAGTTAACACATGTCTACTGTCTATTCAGTGATTCTTCCTCCCTCCCCCTCCCATCCCAAGTAACCATCAAAGAATGTTTCTTTCTGTGTGTAAACCTGTTCTTGACTTTTTATAATAGTGGTCTCATACAATATTTGTCCTCTTGTGATTAACTTATATCACTCAGCATAACGTCCTCCAGATTCATCCATGTTGTGAAATGTTTTGTGGATTTATCATTATTCTTTATTGTTGCATAGTATTCCACTGTATGTATGTACCACAATTTGTTTATCTATTCATTCATTGATGAACATTTAGGTTGTTTCCATCTTTTTGCTATTGTGAATAATGCTGCAGTGAACATGGGCGTGGATATGTCTATTTGTGTCACAGCTCTTATTTCTCTAGGATATATACCTAGGAATGAGATTGCTGGATCGTATGGTATTTTTATTTCTAGCTTTTTAAGAAGGGCCATACCATTTTCCATAGAGATTGTACCATTTTACAGTCCCGCCAGCAGTGTATAAGAATTCCCGTCTCCCTACAACCTCACCAGCATTTGTTGTTGTCTGGTTTTTGGATCAGTGCCATTATTGCCGGGATGAGATAGTATCTCATTATAGTTTTGATTTGCATCTCTCTCTAACGGCTAATGATCGTGAGCATTTCATCACGTGTTTGTCAGCCACCTGAATGTCTTCTTTGGTGAAATGTCTGTTCATGTCCTTTGCCCATTTTTTTATTGGATTGTTTGTCTTTGTGTTGTTGAGGTACTGATGTTTTCTATATTTTTTAGAGATTAGACCCTTGTCAGATGTGTCATTACCAAAAATTTTTACCCAGTCTGTAGGTTTTCTTTTTACTCTTTTGGTGAAGTCTTTTGATGAGCATAAGTATTTAATTTTTAGGATGTCCTGGTTATCTAGTTTATCTTCTACTGTGCCATGCGTATTTCTGTCAAGAGTAAATTTTCACGGGGGTTGTTGGGCTTGAGGAAGATTTTCTTTATTTTCCAGCATGGATGTCAGGAGGAGAAATCCATGGTGCCTATTTTGAATGTAGCTCCCTAATCTGGCTTCACGGACCCTTGTTTGAGCCCCAGGTAGAAAGGAGAAGACTCAAAAGGTGAGAAGTTATTTTTCAAGGAACTCTGTGAAATTTATGGGCACAAAGAGTACTATTTGGTGTCTAGATGAAAAGATGGGAAGACAGATTACAGAGTAGTGGAAAGAGCTCTCTTCCTACCTCCGTATACACCTTAGTGTGACTCAGACCCCATGAGATCTCAGGAAGCAGCAAAAGAGCATGGCAGCTTGGGCATCAGCTCTCTCACCGAAGGCATGGGCCATAGTGCCAGTGGGGAGCGGTCACATCAAGCGCTTTTGTGGGCAGGGAACATCAACATGGGACATGAGGAAAAGGCTAGGAGGTAACTGTTAGTGATCACAAGTGTGCCACCTCTGCGGGACATCCTGCAACACTTGGAGAACAGCTCAAGTTCTGAAAGAGTTTTTATGGAGTCAATTCTGAAAAAGTATGTGGGGTTAATTTGTGTTGTCACTGTTAATATGATCCTCATTTATATTCATAAGTTGATGAGACTAGGAAATCTCACATTGCACACAAGTAGAAAATTCAGCTTCTCTGGAAGCTCTTCTCTCACTAACCCAACACCCTCAAATCCATGGTGTATTTTTAATATCTTAAATTTTAGCCATTCAGTTTTTATACCATATTGAACATATGGGTGGATTTTACTAGTTATATAGTTTTTTCTTGTGTTTATATTTTATCTCCTCACTTGGACTATGAGCTCTTTGAAGGTAGCAATCATGTATTTCAATTCTTTTGTGCTCCTCAAATAACTGGAACAATGGCAAGCACAGTCAGCTGAAATCCCTCAGAATACGTGGTTAAGAAACAGAAGGAGGGAGGGTGCTGGAGTTTTCCAAAGAAAGCATTAGACAAAATGAAGCATGTATTTTTACAATTTAAAGTGGTACAAGCACATGAATTTAAATCAAATCTCAAAAACAAAGAATTATGGGAAGTTTCCCATCATGCAGAGATAGTAAATGCATTTTAACTAGTGTGACAATTCCAGCCAAGCCGTGATGGCAGATAATAGGCTTCACCAGAAAGAGAGTCAAAGTCAGTTAGCAGTGTCTGCCCTGGGTGATGTGTGGGGGAGTTGTCACATGAATACAATCTCTTTACCATCCTTCATAGGATAAGGATAGATTGGAAGGTCACAGAAGAATAAAGTCAGGTCCTCCCCACAAACTTCTACTGTTTACATTTGAATATTTACAAATAAAACACAAGATAAAAACACCACAAACCATAAATATTTTTCAATTTTTTAATTTTGAAATACATTTAGACTTACATAAAAGTCACAATAATAGTATAGAAAAATGCCATATAGCTTTCACCCAACTTCCCCTAATGTTAACATTTTATATAACCATAGTACAATTATCAAAAGCAGGAAATGAAACTGCTATTATATTATTAACTAATCTAAAGACCTTATTCAAATGTCACCAGTGTGTTCCCACTAAAATCGTTTTTTCTGGTCCAAGATCCAGTCCAGGATCCCACTGCGCATTTAGTTGCCCTGTCTCCTTAGTCTCCTCTAATCTGGGACAGTTCCTTAGTCTTCGTCTTTTTATAACCTTGACCCTTTTGAAGAGTACCAAAAAAAAAAAAAAAAACAACCATTGCTGTCGAGTCAATTCCGGCTCATAGTGACCATACAGGACAGCGTAGAACTGCCCCATAGGGTTTCCAAGGAGCAGCTGGTGAGTTTGAACCGCCGACTTTCTGGTTAGCAGCCGAGTTCTTAACAACTGTGCCACCAGGGTTCCTTTTGAAGAGTACTGGCCAATTATTTTGTAGAATATCTGGGTTGAATTTGATGTTCTCTCATATCAGATGGAGGTATGTATTTTGGGTGGGAATATCACAGGAGTGATATTGTGCCCTTCTTACTGTTCTTGAAGAACTTGAAGAAAAAGCAAAGAAATCAAGAAAGGAATTGGGGAAAATGCTAAATTTCATTAAAAGATAAAAAGTTGATGTTTTCAAGAAAGGATAATAGACTGTTGACAGAAAAGGAAATGTCTGATGTTAGGTCAGTGGGAGTGAGGGCACAGTGAAATAGGATCACCCAAACATTGCTGGTGTGAGAATAAATTGGAACAAAAAATTTGAAAAGCTATTTGACAGTATATGTCACACATCCTAAAATTTTTTATAAAACCTTTGACTTGAAAACTTTACTTCTGAGAATCTATCCTAGGAAATAACTGAAAACATTGCTGCTTATCAGGTGCCATTTAAAACAGCAGGAAATTAAAGAAAAAAATCTGAATGCTTTTATGGTAAACAATGTTTTTTGGTTTGGTTTTGTTTAGCAACCTGGTATCTGAATGTCCTTCTGATTTAGGTGAAATCCACAAGATGAAGAACGCACTTTGGAAGACTGTGGAGCATATTCTCTCTCCATTTCCCTGGCAATCAACCAAGATTCACCAATTAGATACTCATACATGGCATTTTGAATACCGGGGGAATGACACAAAGGCAGGAAATGGTCAGAAATTAACAGTAACTGCAGGAGAGTCTAGCAGCAGCAAGAAAAAAGATGTATAGTAAGCATGCCAAAAGTAGTATCCTAAGCAGACCGTGGTGGTGGCTATGGTGTGAGCTTACCCTGCCTCATCATTTCCTGAGCAGTCCCTCAGTCCTCCTATCCAGCTTTGGTAGCTGTCATCCTTCTAATAAACTTCTTTGTTGCTTAAGTTAACTGGGGACTTCTGATGTTCTTGACTAGTACAGAAACTACTACTCAAGGTAATTTATAGGCTCAGACTTTCAAAACACGGGCGTAATCTGGGACTATTCATCTTACCTAACTATGGCAAAATGCAGTGAGGATCTCAGTAGTATTAAGGATTAGAAATTGAGCAGTCCACTTGTGAAGCAAGAAGGAGCCAAGGACAGAATCAAGTTTTGTAAAACCTGAAGCTCATAAAATTAAGAGGAGGAAGTCTTTCAGAAAAGGCTCATAAAATTACATATACAAAAATTTTTAGAGCTCCTTTCAGGGCCATGGAAAAGGCCCATCCAGATGAGGGGCCTTGAAGTTTACTCTTCATTAGATTTGAAAACAACTAATTATATTTAACAACTAATTATCAATTAATATGATATGCCCATTTAAGTCACTACCTCTGGGACAGAATTGTTGTTATTAAAAAATAATTAAGGACATGAGAAGTTCAAGGATTTTGAGGTGGGATGGCTGCTTCTACCAGCACTGGAAAGCTTAAAGAAAAAGAATAACAAGTTCAGAATCCACTCATGGCACAATGCACAGATGGAAACCCAAGGACTTTCTTGAATAATGCTAAAACATTCTCTTATTTCTCACCACAAGGCCATGATAGCCAAGAACTTAGAGGATGTTGATCCTATAAATTCCTGAATTACAACATAGTTGAATTCATAGTTTCACCAGGTGTCTTATGTGAAAATTAGGACATTAATTGGGAAGAAATTGAACTCTGGGAATTAGATTGGGGATATATGGGAAGATTTGAAGGACCTTGAAACTTTAAGCCCCAGTAGGCCCTTCTGCCCCTGTCTAATGAAGCTGTTTGTATGTGCTTGAAGACCCTCCAGTAATCTTACATGAAGAAGTTGCTCTGCAAAGAGAAGTCATTTTTTAATAGTTACTGTTTTATTTAGGAGTACCCAAGCACATTTCAACATCACCAGTATGTCAGTTTGTCATACTGTGGTAGCTTACGTGTTGCTTTCCTTCTGGTATTTGAAATACCAGCAGGATCACCCATGGGCAAGTTTCAGTGGAGCTTCCACAAGAAAATGGACTAGGAAGAAAGGCTGGTGATCTTCTTCAGAAAATCAACCAATGAAAATCCTATGGATCACAAAGGTCTTATCCTCTACTGATCATGGGGATGGCATAGGGCCAGATGGCATTTCATTCTGTTGTGCGTGGGGTCTCCACGAGTCCAGGGGACTGGATGGCAACTAACAACAGCAACAACATCATATAGTAGACATGGTGCTCTACCAGATGCCCTTAGAGCTCCTTTGCTGTTTCTGTGTGCCTCTCTTCTGGATTCAATATATCTTAAACTCTGTCTTAGTTATCTAGTGCTGCTATAACAGAAATACCACAAGTGGATGGCTTTAACAAAGAGAAATTTATTATCTCACAGTCTAGGCGGTTAAAAGTCCAAATTCAAGATGTCAGCTCCGGGGAAGGCTTTCTTTCTCTACCGGCTCTGGGGGAAGGTCCTTGTTATCAGTCTTCATCTGGTCTAGGAGCACTCACTCCACTCCTAGTTCTTCATTCTTGGTGGCATGAGGTTCCTCTGTCTCTCTGCTTGCTTCACTCTTTTATATCTCAAAAGAGATTTACTCAAAACACAACCTCATCTGATAGAGTCCTGCCTCATTAACATAACTGCCTCCAATCCTGCCTCATTAACATCATAGAGGTAGAATTTATAACACATAGGAAAATCACATAAGATGACAAAATGGTGGACAATCACACAATACTGAGAATCATGGCCTAGCCAAGTTGACACACATTTTTGGGGGACACAACTCAATCCATAACTACCTTCAACTGATAACACTTGTGACTCTTCTATGGAAGATAGCCCACAAGCTACTGGAGTCACTTTGCTTCACCTTCTCACCATCCTTAGCTAATGACTGATGGAGTATGTAATTAAGAAAGCCCAGCTCCCTCGTCTCGGACCTATGAGGCTTAAGTTACGCTCCAGCGCTTCCTTGCAGAGTCAGACCCAAGCTAACCTGCAGGACTTAGACTGGAATCAATCCCTTGCTTCCTTCTCTCCTTTATGTTTCTCCAAGGGAACATTTCTTTTAACAAGTCATTCACACATGAATCCTCATCTCAGGGTCTGCTTCTGGAGCACCCAACCTAAGACACTTATGAGGATGATCACATTAGGTCTTTGCCTCTGATTTGTCCTTAGTTTTAACTTCATCCTCTGGGTGCTTTAGCAAAGATATTTTTCCAAGAATCAGTGTGTATATTTACCTAGGATTTCTGATAAATTTTGAGGATTCAATGTATTTAAACATAGAATATTTAGTAGATCTGGGGTCGTTGACTCATAGCAACCCCATGTAAGAAAGTAGAATTGTCCCATACGGTTTTCTCGGCTATAATCTTTTAAGAAGCAGATTTCAGGTCTTTCTACAGTGGAGCCACTGGGTGGTTTTGAACCACCAACTTTTCAGTTAGTAGCCATGTGCTTAACTGTTTGTGCCACCAGGTCTCCTTTGGATCTGGGGAGTAACAAATTCTGGAAAATAGTGTCAGGGCATGTTAAAGTGTTTAATTAAAAGAATTGAAATGTTAGGAGTTCTGACATATATTTTCTAAAGCATCCAGCTTCAGGCTAGCCCCAACATAGTTTTGAGCTAGTTGATCTACTACCTACTTTCCGATGACACCCAATCATGTGAGCAGAATTTCAGAAGTTGCACAGAGAGAAAGTTATGCCATAGTATGGGGAATTCTGTTAATAATATAAGCTAACCAGACCTTTCCTGGCTGGGATTAAAATCTCTATGCTCTCTGTGGAAAGGATTTAATGTCTCTTCAAAAGACCCGGTAACTAAGTGGATAGTTCTGTTGGTTTGTAAACAAATGGTGCCAAATGCACAATTTGTAACAAGCAACCTCTACAACTTACCCATAACAAAGCAAAGACACAGTTTTTGATTCCTGAAGACTTTCTTGGGCTCCACACAAAAATAAATAAATAAATAAAATAAACAGAGAAATGCCTGTGTTTCCAGACTAAAACATAATAAAAGTCCTGCTACCAGGAAATTTTAAAAAGAATTTGTCTACAACCAGAGAGGTAAGATTCCTCTCTGTGTGTAAAGCACAGATCTGTCAGCGTATATCCCTAGCTGAGACAATATGGGTGAAATTGTGTCCTTATTCTCTGTGTGAATCAAGAAATAAAGCAAAATACGCTGCTTGACTGGAAAATGGAAAGATACAAACAGTCGCTTTAGATTCTCATTTTTCCTTGTCCTCTGAAAGTGGAAGGTTAAATTTTGATACAGCTTCTAGAGAACATTTTTATAAACATGGTCAGAAAATAAATCAGATGCTGGCAGGCAAGGATAAAAATATGAACAGACTGGAACTATTATAAAACTTCGTGTAATCTGTGTTCACACATGAATTATTGCTTCATTATTGCAAAAGGTGCTGTCTAAACATAAACTCTTAGGCTGTGTATTCTCAGGCACTTTGAAGTAGTTGTCTAAAGATAGAGCATGAGGGGTTAAATCTTGAGAAATACTTTTTTAAAATTTTATTGATGTTATCACTCTACCTAATTATAAAATATTCTGGTTTAAGGAAAAGAAAGACTTCAAAAGAAATATGAAAGAGGAAAGAGTTTTAAATGCCACAGATTGAAAATAGGTTAATAGGTTAAGCGGAAGAAAATGTTAGAAAGTATTTAATATTACGCTAACTCTCCATGCAACGATGATGAGGAAAAGAATTGTAGAAGGCTGCCAAGATTGTAAAAATTAATTAGGGGCTTTATTTACTTAAGACATTGCATGCTTAAGCAAAGATATGACAAAGAGGTTAATATGGAATACTGTGTACGTATATTCAAACTCATTGTTTACAGAAAGACAAGTTTGAGTTGTATGGTTTCTCTACTGTCAAGGAAACACGGCTGTGTTGAATTCAGTGCACTTAAAGTAAGAAGTAGTTTCTAAGCCTGGTAAGAAAAAAGAGAGAGATGCAGCATTCAAAGAAGAGAAAGAGTAGTCATATGACAAGACCATTTTACTTCAGAAGCAATAAGCCAGTATCTGAAAGAGAGTAGATTGTTTCTTCTCTTGTGCAAAACCTTAAAGGAGCCTTATGAATGTTTCCTCCATGCACATTGTTTCTTTATCACCTTCCCAACAGAGGTGCATTGGTAGCAATTTAATTGCAATTGTTTTTCTTCCCATTCATTCCAATGGTATTGGCCCTGACCTTCAACTTTCAAGTGCTAAAGTTGTTCAAGCTAAAATTCTGTCTCACATTCACCACAGTTCTCACTTGTGAACATGTGGATATGCTATAAGTAGGGTGAGGAGGGTGGTAGGAAAGAACCAGAAGCCAAATAACACAGCCTAGTTGAAAATTGCCTCATTGAGACATAATCTTTGACAGGTGACTGAGTTCATAGCTTCCCTAACCCTGTCTTCCTTTGTGCTATACAATGGCACCCTGAGCATGGCACTGAGTCTTCGTCCAATGCCAGCCAGAGAGGAGATGTGTGTGGAAAACAATGAGCAGGATTGTTGGTTTTGAACCAACGGTGACAAGTTGCTGACAGACTGTGCGCTGAAGCAAGGCTTGCAAGGGACAAAGTAAGGGAATTGATACTGAGACACTGTTTGCACCCGGTAAATGGGCACCTAGTAAAGAGACATGAAGGAAAGGTCACTGGTCAGGAAGGCGTGACTCACAGAGCCCAAGAAGGTGAAAGCTGCCCACTCTGAGAAGCATCTGCTCGTGGTCAGCAGCAGCAGCGAGCCTGGGAAAGTCGAGAGTCCATGCACAGCTTGGCTCCTGAGGAGCTGCTGCAGATAGGCACAGTGTTTCCCATGTCAGCAGGGGCAGGCCAGCTGTTGCCCAGCGGACACACTCTGATACTTCAGGCTTGGTAGTCCTGTTTAAGGACTCAGCACCCTTACTGGGTGTTATTTAATATTAACTGAGACCCCCACAATGGGTGATGAGTGTGGATTACCATTCCAATAATCCTCAGTGTCCTAGGGTTCTCTAGAGAAACAGAACAAGCTATACACACACACACACACGCATATATATACACAGAGAGAGAGAGAGAGAGAGAGATTGATTTCTAAGGAATTGGCTCATGCAATTGTGGGGTCTGGCTAGTCCAAAATCTGTAAATCAGGCAATAGGCTGGAGATTCTAGCAGTTTTATGTCCCACAATTGGTAAGTCAGGTGGTGGGTGAGCAAGATGCATTCTGGACAGATGCCTATTTATAGTCTGGAGGGAGAATACACTCTTGAGAAATCTCCCTTTTCAGTCTTAAAGCCTTGAACTGATTGGATGAAGCCCACTCACATTATGGAAGATAATCTGCTTTACTTAAGGCCAACTGATATAATCACATGTAAGGACGTCGTAACATCTAGACTAGTGTTTGATCAAACCACTAGGCACCAAAGCCTGGCCAAGTTAACACACAAAATTACCATCATACTTGGTATTAAAGATTAAGCTGTAGCTAATGCTTCTTGACAGGACTGCAAGGAATGGGGCGGGGGAGGAACAAGTGTGCACTCAGGACTCCCAAGAAAGTTCAGCAAGCAGCACATTTTCAAGGCACTGAATAAAGGCTAGAAGGAACTCACTGATGAGGAAAATGGAAATGACTTTCAGATCTGTTTGAGATTGTTTTAACTGAGATAATGAAAGACACAGTGCCTGAGATCTGAGGCTCTCCTTGAAGGCAAATATCTGAGAAATATATCTGAACAGAAGTGCAGACAGTTCTGTAGCACTCCAACTTCAGTCAGGACAACTGTGTGTCCTTTACTTGCTCTTCCACTTGGTTAAGTCAGTCACTTTGCATCTATGGGGGAGTACCATGTCAAAAGGGGTCTCCCAACCTTCTCTTTGTGTGTCTATTCTTGACAGACATCAAAGCCAAGACGATTATAGCCTGACAGCTCTATTAAGACAAAAGAAATAATAACAGATTTAAAGAATTGAAAACAACTCTTTGTAAAATATATTTTCCAACTTACATTCCAGAAAAAAAAAATACACACACATATTATGAGATTATTATATACTTGTATATAGGGAATTTAGGATGTGTTTTTAAAGTCTTTTGCAAATTCATTTTCATCTAATGCACCCTGAGATTGCTCCATAAAGTTGCCCTGCTATGCTTGAGATAGAATACTTAAAGTTTTAAGGCACTTGACATTACTGAACAGGCTGACAAACGAGTAGACCAAAACTCCATTTTGTTTATGCTCCTCTTCTTATTTCTTTCTTTAAAATTAACTTCTATACCGGTTACACAAGTAACACAAAGAGGGTAGCAAAAATATGATTATGCTTAAGCCAGGAGAAAATGTTCCAGGAAATAGAAGATATGTTTTGCTTAAGATTGTTTTTGTTCTCAGAAAGTACATGATAAAACCATAGTTTGCTTAAAATTGTTTTGTTCTCAGAAAGTACATATGTAAGAGCACGTTTTGCTTAAGATTGTTTGTGCTAAGACCACTTGTGCAGATGACACAATCTTGCTTGCTGAAAGTGAAGAGGACTTGAAGCACTTACTGATGAAGATCAAAGACCCCAGTCTTCAGTATGGATTGCACCTCAACATAAGGGAAACAAAAATTCTCACAACTGGACCAATAAGCAGTATCATGATTAACAGAGAAAAGATTGAAGTTGTCAAGGATTTCATTTTACTTGGATGCAAAATAAACACCCATGGAGGCAGCAGTCAAGAAATCAAAAGACGCATTGCATTGGGCAAATCTGCTGCAAAAG
>NW_004444092.1:1250296-1310111 GCF_000243295.1 Trichechus manatus latirostris
GACTAAGGTGCGCCTGATCCAGGTCATGGTGTTTTCAATCGCCTCGTATGCATACGAAAGCTGGACGATGAATAAGGAAGACCAAAGAAGAATTGACACCTTTGAATTGTGGTGTCGGCAAAGAATATTGAATACACTATGGACCACCAAAAAAATGAACAAATCTGTCTTGGAAGGAGTATAACCAGAATGCTCCTTAGAAGCAAGGATGGCGAGACTACATCTCACAAACTTTGGACATGTTATCAGGAGGGATCAGTCCTGGAAAAGGACATCATGCTTAGTAAAGAAGAGGGTCAGCGAGAAAGAGAAAAACCCTCAACGAGATGGATTGACACAGTGGCTGCAACAATGAGCTCAAGCATAGCAACAATTGTGAAGATGGCGCAGGACTGGGCAGTGTTTCGTTCTGTTGTGCATAGGATCGTTATGAGTTGTAGTCTACTTGACGGCACCTAACTACAACAACAAGAAGACCACTCCCAGAAAGATGTGTTCATATATGGAATATGTTCCCGTGAATAATCATATGTAAAGATCTTATGACTGAGACTTGTGATCATTCTGTAACTATATTACAACATTAATCATATCCAGTAATTATTTTCAAAATGTCAGCCAATCCTGTATAAAAAACCAAAAACCAAACCCATCGCCATTGAGTCAATTTCAACTCATAGCAACCATAAAAACTCTATCCTTGGGAAGCACTTAACAGGGGGCATTTAGCACCTTGCTTAGTGTTTCCCTTAGCTATGGCTGCTCTATGCCATGTCTGATCTTTATCCTCAATAAAAACTCTCTTGCTTTCATTTTCAACCAAACTTTGTGGTTTTTAGCTCTTCAACATATTTGGTATCAGAAGTTGTGATTCTAATCTTTACTACATAAATCGTGTAAAAATGGTGGAATCTGAAGGACAGCTCTCCTTGGTGGCCCCCAAGAACCAGCTCAGTAGCTTAGGCTCTCCTTTTTCATGGACCTTTCGAGAGCCACCTGGGGTGAGTACCTCTCAGGCTTGGGGCTCTGCTTTGTTGTGTTAGAGCCTTCTGAGCTTTTATTGATGATCTATTTCTACTTTCACCATTTTTCCACCTGTAAGTTCAAGCGGAAGTTTTTCTTTCTGCCTATTAAGTTCTATTTTCACATTTTTTCCTTGCAAGTTCGGGTTAAGGCCTGTTGCAATGTATTGTTGGCTCTTCTTGTGCAAGTTTAAGATTTGATAGAGCACACATACCACCTATTGGTAAGGGGAGATGCTACTTCTAAGGAATATTTATGAGGGTCCCAATTCAGTTTTATCAGTAACATGTACTTGCCAGGAGTAATTAAAAAAACAAAAAAGGCAATGGCTATTGTAGTGCTCTTTTTTACCTAGGTTGACATTGTGGTGGTTGTTGTAAGGAATCTCAGAATCTCTATCAGGCACAAAGTCAAAATACTGTTCACCCCAAGGCAGAGACCAGTTCAGGATTCACTTTGACTCTGAGAAACCAAAAATAACCCTTCTCACGGTCATTTTTGCTTTTCTATGCACACATTTTGTTCTTTATCTTACAAGAGAGAATATGTTGCCACTTTAGAGTTCTTTTAGTCTGTCTAAATTAGTTTTCTGTGCAGCATCCTTCCATCTGAAACACTAACAAGTTAATAAAGTTTTATCTAAAATCTGTTTTTCTGTTAAATTAGTCTGATCTTACCAAAGAAGTGCTATACATGTTTTTAAAAACTAGGTTGTTTGTGTTGTGTAATATCGTTTAAGTTTGGTTTTTGAGCTGGCCTCACAGACTGGCAATTTATGTGGTTTTCCTGTCTTGTTTTGTGTCTGAGTTTCTGTCTGATAATTATTATTTTAATTGGTATAACAAGGCTTTAAAGAGAACAAATTATTTCCAAAGTGCTTTTCTGAAAAAAAAAATTCTACAGAGCATGCCAAAGACAAGATCATGAAAACATAATAATTTCCTACCTCCTGATGGTGTTATTAAATTAAGATTACAATGGTTCTTAATAGAACTTTCTCTGACTGGTTTAATGATAAACAAGCACTTACAAAGTTGAATAGTCCTAATAGTCCCAGGAATTAATGAAAATGAATTAGTTCTGACAAAAGTTTTATGTTTATGTTAACCTTAAAAGCAAAATCTTTCTAAGTAACTTAAGCTAAAATATTGTATAAAATGTGTCTTATTTAAAGAAAGAAGTAATTTTTATTAATTCCAGAATGACAAGAAATAGAAGGCACACAGGACTGGAAAAATTTAAACTGTGATATAACAGCTTCGTAAGTCCCCAGCACTGAGAACGCCCTGTAACATCCGGTGCAAAACAAGAATTAAAACAGCAGAGAAAAAAAAGAGTAAAAAGCCCTTCAAGGCAGGCTTATACTGAACAGTCTTGAAGAGATTAGAGGATCCCTCTAGAATGTACTCATAACTCTTAGAAAGACCTTTTAAACATCAATAATTAGCTCATATAGAAAAAATTAAAATGTAACAAAGACAAGAAATTTTAAAAGAAAATTTCTTTAATATAGTTAAAGTTCTTATTTGCTACAACTAAAAGTTTAATGTTAATTTATGAGAGTTTTAAAAATAGCAAATACTATCACATAGCAAGGAATTGAGTTTCTCACTGTTAAAATAACAAAATTTTCCTTAATTACTAGCTTAAAGAATTAATTTTATTCTTTGTGCAATCTACTTTGAAAGCAAGAGTTTAGCAAAATAAATCCCTGAGTTGGAAAAAGCTATGAAATATGTTAAGATCCTAACAAAATTTGCTCAATCTTAATAGTCTTATTTCCTCAGTTTACTGTTTATTCTATACAATCTGCCTAGAAAGCAAAAGTTCTGTCTCTAAGTTTATGTAAACTTTTCTGCCCTTGACTAAGAAACCAAGCCACTTGACCTTTGAAAAAGCTAAAGTTTTTACCTTTAAAGCCTTTAGTTGAATAACTCAAGTATTGTTTCTTGGTGACCTATAATAAATTCCTGACAGCTTTAATACTTCATAGAAAAACACAAAAGATTTATTTCTGTTTTATAAGGAGAAAAATGCTAAAAAGTTTTATTTAATATGTTATGAATCACATAAAATGTCAAATCAAGAGAATTATGTCATAATATGTTTAGAGATATTTTTATTTAAAGTCTCTTTTTAATTGACTTTATTTGGCTATATTTATTTGACTATATTTATTATTATAAATTGACCATGAACATTTTTAAGTTGTCCTTTGCAGATAAGTCCCACTTTGCTGATTCATTGAAAATGCTTAACCACCTTAAGAACTAAATTGAAAGTTTTAACATGTTCTCAAAAGCAAGAAAGAAGGAAAAATGACTGGTAATTAAGTTGTACAAGGCTTGAGGTAGACTTAGGGAAGAGAAAGAAAGAGAAAGACTTAAGGAGGAGAGACTAAGGGAGAGAGACTCCATGAGAGAAAGATTTAAAAAGAAACAGAAAGTAGTTTTGTCTTAAAATAGAATGTCTGGTTATGCTAGAATATGAAAGATAAACTGGAAGTTGCAGAAGTTCTGTGTAAATTGTAAAAGGTCTGTGTAAGTTGTAGGTCTTGTAAGCAGCACAAGATCTGTGTAAGCAGCTGAAGACCTGTGTAAGTAAATAAAAGATGAAATATAGCCAAAATAAAAGTTTTTAAAAAACATTAAAATAAGTAAAGAATTAAGAAAAGAACTACGAAAATAGTAAGATCATAGTCAGAAAGCAGTAGAGAGGACTACAAATCTAAGGATACTTTAAAATTAAAAGATTTAATAATCTATAAAAATCAAGACTTATATTCTGTTCCAGGAAATGAAAGGAATGTCTAAGATATGAAATTAAAGGCTAATAAGTTAACTTTGCCACAGCAGCTTCAGATTGTTTATAGCATTAAACTCAAAATGACCATGAGCAATGTGATTACTAGAGACAAAACAGCAGTCATGAAAATAAGAGATAATATATTTAAAATATTTTGAATGCACTGTCCCATTCTCTTTTGCCAAAACGTAAGCATAGTTGAACCTTTCTTTGTTGATAATCGCACATCTTTAAAGAAAAAATTTTTATACATTGCAGACTCTGGATGACAAATTATTCTGTTAAGCTACTCTTTTACATAAATTTTTATACCTTAGCACCTTAGTCAGACAGTAGAAACAAGAAAACAATTTTACCTAACTTTTTGCATGTTCCTATGATGCTAGCCTTACATGAAATTTCCCACATTAGAATGAGATAAAATGATTGAAATACTAGTAGAGAAATTTTTTTTCCAAAGGCTGCCATACATATTGTCTCCTATTATCCTGTTTGTCCCCATTATAACCCTGAAAAACACTTTTCACAGGTTTTTTTTTTAAAAAAAAAAAATTTAATGGCCAGGAGCCTGACACCCAAAACTTGCATAGTATTGTCCCCAGTGAATATGTGTATTGGAAAAGATATCAGTTAAAAGACTCATTAAAACCTCACTGGAAGGGACTCTATTTAGTCCTTCTTGCCAATCCACGTGCAGCAAACTTAGAAGAAGCCAAACCCTGAATCCATCTATCCCAACTTAAGAAGACCAAAGCACCTTCCTGGACTTTTCAGCCTACTGAAGGACTTAAGCTAAAATTCAAATGTCCTTATGACCAGAAGCAGAGGACTGCAGAAGTAAACAGCTGGTCCCAAGATCATGAATCAAAACTTCATGCAAGTTGCTAAAAATTGTGGGCTTTGCTTTGTGATTGTAGCTATTCTTACGTTAATAGTCTTATTCTATACCTGTAACCTTATGTCTTAGTAATTCTGTTTAATATGCCAGCTCGTTTTAGCCCTTTTTCTTCTCTGTTTAACCTTTTCTTTTGATGTTTGAAAAGAAAACACATTTGTCAAATGATCTGAACATCCTTACTTGTCACAAAATAAATACTGCAAAAAATATTTTTGGACTAAATCAAATTTTATAACATTTTGTAATCAAAGAATTATGTACCTTAGAAAAACACAATTGTCAAAAGATATCAGCCTTAGTCCTTGAGTTAGCCCTTTCTGAAAGCCACGTTGTTTCTCTTAATGTGACCTTGGTCATGACATACCCCGTGCAGAAAGATCACAGAAGCAGAGTGTCTGAGCTATGGTATGGTGAAGACTAGATAACTAGATGATGCCTGACTACCACTTTTTAGGGAGTAGTGTCTGGAGCCTTAAAAGTTTGCAAGTGGCCATCTAAAACTAACACAAAAAAAAGCCGATGCAGAAGAAAACACTCTTAAAATAGTAATCAAGGGATCTCTATGGAGAGATTCATGATCAGAAGGAGTAAATGAGATAGAGCATTCCAAGTTTTAAGGTGCTTGGCATTACTGAAGGGGTTCACAAAGGAGTAGACCAAAACTCCATTATTTCTGTTCCTCTTTGTATTTCTTTGTTTAAAATTAACCCCTGTACTGGTTTCACAAGTAACAGAAGGGAGGTAGCAAGAATATGATTATGCTTAGGCCAGGAGAGACTATTTCAGGAAATATATGATAATGTACGTTTTGCCTAAGATTGTTTTTGTTCTTAGAACAAAGTACATGATGAAACCATGTTTTGCTTAAAATTGTTTTGTTCTCAGAAAGTACACATCTAAGATCATGTTTTGCTTAAGATTTTTTATGCTAAGACCACTCCCAGGAAGATGTGTTCCTGTGAGTAATCATATGTAAAGGTCTTATGACCAGGACTCATCATCATTCTGTAACTATTTTATAATATTAATCATATCCTGTAGTTGTTTTCAAAATGTCAACCAATCCTGCATAAAAGTCACTGTAAAAATCCAACCCCTGGGGAACACTTAGCAGGGAGCAGTTAACATCTTGCTTAGTGTTTCTCTTAGTTATGGCTGCTCTATGGCCATGGATACTCTTTAACCTCAATAAGAACTCTCTTGCTTTTAAGTTTAAACAGACTTGGTGATTTTTAGCTCTTTGACATATCTGGGGTCAAAAGTCATAATTTTGAGCTCTACTACACACTTTATTCTTTTAAATACCACTATTTCAATAAAGTCTTCCATTTAGGACCACGTGGTTTGTTAAAAACTGTCACCATAAAAATATCATCTAGTGGTCTTTGATATTTTCTAAAGTAAAACTCTGGTTTGGGTTTAGCTGGATTCCAATCCAATTAGCTTTATAAATTAATAGTTCTTTGTATTTCAGCACAATATGATGTTGTTTAATTAGTCAGTTTATTGTTTCCAGTCTTAGTTCAGAACTTTACATTCTGATCAGTCACATAGTTTTAATTGAGTGGATGAACATACATCTAGAAAAGTGTTCATGCTCAAACTTTGGCCAGAAGCACTGTGGTAACACTAAGATTCCCAGGTATAACAAAACTACAACACTCTATCTCCAGAATTTTACAGTGTTTATAGTAGGAGTCACAAACAAGCTGCTATATACTCCAAGCCTGCTGACAGCTTTTCTTTTTTCCTCTCTTCTTTCCTTTTTTTTTCCTTCTTTGCCAGGACAATAATTTTTTTAATTAGTTAGCATCAAATCAAGCAAATTCAAGTAGATCACACATTTCTGAAGAGCAGAAGCAGTGGAGTCAAGTAGCAGCTGCCCCTTTTGAAGGACCTACATGTGCTCTTGTTCTTCTCAGTCCTTGCCAGACCTCTGCCATTAACTTATTTTAACTGCCTGGCCCCTGTGCAGGTATCTACATTCACCACCACCTGTCTACACATGGAGCCACACAGTGTTTGTCTGCCTTTAGGGCCATATCTTTTTCCCCTTTTCCCACCAAGCACACTGGAAATAAAATAAGTTGACCAAATTCTAGGATATTAAAAAAACTGAGACCAAGATCAGAAAATGCATTCATGCCAATAGACCACAAAATGGCTAAACATTGCCCATGATTTGACCTAAAGATTTAAGGGTAAAAAGATGTTATCAAAAGGAAGAGGGAGGAAAAAGGCAACATCCAAGAGAGAAGGGGGAAAAAAAGAATGAGTAAGAAGAAGAAAAAGAGGAGAAGCAAAAACAAGAAGGGAAAAGCACTCTGGTAGAAAGTCCTTCAGTGCCACCCACAACCCCTCAGTTACAGCTCAGGGCCACAGTGATATCTACCCTAGAATTAAAGCAACACATCAGAATAAAAATGGGTAGGGAGTAGAAGGAGAAAAAAGTCAAGATTTCACCTACTAAGTAACAATGTTATGCAATCATTGGAAAATGAGTAGAGATATCCCGTTTCTTGACACAAATCCATTAAGGGTTTTGCTGGCTTGAGTGCTCGTGCCCACCTGAAAGTCAGTAATAGACACTAATCTCATCATCTAAACCAACCATTCCAGTGACAGAAAAAAAGCTAGTCTCATTATTTCAGCTTTTCCCCGATATTTAATAATAAGAGACATTTTGAGGGCACATACAGGGTTACTTGTCAGGAACTCCTTTTACATAAGGCTAAAAACACGCCAGGAGTGACACTTGAAATTGATCATCCTTTTAGCCATTCTGTCAGGCTTCCAAAAATTAATGAGAGGGCTGCAGAAGAGAAGTGGCTTAACAGAACCTCTCACGAATTTGCTGATCTTATCTTGCTGAAATTCTTCTTACCAAAATACAAAACTAAACACTTCATTTCTCCACAATGTTTACATTCTACCCAAATCTTCTCCTGGGTCCCCTCCATTCAACGTTGCTCCCTCCTCAGGCAAGTAAAAGCAAAATACAAAGGAAAGCAGCAAATGTCACTGTCCTTGGCTGATGGAATGACACAACAAATCCTTTTCAAGCTTAAAGTACAAAATAATTGTGCTTATATAAAAATCAATATTCAGAATGCAAGGATGGCACTTATTCAGCAGTATTAATTGGTGAATATGATGCTCAGATCACTACTTGAGATGCAGTAACAGATTTACCTGGGTGAAGAAATAACTGGATGAGCAAGCTGGTTCTCCCTTGACAAAGTTTAGCTGTTGCTCTTTCTATGAATGATTTTTGCCATTTTTCCAAACATAAGAAGCTCAACTTTCCACTGCAAGAGCTGTAGAAAGATACAGCATTCTTTGTCCTCATAATTTACTGAGGTAAAAGAAAAAATATACATATAAAAAAACACAAAAATTTAAGGATGACTTATCAACAGGTGGCAAACATTAATATTCTCCAAGTTATGACACTTGATTAATAAACAGCCTGTACATATTTTGTACTTCACTCCTCTGTTGTTGTTGCTGTTAGTTGCTGTTGAGTTGGCACCAATTCCTGGCAACCCCATGTACAACAGAATGAAACATTGCCCAGTCCTGTGCCATCTGCACAATCATTGGTATGCCTAAGAGGCCATTGTTGTGAACGTTATCTATTTTTGTGTATTTTGAGTGCCTTCCAACCTACGAGGCTCATCTTCCAGCACTATATCAAACAATATTCTATTGTGATCCATAGGGTTTTCACTACTTAATTTTCAGAAGTACATCACCAGACCTTTCTTTCTAGTTTGTCTTAGTCTGGAAGCTACACTGAAACCTGTTCACCATGGGTAACCCTGCTGGAATTTGAAATACTGGTAGGATGGTTTCCAGCATAATAGTAACATGCAAGCCACCACAGTATGACAAACTGACAGACTGGTGGTGGCCCTGGCCAAGTAGCTTTAGCCACAAAGCTGTCTCGACACAACACTGCCTCATAGTGGTCCTTTGGAAACTATCAGATCTCACATTTCTCATAAGTCTTTTGTTCTTGCTTCTTGGATCAGTTATGGAGGAGCGTAAGGGTGTTTTGCCATTCCATATTTTTCTCTTTCAAAGCTCATTGTTCAGTTTTTAGCACATCTTGTTCCCATAAATTCTCTTTAATTTCCTTCCTCCTTTCCCTCTGTCTTGAATTCTTACCACATTCATGTAGAAAAAAATGTATCTTGCTTTTCGCCTCCTTTCTTTATATCCCTTTCTCTCCCTTTTTTTGTAAACCAAAAAAATTGATAAGAAGAAAGCAACTGTCTAGCTTTCAATAGAAGAATTTTCTGTGTCAACTTCTAAAGCTTTTATCAGTGTCCCAAAGTTCTCTTCTGAATACATTTTCTAAGGTTGTCTTCTAACCTTCTTTCTGCTATCCTTTAACTACTAAAAATCCAAGAAATATTAAATACTATTAACATTGTGGTTAAAAGCATGATATTCTGTGTTAAACTGCTTGAGTTCAAATTCCAGTTCTATTACTTATTAGCTATGCAAACTTGAAGGAGCGCTGGCAGTGCAGTGATTAAGTGTTCAGCTGCCAACCAAAATGTCAGCAGTTAGAACCCACCAGCCCACGGGAGCCTTGGAAAACCTATGGGACAGTTCTACTTTGTCCTTATAGGGTTGCTGAGTCAGAATCAACTAGAGGGCCACAAGCATGCAAACTTGAGAAGTTACTTAAGCTTCTTGTGCCTCAATTTCCTCCTCCGTAAAATGAGGGTAATAATAGAACTTACCTCACAGAAATATTGTGAGAAATAAATGAATTAATACTTGCAAAGAACTTAAAGCAGTGCTTGGCATACATAAGAAGCCCTGGTGGCACAGTAGTTACGAGTTTGACTGCTAACCAAAAGGTCAGCATTTCAAATCCACCAGCTGCTGCTTGGAAACTCTCTGTGGCAGTTCTACTCTGTCTTATAGGGTCGCTGTCAGTTGGAATCAACTTGACAGCAATGGGTTTGGTTGGTTTGGCATATATAAAGCTGTTAATATTTTATTAATGCTAATATTGCAATATTATTTCCTCCGGTTGCTTTTTTTATTTTAAATATTTATACTTGACTCATATAACACTGTTTCAATTAGAAAATTTCTAGAAAAGACTCAAATAATTTTTAGAAAGCATTTTAGTTGTAAATAAATAAACTAGATGCTCAAGTTAACTTCACAGAGACTAAGAAACCATTGAGCAGGGGAGTGATCAGAATCTGGCTGAGAAGAGATTCGACAAGAATGATTTCCTAAAGGGTTTTGTTTTGGTTGTTAGAATTAGAAATCTTGAGAAATGAGACATAGGGAAAAAAGGGAGGAATACATTCCAAGTGATGAAAATAGCATGTGCAAAATCTTGGAGGAGCAAGCAAGTTGGAAGTCTACAATTAAAATAAAGCTCTGCAAAAAAAGACACCTTGACAATTCAGTTTATTTTAATAGCTTTTGATATAAACTCTGTATCTTATATTCTGGAACATAATACTGCTGTCTTCAGACCCGAACTGTGATCTAGGTCCAAAAAGAAAGTGGAATGTGTTGTCAATATTCTTTTCCCATTATGGCATTTAAAGTGGATGGAAATGGAACATATTAAAAAGAGACTTGCCCTCCATTTTGATAATGCTCCAAACTGAGTATGAGCCGATGCAGGAGATATGAGCAGTAGGGGGGAAGCAATAGGCATATGCATTCAGAACTGCAATCAGAATCAAATGCTTAATTTATCGACTCGTAGCACATAAAAGAGAAAATTCAGGCACTTACTGTAGCTGCTGCTGATTACTGACTATTCATTAAAAAGGTTCCAATGTAACCCCAATGTTCTTTGTGAAGAAAAAGTCCATCGTGCAGTTTTCCTATAAATTATGCAGCTCCCTGTTTCTTCTTCAGAAAGCTATGCCCCGCTTCATAACAAGAAATTGTTAAAGGTTCTTACAGCCTAGGGATTGTAGCTAAAATACTGAAATCACACAATTAAATGGAAGAAAAACTAAATTAATCCTCCAAAGGGGATACTGCCCAAGTTAATTCTTCCCTTGTGCCCGAGTGAAATGCACTCTGACAAGCAGGGCTAAAATGTGTTCCAGTAATTGCTTCTTTCCTCGGTGATGCTGAGCAATTGCTTTGCAACTTTGCCCATCCGGCACACACACAGAGTTATCATGATGTGATCCCCAAATGATACCTGGACCCAAAGAGCAATGTTTTATAAATCCTGCAGTCAAGAGGAGTGGGAAAGATTACAAAGAGAAGTAATTCAGTTTTCAGTCCAGCAGCTTCCTAGGCTGTCATCCAGAAAGGAGAGAAACACACCCAGAGTGCCATCAGGGCTGCACATTGGCCTTATCTTCCCTCTCTAGACAGTGGTTCACACAGGAAACATAGCCCATCCAGATGCTTTGGCTTCTAGTTTCTAATCCCATCCCATCTGTCTTGCTGAGTGAGATAAACAGGTTGTCCATGAGAGGATGTGTTCAGCCTCCTGACATCAATCTCACAGGAGAGAAGGTTGACTCTGAGATACTCCTAGCTTTTCTTTCCTTGGTTAAGCCACTATGCATATAATATTACCTTTTTTTTTTTTTTTCTAATTCCTTCCTGACTCTACACACATTTTCAGCTAGCACCTAACTCTTGAAGTTCCAAAAGTGGTAAGCACACAGAAGATGTTTGAAAAAAAAAATACATATCGACTTGAATTGACTCGATTAGAAATATATAGGGTCTAAACCCAATGTGTGAAGGTCTCACCTGACTGGCTCACTTTGAATGGATTCTTCAGGGTGCCAACCTGAATTTTGGGCCATGTAAGGGGAGGCAAGCACATCACATCTGAGTCTTTAGTTGTTGTTTGGTTTTTATATTAATTCCAGAAGAAATGAGATAGGATTTCAGTGATTCCACTGGCTTTGGGATGCAGTTAGGTCTGTAACTCTTTCATTGATAAAACTGACTGAATTTTTTTTACCGTATAGTATAAAGTCATCTGGAAAATAAGGGGACAGGTCTTTCTTAAGTCTGGTAGAACTACACTTTCCTCTGAGAAGCAAATTGATCATAATCCTTTCTCCCTTTCCTTTATCTTCTGTAGCCATCTAGCCCTCCACATGGCTAGCAGATCACTAGGTCTTTTCTCCCGAGGAGCCACTGGTGGATTCCAACTGCCAATCTTTTGGTTAGAAGCTGTTATGGATTGAATTGTGTCCCCCCATATTTGCGTTGTAAATCCTAACCTCTGTGCCTATGGTTATAATCCCATTTGTGAATGGGTTATCTTTGTTATTTTAATGAGATGGTATTAGTGAAGGGTGTGTCTTGAGTCAATCTCTTTAGAGATATAAAAGAGATTAAATAAGCAAGGGAGGGAGCAGACATGGGGTAAGAGAGATACCAAGCCACATGAAGATCACCCAGGAGCAGAAACTCAGAGAGACAAGGATCTTCCACCAGAGCTGACAGAGAGAAAAAGGCTTCACCTAGTGCTGGCAGCCTAAATTTGAACTTCTGGCACCCTAAACTGTGAGAAAATAAATTTCTGTTAAAGCCACCCACTTGTGGTATTTCTGTTATAGCAGCTGTCTTAGGTATCTAGTGTTGCTGTAACAGAAATACCACAAGTGGATGGCTTTAAAAAGACAAATTTACTCTCTCACAGTCTAGTAGGCTAGAAGTCCAAATTCAGGGCATCAGCTCCAGGGGAAGTCTTTCTCTATCAGCTCTGGAGGAAGGTCCTTGTCACCAATCTTCCCCTGGACTAGGAGCTTCTCCACACAGGAACCTCAGGTCCAAAGGATGCGCTCTGCTCCCGGCACTGCTTTCTTGGCGTTATGAGGTCCCCCTATCTCTCTGCTTGCTTCTGTCTTTTATATTTCAAAACAGATTTGTTCAAGACACAACCCAATCTTGTAGATTGAGTCCTGCCTCATTAACATAACTGTCGCCTATCCCACCTCATTAACATCGTGGAGGTAGGATTTACACCCATAGGAAAATTATATTAGATGACAAAATGGTGGACAATCACACAATACTGGGTATCATAGCCTAGCCAAATTATACACATATTTTTAGGGGACACAATTCAATCCATGACAACAACACTAGATAACTAAGACAGAACTTGGTACTGTGAGTGGATGCTGCCCTAAAGACACCTAAAACGTGGAAGCGGTTTTGGAAGACTTTTAAGGTATCTAATAGTAAAAGCCTAGATTGCCTTGAAGAGACTCTTGGTAGAATTATGAACATCAAAGGTGATTCTGATTAGGGCTTTGAAGGAAATTAGGAGATCTATAGAGAAAGTCTGTATCATCTTAGAAAATACATGCAATGCCAGCAATAGAATGTTGCTAGAAATATGGACACTAAATTTGCTTCTGGTGAGGATTTAAAAGGAAATGATGAACATGTGATTGGACAATGGAAGGAGGGCGATGCTTTTTATGCGGTGGCTAAGAACTTGTCTGAATTATGTTTAAATGTTTGGTAGAAGGTAGTTGTAAGTGATGAACTTCGAAATCTGGCTGCTGAGATTTCTAAGCAAAGATCTTAAAGGAGCCATATGGTTTATCCTTGTGCTTATATTAAAATGCTAGAGGAAAGAGACTTAAAAATGAACTGTGCAAAATGAAAACAGAACTTAAAGATTTGGAAAATTCTGTTGTACAAACTAAGGACACCTGTTCAAAAATTTTCACCAAGGACGTGGCTACACAATCTTTTGTTAAAGAGATTAAGCCTGTGACCGATGGATCTAACCAACAACCACAGCAGAAAACCCATCAGCTTAGACTGAAGGAGGCAGAGATAGGGCAAAAGAGAAGAAAACTGTCTGCCTCTTGGAATTCTACAGGAGGAAACAGGCCAAAGGAGCTACATCTGTTGTCCTCCAAGAAAATAAAAAGACCATCTTTGGAGTCCTAGTGGTGCAGTGGTTAAGAGCTCAACTGCTAACTGAAAGATCGGCAGTTCTAATCCACCAGGCCCTCCTTGGAAACCCTGTGGGGCAGTTCTACTCTGTCCTATAGGGTCACTATGAGTCGGAATCGACTCAATGGCAACGTTTTTTTTTCGAGTTTTGGAGCAGCTTAGAGATCAGCAGAACTGTTGGAAGAAGGATGGAAAGCAGGGCCTTGTCATTTACAAAGGATAGAGTCATGGTCTCCTGGATCTCAAAGGGTGGTGTCACAGTCTCCTAGGTTTCAAAGACTAGGATCTTTTCCAACTTGGTTCCCGAGTATGGGGCTGACATTAAGTTGTGCCAGGAAGATGAGGCTGCCTCTCAAAGATGAGGGGACAGGGATGCCATGCCCAAAGGGCAGAAGAAGGGGGCCTGCCAGGGCCAAGGGGGTGGGGTCGCCACTCAGATGAACTAGAAGACTGGGGTTACCCAAAGCGAAAGGAGCAGAATTGCAGTCGCAGTGGGCCTGGAAGGCGAAACTAAAGCTGAGGGCTGAGGACCCTCCACCCAGAATCCAGAGGGCATGGCGAATGCCCAGATTCTGGAGGGCAGGGCCATTGCTCAGATGGTCCCAAAGAATAGAGGATTCTTTTCAAGCCTTAAGAGCTAATGTAAGTTGTTCTACTGGGTTTTGGACTTGCTGGGTGCCCATTATCCCTTCTTTCCCTCCAATTTCTCCCATTTGTAATGGTAATGTCTACTTTGTGCCTGCTCCACCATTGTACTTTGGAAACAGATAACTTGTAGTCTAGATTTCACAGGTTCACAGATGAAGAGGAATTTTGTCCCAGGATGGAATATGCGTAAAGTCTCAACTATATTTGATTTAGATGATTCAGAAGATGAGATTTTAAACCTGGAGTTGATTTAAGACTTTTGGGATGATGTGATGGGATGAATGTGTTTTACATATAGCAAGGACATGACTTTTGGGGGACCATAGGGTGGAATGTTATGATTGAATTATGTCCCCCAAAATATGTGTTGTAAATCCTAACCTCTATGCCTATCGTTATAATCTCATTTGGGAACGGTTTGTTTTTGTTATGTTAATGAGGCACGATTAGTGTAGGGTGTGTTTTGAGTCAATCTGTTTTGAGATATAAAAGAGATTAAACAAGCAATGGAGGGAGAAGACATGGGGGAAGAGAGATGCCAAGCCACATTACGATCACTCAGGGGCAGAAACGCAAAGAGACAAGGACCTGCCACAAGAGTCAACAGAGAGAACTGTCTTCCCCCAGAGCCAGGGCCCTGAATTTGGACTTATAGCCTCCTAAACTGTGAGAAAATAAGTTTCTGTTTTTTAAAGCCCCTACTTGTGGTATTTCTGTTATAGCAGCACTTGATAACTAAGGCAGCAGCTGAGCGCTTAACCATTGTACCACCAGGGCTCCTCCCATATGCCTAGCTGCACACTGTTGAGATATCTTGTTAGGAATTTCTCTTGCTTTCTATGACTAATCAAGTGATATTTAAACTGTAGAAAAGGGATTTGGGGAAGGTCATTCGTAGCTGTGAAACTCTGGGTAATTGCACAAGAGACAAATTCTAAGACTATCATGGCAAAATCGTCAGGATTCTCAGACGAAATTATTTCTGATCCGAAGCCAAACCATCTGTCGCCAACTGGGTGTTGAACTGCATGTGTATGAGCCAATGAATTGAAAATGAAATTGAAACTTTAGTGTGTATGGGATTTGGTCACTGGTTAGACTAATTGTTTTCCTCAGGTTTCAAGTAAAGAAACTTACATTATAATAGTTTTCACCTTATGAGTGTGTCTGCTGTACAGGCCCACTACCTTCTAGTTAGTTAAAAGAGAAAAATTCACACTGTAACAAACATTGATGACACTAATTTTTTTTCACCTTCCTGAAATATCCCATCCCATTTAATGGTTGAACAGTAAAATACCTGCTCCTCCAGCTCAGAAATATGGACAACATTTTCCACTAATGTTCATTTCCCTCTGCTGTTCTCACAGCTTATCCCTCCTTTTTGATGGTGGGTAGACCCACTGCTTTGACTTATTCTGTTACTTATGTGACAAAGGCTAACCCACCAAGGTCAGTGGTTGGATGTCATCCATCATGTTGCCAATATGTCTGCCATGATTGATGGGGATGATGCGCTGGAGGGTTCCTGATTTCTGTTATTGTCACATTTTTGCCTCTCAGCCACACCAGGACTAAAGTTCCCAGGTATTGCCTGTCTCATATCCTAATGACTTTAGATTAAAATGGCCCTAGAACAAGCCTGCTTTCACAGAGCACTAAGGAGTGCAAGACTGGTATTTCTTGCTGACTCAAAAAGTGTGCTGAAATGTGTATGACCTAGGGCACGGACCTGAACTGAGTTGTAATCCTTTGCTTGAATGAAAACATGGATGTTTTCTACCCAAATTCATAATTTTGATAGATAAACACACCCCAAACCTTAAACTCAAGATAATGTGAACAAGCCCATTAAAGTAACCTTGAATTTTTAGCCACGTTAGCAATAGATCAGTGAATTTTATAGCTAAAAATGAAAAAAGAGTAATCTTCTTGCTTTTGTAAATAACATGCAATTTCAGTGACATGATTAAAATCCTAATCCTAGGTCAATAAACACAATACTCTTGATTTTCAAGCTTTTCCTCCTGGCAAACCTGACAACTCCAGCACAGGCAGAAGCATAGAAGTCGATTACAGGGAAAATGCAACTAGACTGTGTGTACACTTCCTCTCCGTCATCTTCTCCTTTTAATCAATAGCACACTGAGTCTCCAGCTTCTATTGAATTAGGTTTACAAAGCTTTTTTGTTCTCACCTGTCGCTAAGAAAAATCATTCATGGCATCCTGGATCTGAACTAGCAGAGACTGCATAAATCAAAAAGGTAAAAACGCTCCCTCCCCAAGGAGGCCGCCAGCTGTCTCATTGATTCAGCGCTGCTCTTGGCTGATTCGGAGGCTACCCTGGCACCAGTTCCAGAGAGGGCCGTATAATAAGGTACCACAATGCAAACGGTTACCAGGGAGAAACAGAACATCTGGCCTGGAACAAAGGCAAAGTCCATCACTAAGAAGCAGCCTGGCCATCAGCGTTCAAGCGTGAATGCACTGAGGCCTGTCACCTGAAAGAGAGGGTCCCTGGAGCCAAATAAATGAAGATCAAATAGAAACACAAGGGAAAAGAAATCCTGAGAGGGAAATAACATATTGACAATTTTCTCATCATTTTTGTCTAAATCTAGAAGGATGGTATCAACGAATCTTTCTAGGAGATTTATTTATTTTTATTGCCACCAAAAACAATTACAAAAATTGGAATTTTCAACAAGAAGAAAATGGTTGGTTTGTGTCCTTTCATTCTGTGAGTTTTTGTTTTTAATGACTGAAAGTTTTCCTTGTTATCCTGCTGTCGTAAGCAGAGCTAATGATTGGCCTCTATTCTGCACAAATCTCTTAATTGTCAAGGTCTACTGATGTGGGCAGACAATCTGAGAACAGTGAGGAGATAGAGCACACAGGAGGCCTGCATCTGCCTGCTACCAAGCTGTGCACTACACCGAGCCTTTTAGGGTGCATGGCCATCCAGGTTGCTTCATAAGCTTATGGTTTTTTGTTGCCTTAAGCACTAAACAACGTCTTAGCACCTAGAAAAGAATGGGGAAAAAATGCATTCAACTTCCAACTGCTTTAAAAATCCAGATTCTCCTTTTTTTTTTTCAGATTGCTTTAAAAAAAAGGAGGCAGCCTACCCTGTTGACAAAGCCCCTGTCAGAGTGAGAATCATTATACTCTACATAAGGTTTGTGTACTTCATTCCTTTCCAAAGCCATCTGTCTGAATTTAATTCACTGATAATTTTATCAGCCTCCCCATGCTTGCCTGAAACCTCTCCATTGCATTTTTTACTCTTCACAGATGTTAACTCCTTGAGTGACAGTTTCAATGCACTTAGAATGCTGATGAAGATACACATTCAGTTGGTAGATGGAGCTCAGACACAACCCTTTCCAATTGCCCTGCTGCTCGGGCAGTTATGCTTCTCCCGGACAAAGCCAAGCTAGCTCTGAGATTTTGTCCAAAGTATTGCTACAGAAGCCACTTGCAGCGGCCCCACCCAGGCATACTCAATATCTATTGTTTAAGGTGTCTTTTGGGAAACTGGAAGTCAGAACACGTTTTATAGGGATAATTCCAACTTTCCTTCCCATTGAATTAGCACATATTGTACCTTTAAGAAAAGGCATTTTTCTGTCAAAGGAAAATATAGAGCTATTTAAAAATTAATGTTTTGAAGAAATTGTTTCTTTTTAAAAAATTGATCAGTCATAAAAAAAGAATGACATTCTAATAGATGCTACAACACAGTTGAACCTTGAAAATATTATGCTAAGTGAAATAAGCCAGACACAAAAAAGACAAATACTGTATGATTCACTTATACGAAATACATAAAATAGACAAATTCATAGAGACAGAAACTAGACTAGAGGTTACTAGGAACTGGAGGGAGGGGAGAAGGAGGAGTTATTGCTTAATGGATACAAAGTTTCTGCTGGAGTAATGAAAAAGTTTTGAAAATAAATAGTGGTGACGGTTGCCCAATATTGTGAATGTGATAAATGATACTGAATTGTGCAGTTAAAATGGTAGTTTTTAATATGTATTTTGTTAAAAAAAATTTTTTTTTTTTAAATAGAGACCATTAAGTGCACTTTTAGGTGGCATATAAGATGGTTTATCTCAAGTATATTGTCAAATTTGTTATTAGTTTGCAGCTTACTTCAGGAGAAAGGTCTTTGTACTGTTAAGGTCACCTCCCTGCTTTTAATTTACACAATAAGCATTTCTAAGCTTCTGCATTGAATGAGGTGAGGTGCTGGGCACTGTGGGAGATGGATAGGAAGGTCCACGTGACACCTGCCCTCCAGCAGCTTTCCGTCTAGTAGGGAAGATGAGACACAAAGCAGATGTGATTAATACAAAGCGCTAAACAAACACAAAGAAGAGAGGGATTTTTATCACCAGAAATATGGTGGTAAGCTTTATGGAAGAGGTAATTTTATACTTGCGCCCTGAAAACTGGGAAGATTTTAAGAGTAGAGATGAGAACGAGAAGATCTCCAGGTACAGGGAACTCCATGAGTTGCGTTTGAATGTGGGAGGGCATGGACCAAGTTTTGGGAACACAAAGGGGGCCAGTTTGGCTGGATCTGAGGGTACATGAGGGAAGAAATTGGAGGCAAAGTTAGAAGTGTAGGGTAAAGCCATGAGATGAAGACAGAAAGGTGCCAGTGGAAATTTCTGAGCAAGAATAAGGCTTGATGTAAACTGCACTTTCACAGAAATCATGGCAGCCTTCCGTAGGATGTATTAAGAAGGATATTAAAGACAGAAGAATTTGGAAGTGTCACCATAAGGAGGGAAAAGAGATCCTGAATTAAGGCAGTACACTGGGAATGAAATTCAAGGAGTTTGTTCAAACACTTCAGCCAAACAGATGGGAGAACTGTACTCAGATCAAAGGAGACTCAAGTGGGCTGACAGAAGCAATCCGACTAAAGTGTTCTGTGGCTTTGCCTTTTCCGAAGTTAACTTTTGGTCTTCCAGGTGTCACCACCATTGCCCAAAGGAACCTAAGCCAACCCTTTTTGAAAGTGTCTTTCTCATACTTGTGTTTATTTTTTGGCTATTAATTTAGCACTAATACTGTTTCTAGGACAGTTAGAAAGTCCCTGACACTCATTTAGTTTTTATACATTCAGAGATTTCACTGGAAGACACCATTCTGAAAACCTGACACATGGACAAGATAAAGGCCAGAAAACAAAGGGGTGATGTCACAGTGGCCCAGTTCTAAGGGGCGTGATAGGAGAGCACAGTGGGAAAACCAGTGTAGTGCTTTAAATTAATGTAGATGTCACCCATAGATTAGAACATCAAAAATTAAGAAAAAAAATTTATTGCTTAAAAATTAGGGATGATGATGATAATGAGGAAAATTGTTGTTGGTCCTATGAGGTACCATGTGATACATGATCAGAATCCTTTCAGGGTATCATTTGTGTTCATTTGCTCTAGTCTAGAGGACTATGGCACTAAATCAGGTCCCCAGCCTGAGAAACGGCATTTAGAGAAAGCATCTAAACACTTTCCAAAGAGCAGCTTAGGAGAGAATTTAGCTTAATGTGGTATGGTAGGGACTAGCTAAGGAGCCCTGGTGGCGCAATAGTTAAGTACCCAGCTGCTAACTAAAAGGTTGGAGGTTTGAACTCACCAGTGGTTCTGTGGGAGAAAAGACCAGGCAATCTGATCCCATAAAGACTATAGCCTAGGAAACCCTATGGGGCAGTTCTACTCTGTCCTATATGGTCACTATGAGTCAAAATTGACTCGACAGCACAAAACAACAGGGACTAGCTAGTTGTACACCAAATCCCATTTCCTTTCCCCCTAAGTACAAAGCCAGACTATATTTTTCCAGCCTCCCTTGTGGTTAGGTAGGGCTCTATAACTTACTTCTGCCCGGTTGAATGGGAGCAGCAGTGATGTTTACAACTCATTGGACTTCCAGCTTGAACTTCCACACCTTCTTCTTTTGTCTGCTGATAAAGTGGATCAGCAGAGAACTCCAAGGCCACAGAGAACGGTGGGTGGGGCCAATAGAAGGAAGAATTGTGTGGATCAGATGTTCCCACCAACCCACACTGAACGTGATGTAAATGAGAAGAACACTTTCATAAGTTACTAGCATGTGCAGCCACTGAGCTTTGGGCGTTGTTTGTTATAGCAATTAGCCTACTTTGACTGATTCACATTTGAGGCTTTGGAGTTAGACAGACTTGGGTCTAGGTCTCAGCTCTGTCCCTTAACTAGCTCTGAGAAATTCCAACAAGTTACTGAACCTCTTGGAGCTTCAGTTTCTTTATAAGTAAAACAGTAAAATAGTAAAATGTATGTAAAAAATATTGGCACAGTTCCTGGCAAGAGAAAGCATCCAACAGAAGATTTTCTTTTTAGTAGAGAAAAAACATCATTTCTATGGCGCTTTTAGCCAACATGAAAATGGCCTTAGAGAATAGGATGAGAAGGTAGATTGGGAGGAATTGTTCCTCAATAGCACTTCCTAGAGAAAGAAACTGCAATTTTACCTTCATCTATTGTCAAAGAATTACTTCTGTTTAAAAGAACATCTTGTTACTCTCAAAGAATGATGGAAAAACCTAAGATATAGAGTTAGAATTCAGATTCCAGTTCTGAGATATCCATCTCTGGCCATATGGAATAACTGGCATATGAATTACACTCTATTATGAACTATAAAACTTGACAAAATATATGAGGCAGTTATTGCCAGGCATTGGACATTAGATGGCTGTGATACTTGAGAGAAGACAAACATGCCAGGCGAGCTTCATGTTGACCCTCGTTTCTGTTTAGGGCACTTTCTGAACTGAAGCACAGAAAGCGGCAGTCTCATTGGGGAGAGGAGGCAAAGCTTGCAATTTAGGGTGTCTGGGAAGGCTGAAATTTATGGGGCAGGGTACTTGAGAGGGGAGAGATGCAAAAATCCAGATCCCCAGAGCTCTGCATAGGGGTTCTCCCCAGGATCTTGACCAAGTGTTAGACTGCACATGTGCAGGGCAAGACTCTGTGAGGCCACCAGAGAACTTGTGAAGTGCAGGGGGACTTTGGCGTTCCAGCCCATCAGAGCGAAGTGAAGAGACCTCACTTAGCACCTCAGGCATTTGAGTAAGATCCCAGAAAGACCACACCTTAAAAATATGGACGTACCCTAGAGTAAAAGAACTATAGAACTAAAGAACCATAGAACTAGAAAAAACTGAAATAGACCCTCTCTAACAAAATCTAAAACCTTCTACAGTAGGATTTCTCAGTCCTGGCACTGTTGACATATTGGACTAGGTAATTCCTTGTTGCGGGAGGCTGTCTTTTGGTAGCATGTTGACCAGCATCCCTGGCTTCTACCCACTAGGTGCCACTCTCCGTCCAGTTGTGACAACCAGAAATGTCTTCAGACATTGCTAAATATCCCGGGGGGTGGGGAGTAGGTGACAAAATTACCCCTGTCTGAGAACCACTGCTCTACAGATCTAGGCAATCCACCAAGAATTAACTGATAACCAGAACAAAATTCAACACTCGTTAAAGGAAACATCATGATCCGTCAATCATGTAGCACCCACATAGTCCAGCATGCATTCATGCAAATAGGTAAGAAAATATGACATGTAGTTAAGAGAAAACAATAGTCAACAGAAACAAGCCCCGAAGATGATACAGGAGTTGAAAGTATCAGACAAAGACTTTAAATCAGCTATTATTAGCATAATAATAAAAAAGCTGAAAGAAATGATCACCGGTGGATCTGCACTACAAGAAATGTGTAAGCTCTTCAGTCAGTTTACATTTGAATGAGTTTATTTCTGGGCTTTCTATTCTGTTCCATTGATCTATTTGTCTATTCTTTTGTCAATACCACACTGTCTTGATTACTGTAGTTTTCTAGTAAGTCTTTTTTTTACAGTTTTATTGAGATATAATATCAAAATCTGCCTTATAAATGCAACCTAAAATAAGTTTACTCTCCAGGGATTTAAAACTGCCACAGTGAAATATATCTCAAAAAATAATATTAAAAACAAATGATCACACACGTTGAGTCCTAGTGACCTAGAGTAATTGTTCTTCCCAAGTTTTCTGGTGTCTGGAGACGCTGATCAACAGACAAGGAGAGACAGAAAAAACCCAGGGTCTCCATATATCAGTCACAGATTCTTATGTGATTAACAGGCACTGAAGTCGAGGAACTGTTTGGCCAAGAACCACTTTAATTTAAATGTGAAGGAGGGCCAAAGAGAAAAAGCAAGAGCAACTAATTGCTGTATCTCTGAGAAAATGTATCAAAAATGTCTTCAGACTGAAAAATATTTACCAGCCTGAAAGGATTTTCACTCACACTCCTCTTATAATTAATAATGGTATTCACCATCAGTTATTGAGTACAAACTTTCTGTCAGATCCTGAAGTAAGCATGTTACGTATATTATCTCATTTCACATTCAAATAATCCCATGCAGCAAATATTGTATAAGCATTATCACTACATTAATATGAGAAAAAAAAAGCTTGATGACCTGCCCATATTCACACAGCCAAGTAGCAGAAACAAATTTGAACTCAGGTCTGATTACTAAGTCCAGGCTCTTTTAAATACTTGACTCTATTACCTCCCTTAAATTTATTAAAGAAGTCAGGGAGTCTGCCATCAGTGAACAGCATTTACCTAAAAAGTATACAGTGTTAAGTTCTAACATATTTTTACTTGGTCATGACTCAATTCATTTCCGTCTGAAATTTTGTGAGGCCTCTATTAATTCACATGGTAAATAGAACACTCCCTGTTTCACACACACACACACACACACACACACAGAGAGAGAGAGAGAGAGGAATGAATACACTGCAGAATCACTGTAGTGGATGGAAAGAACACGGGCTTCAAAGTCAGCTAAATTTGGTTCAAATTTTGGCTTCACCACTTACAAGCTTCATGATCTTGACAAAATATTTAACTCTCTGTTGTTGATCTGTGAAAAGGGGATGAAAGTGTCTATCTTGCAGAACTTCTTGAGGTTTAACTTAGATAGCATTTGTGACAGGTCCCAGCACAAAGGCCAGCGCGTGTTTGTTTCCCACCTTCTTTCCTCTCCCAAAACTCACATGCATTTAAAACAGAAGACCTCTCCCTAAAAAAGAAAAGAAGACCTGCTAATTAGGCACCGTTATTTGATGTGTGCACAGTATCGGACAGTACAGGCTCTACTGTGACCTCCAAATTTGTAAGGGCTTTGTCTGCCTAGTCACCTCTTGTAGGTTCAGTAACCTATCACCAGATGGCAGAAGATGTGTGATGAATTAGATGCATCAGGTCACCTTGACTGGGAAGAAGATAGGCATTCCAGAGAAGAGAGCAAATAAAATGGTTATGGACACTTCTCGCAATGGATACAAGATATTATGTCGGTTATTCCCACTGCACACATGAAGGTAACACTTAAGATCTCTTCCACGCTTTAAGTCTACGATTATATGTCCCAGGAGAGCTCTGGTCTGGGTTGGATTCATAATCACAGCGATCCCAGGTTCCCATTAGCAGGACTAAGTGTGGATCTAAATTAAATTGATTCTGATTTGAGTATTATAATGAAGAATGGTAAACAGATTTTTAACACACTGAACTTAAAAAAATGCATGATTCCATACGGATATAAAATGTATGTTATATGTATGTGATGCTTATATACGTGTATTGTTGTGGTTGTTAGTTGTCTTCAAATTGATTCTGACTCATGGTGACCCCATGTGTGCAGAGTAGAGCTGCTCCATAGGGTTTTTAACGCTGTGACCTTTCAGAAGTAAATCTCCAGGCCTGTCTTGAGAGGCACCACTGGATGAGTTCAAATCGTCAACTTTTCAGCTAGTAGTCTCTAAGTAAATATTTTTAAGTGGACTGAAGAAGGAAAAGCTATTCATAGCAGAAGAATTATAAAAATAAATGTAGAAGGAATGATAGAAGTAGAAAATCCCATTTTCAACTATCATGATGATAATTGATTCAGGTAAGAACCAACAATAGATGCCAAAACCATGGGCAAAAGATTGTTGAAGAACAGATACTCACACAGTCTGAAAGTATTACCCTACTGATTCTTAACTGCAAAGGGGAAAATGTTCTTTGATAATAGGGAAATCTGTTGTACTCTACCTTAATAAAATGATCAAACTTAACATCACCAAAAATGGTACAAATGGACCTAATGGGCTTCCTAATTAGATATACAACATCACCTCTGTGGTATTCCTGCAAAATGTTTAACTTGAATGAATCATAAGAAAACAATCAGACAAATCCAGATTGAAGGAGAATCTATAAAGCATCTGACCCAGACCCTTCAAAATGCCAAAACAAGCTGGGGAACCGTCCTGGATTAAAGGACCCTAGAGAAACATAGCAAGTAGATACAATGCATGATCTTTAGATATCGTTGATTATTTTTTTAGTTTTTTAAAAAATTTATAAAGGACACTATCGGGACAAGTGCAGAAATTGGAAAATGGACAATACACTTTGTTAACATCTTGTGTTAATGTTAATTATGCTGTGATAACAATGTTTGGTTATGGAGAATTTCCAAGTTCTTAGGAGATGCATGCTGAAGGGGGAAATTTCATAGAGCCTGCCACTAACTTTAGTTCAGGGGAAAGTATTGTAGATACAGATATTTTAAAAAAAAACAGTTCCTGTTGAGTCAGTTCTGACTCATGGCAACCCTATGTGTGTCAGAGTAGAGCTGTGCTCCACAGGGTTTTCAATGGCTGATTTTTCAGAAATAAATCACCAAGCCTTTCTTCTGAAGTGCCTCAGGGTGGATTCGAACCACCAGTCTTTCAGTAAGCAGCCCAGTGTTTAACCATGTGCACCACCCAGGAACTCCAGTTATAGATATAGATATAGAGCATATAAATATTTGGAGAGAAAGAGAGCACAAGAACAAAAGTGACAAAATATTAGTAAGTGAATCTAGGTAATGGGTTTATGGTGTTTATTGTACTGTTCTTTTTTCATTTATGTGAAGTTTAACTTTATTTGAGACTATTTTCTCTAACTTGATTTTGAATAGGTGGAAGAGGTCAGTGAACAAGAGAAAAATACTTGTTGAAGCTTGAATGAATAAATGAATAAAACAAGCAAACAACTCAGTTTGTATGTGTGGTCAGAGGGATGGCAATCTGAATCAGCCTGTTCCAAGAGATGCGCAGCAAGAGTTTATGTTCTTTTGATTACAGCAGACATTTTCTCTTAAAGTTCCAAGGTTACAGAAATAGCTCAGTCCAGAAGGAGGAGCCGTTTCATTCTAACATCAGCAAAGTCTACAATCTAGACCTTCATTCTTCTGACTTACTTTTTCCAGTTAGAGCCAGAGAGATGGCTGTGAGTGCATTTATAAGCCTGCTTGCTCTGAGCTCTGGCAGCATGCCCATTTGTAAGGCCACATGTGGTCTTCACAGGACAGCAGCATGTATTGTTACCTAAATTTATTCTCCACCTGAAATGGAAGTGGGTCACCGCGTCCACATCAGAGAAAGGTCAGACTTCAGAGTCTCTCTCAGCATCCAAGCTGTTCTTCTTTATATGATTGCACTTTACAGGGGCTCCACCGAGTCTGTTTTGAGATGTTTTAGAAATGGGGAAGTTGGTAGGGTATCTGTGATCCATCGAAGTGTATTTTCTAAAGGACAGACTCCAGTCTGTTGCCCTCTCACTCCTTATGTCCTCTATGCTTAACCCCCAAACATGTTAACTCTAGAACATAAACAGGAATTTGTTGGATGTTGAAAGAATCTAACAATGGCCCAGGAATTCATTCTGGCATAACTGCCCTGTCAGATTTCCCCGCTGGGTCTAGGCTGTCTTTGGCTTCTTCTTGTCCCTGCCCAGTTACTCAGCACTATGCTATTTGTAAAACTGTGTCTGCCTATATCTGTTTGTTGTTGCTGTTAGTTGTTACTGAGTCGACCCCAGCTTACACTTACCTTATGT
Source organism: Trichechus manatus latirostris (assembly GCF_000243295.1). Taxonomy (NCBI): domain Eukaryota; kingdom Metazoa; phylum Chordata; class Mammalia; order Sirenia; family Trichechidae; genus Trichechus; species Trichechus manatus. The sequence continues at coordinate 1,276,616 of NW_004444092.1, forward strand.
ATAACAGAATGAAATATCTGGTCCTATACCATCTTCATGATTGTTGGTGTGTTCAAGTCCATTGTTGTCACTATTGTGTCTATATATCTTAGTCTTATGTTAACCAGACTCCAGAAAAAAAAATACAGGGAATTTCAATGTTTTATGGGTTCTGGGGCAATTTGCTTGATCTCTCCACCTTTCTGTTGCCTCAGCTCTAAAACAGAGATAATATGTATCTCAATCTGTTGCTCTGGAGATTAAATGAAAATATGAACTCCCTGCTTGCTGATGACATTTTAGTCAGTAGGGACTTCTCCATTCATCTTTGTGTCACAGCACCATGGATTTTAAATACATGTCTAATTGAATATCATATATGAAAGAACTGAATATTAATAACTTAAGAAACACAGTGTCCTGCTCCCATATGTTCTAGGGAAGAACGTTTTGACTAGTAGATTCTATAAATATATGCTATTATGCTTGATGTGGGTAGCTCCATTTTCTTGTATCTGTTTATGTTTCTATTCTTATACTGGATAGCAACAGTTCATAGGTCCAAGAAAATAGTGACTTGAGAACATTCTGCTTTTCTGTCCTCTAATTACATGGTTAAGATGAACAAAGCAATAAAAATATTCTTCAAATATTTTTATATGTTAGCAACAGGGGTCAGCAAACTTTTTCTGTAAAAGGCCAGATAGTAAGTATCTATGCTTTTCAGACCATATGGGCTCTGTTGCAACTACTCAACTCCGTCATTGTAATGCAAAAGAGGCCATAAGCAAGCTGTAGACAAATGGAGAGCATAAATAAATTTATTTATGGACACTGAGATTTGAATTTCATATAATTTTCATGTGCCTCAAAATATTCTTTCTTTGATTTTGTTTCAAACTTTTAAAAATGTAAAAAGCATTCTTAGCTAGCAGAGCCTACAAAAGCAGGTGATTTTCTGTTAAGATATTGCATATTAGGATATGACTTGTGTTAGAATATTACTTAAATTTATCTTGCATTTTCACATCAACTTAAAATTCAGCTTCTGAAAGCATGAGTTAAATAGTTAGTGAATTGCAATTCATATTTAAAAAAGAAAGGATTAAGACAATCATATGTGTTTCTTTAAAAGTCAGTTACTTATCAGAAATTTGCTGATTTATTTTTCATTGTTTGGCAATAATAGAAATTTGTTAAAATATCAGTGAACTGTAAAAAGTATTTTCACTGTGTGTTCCATTCCCATTGCCCTCAGGTCAAATTTCGACTCATAGCAACTCTCTAGGACAGAGGAGAACTGCTTCATAGGGTTTCCAAGGCTATAATCTTTAAGGAAGTAGAATGCCACATCCTTCTCCCGCAGAGTGGCTGGTGGGTTTGAACAGCCGACCCTTCGGTTAGCAACTGAGCACCTAAGCACTTCGCAACCAGGGCTCCTCCCACTGTCTGTAGGTCTTTTAAAGTAATTAAATTAGGCATGCGTCAATAAGTCTCAGTGGTTTATATGGACCACTTAAAAAAACAAAAACAAAAAAACTTTGCCATGGAGTCGATTTCAACTCATAGGGACCCTATAGGGCAAAGTAGAACTGCCTCATAGGGTTTCCAAGGAGCGCTGGTGGATTCGAACTACCGACCTTTTGGTTAGCAGCCGAGCTCTTAACCGCTGCGCCACCAGGGCTCCACTTAACAGCATATTTACTCATTCATTTTAGACTTCTTGTTATTGTGTGCCATCAAGTCGATTTTGAGTCATAGCAACACAATATATAGGATAGAGTAGAACTGCCCCATAGGATTTCAGACTGTAATCTTTACAGAAATGAGCTCTGGTGGCACAGTGGTTAAGTGCTCAGCTGATAACCAGAAGATCGGCAGTTGGAACCCACCAGGCGCTCTGTGGGAGAAAGATGTGGCAGTCTGCTTCGGTAAAGATACACAGCTTTGGAAACCCAATGGGACATTTCTACCCTCCTACAGGGTTGCTATGAATCAGAATCGACTCAGTGACAACGGATTGTGTTTGGTTTTGGCAGTCTTTACAGGAGCAGACTGCCATGTCTTTTCTTCCTTGGAGCTGCTGGTGGGTTCAAAGCACCGACCTTTCCGTTAGCCACCAAGTGCTTTAATCATTGCGCCATCACGGCTCCTTTCATTTTAGACTGTGCCACCCCTCCCCCAATACTAACATCTTTACAGCTGCCATACGTATTTTTGAGAAAGAAAAATGTAATTTGTCTTTGACATACAATCAACCCAATGGAATAGGTGTTCAATATGTATCAACAGCAGGGAGAACTCTACAAACCGGGTAAAAGAAACTAAAACGTGTAAATGACTCTTACAAAGAAAAAAAGAGCATGATAAATCATTACTTACCCCTCTCTAACTGATTTTCCCAAGCCTTCAAAGGCCCAGTGCTCGAAAATCTGTGTCAATATTTTCTACATGGTGTGGCATGGGGTGGGGGAAGTTATTCATTTAACAAATATTTATTGAGTTTCTCTTATAGACCAAAGTCGGGTCAAGGCATTGGCAAAGCAAGGGTGAATCAGGCAAACAAGTTCCCTATTCTCATAGAGTTTATATTTTAGTGAGGGAAGATGGATAAATAAAGAAGGAAAATGTTAGATAATGATGGGTACATTGCAAAGAATTTTAATAGGCTAACATGACAGAGGGTAACTACCAGGAAGACTAGTTAAATCAGGTGATCAGAACAATACCTCTTGGAGGAAATGGCACTAAAGTTGAGGTTTAATTGACAAGACTAAACTGGATGCATCAAGAGCAGGAGGAAGTGCATCCCAGGCAGAGGGAACAACTAGTGCAAAGTCCATAAGGTGAGATGAGTTGGTCTATTTGAGAAACAAGAAGCAGATCTGTATGGCTAGAGCATAGTGAATAAAAGTGAGGTGAGTTGCATTCAGATTTGTAAGCATAGGCCAGATCAGGGAAGCCTTTGTAAGACAAGGTAAGAAGTTTGGATTTTATTTTAAGTGTGATAGGGCAAGAACAGATCTGTCTTGGAAGAAGTACAACCAGAATACTCCTTACAGGCAAGGATGGCGAGACTACATCTCACATACTTTGGACACGTTATCAGGATGGATCAGTCCCTGGAGAAGGACATCATGCTTGGTAAAATGGTGTGTCGTCAAAAAAGAGGAAGACCCTCAGAGAGATGGATTGACACGGTGGCTGCAACTATGGGCTCAAGCATAGCAATGATTGTGAGGATGGCTCAGGACCAGGCAGTGTTTCGTTCTGTTGTACCTAGGGTCGCTATGAGTTGGAACTGACTCAATGGCACCTAACAACAACAACAGGGCAAGAACATAATGAGGGAGACCAGTCAGGAAGGTATTGCTGTAGTGCAGGCCAGATATGATGCTGACTGTGACCAGGTATTAACAATGGAGGTGGAGAGAAATGGAGGGGGAAAGGTGGATCTGTTTTGAAGCAACACATCTGCTAAAGGATTAGATATGGACTGTCAGGAAAAGAAGAATCAAGGGTAACTCTCAGAGTTTTGGTTTAGCAACTGGATGAATAGGGTTGCCATTTGCTGAGACAGCGAGACTGGGAAGAAGTAGGATTTAGGTGGGGGCAGATCAACAGTTCTCTTTCGGTCATATTAAGCTTGAGAAAGGAGCTCTGGTGGTGCAGTGGTTAAATGCTCAGCTGCTAACCAGAAAGGTCAGTGGTTCAAACCCACTTGCTGCTCCACAGAAGAAAGATGGAGCAGTCTGCTTCCATAAAGATTTACAGCCTTTGAAACCCTATGGGCAGTTCTACTCTGAGTCAGAATTGACTAACTGGCAATGGGTTTTTGGTTTAAGCTTCAGATACCTATTAGGCATCTGAGTGGAGATGGCAGAAGATATTTGTATATGTAAATATGGAGGTCAAGGGGATAATTAGAAATGGAGATAGAGATAGAAATATGTGAATCATCAGCACATGATGGTACCAGAGAAATGGAACTGAATAAGATTAGCTGGGAAGACATGGGCTCTGGGACACTCTAAGAATTAAGTTCCAGTCTAAGGAAAAGGGTTATCTCCCTATACAACGATCATGTAACATAAATTGCCTACATAATCTATTTCTACTATTCCCACTTCTGCCTCAATTTTAGTGGATTATCATTTTTAATATAATGATAACAACGTTATTTATTCTGTAAAAACTGTTTCAAACGTTGTTCTCGGTATTTTACATAAATTATTTCATTTAAACTCTAACTGTTAAGTTTACTGTTATTCCCATTTTATAGTTTAAGAAATTAAGATATAGAAAGAGAGGCAAATTGCCTAAGGCTACAAAGCTAGGAAGTGGCAGCTTCTCCACAGCTTGCACTGTTAATCCTTACTTCAGTATCCTACTTATAAGCAAACACAGAAAAAATTATTTCTTACAATAAGGGACCCTCTTACTCGACTAACGGGTTTAATTAAGGTGTTTGAGGGATACTTAAATTATTAGACTTGCCTTAAAATCATACCTAGAATCTTTATCTTCTAGGAATAAAATCAACTTTTAGGGTATGTAGTTTATATGCAAGCAATTTATCAAGTCATGTAATGTCAGATATTCTGTATATGATATCTTAGTTTTGATACTCAATTGGCATTTATACTTACATCAGAATTGAGCATCATAAATACAGATATATTTGGCTATAAAATTTTACTAGAGGCTCAAATGTTCAAGGGTCCTTTCCCTGAAATTTCCCATTAATAGTTAAAAAGGCATCAGTATTTACTGATATCTTCTCCAAGTGTGGCCTCAATCTATTTCTTGCAGTGTGGAAACTCTGAGTACAATGTAAATTCTTTAGTAACACCCCAAACTAGCCAATTAGACTCTTTGGAGGTGGAACTCCAGAATGTTCATTTACATAATCTTACTATTAAATCTCTGTGTTAAACTCACCAAGTTTGAGAGTACGGTGCTGTCTATAGCGACAGGAAAAAAAAAAAAAGTTAAGGGTGGAGAATACAGGTTCAAAATTGCCAATCCATTTACTTATTCAACTAGGCTGACTCTAGGCCTTCTGTCCCTCCAAGGCCCCAAGGAGGGCAAATTTAGAGACCAGCCTGAGGCCAAATGTGACTAAAACAAAGTTTGTACCAGGAATCTTCTGCTCCTCCTCCAAAGGCACCTCCATTCATTCTTATACCTGGCATTGTCCACCTGTGCTTCATATGGAGGGAGCATCTCATTAAAGCTCCGCAATCTACCTATGGGTTATGTACTATTGCTGTTTTTGTTAGCTGTGGTCGAGTTGATCCCGATTCATGGTAACCCCATGCGTGTCAGAGTAGAACTGTGCTCCACAGGGTTTTCAATGGCTGATTTTTCTGAAGTAGATCACTAGGCCTTACTTGTATCCCTATGCTATCCTTTGACTGATGGGAAACTTCCCAGGACTTAACTCAGTGCCTGGCACCTAGCAGGCACTCAAAAAATATTTGTTGATTGAACTATATTTATAATTTTCCCATCCAGGCCAGTGTTGAATAATTGAAACATCTCTCTTCTTCCTACTTCTGCAAACATACACAAATGCACATGCACACACACACACAGATGCGCACGCACACACAGACACGCACACACACACACACACACAGAGAGAGAAGAAAATCCTAAAATCTAATTTCATGCCCAGGCATTAATGTATGAAGAGGTTTTGTATGCTAACCCTCCTCTATTAGTGTCCTATGGCTGCTAAAAAAAATGACGACATCACTTAAAGCACAACAATAAAAGAAAAAAAAAAGAAAGAAAGCAATGCCAGAAGCAGAGTGCATCCTTTGGACCTGAGGTTCCTGTGCAGAGAGGCTCCCAGACCAAGGGAAGATTGATGACACGGACCTTCCTCCAGAGCTGACGGAGAAAGCGTTCCCCTGGAGCTGATGCCCTGAGTTTGGACTTGTAGCCTACCAGACTGTGAGAGAATAAACTTCTCTGTTAAAGCAAAAAAAAAAAAAAAAAAAAAACAGACCACAAACTTAGTGGGTTAACACAGCACAAATTTATTATCTTGCAGTTTTGGAGGTCAGAAGTCCTAAAATCAAAGCACTGGCAAGGCTGCATTCCTTCTGGGGGCCCTAGGGAAAAATCCATGTCCTGCTGTTTCTAGCTTCTAGAGGCTGTCCTCATTCCTTGGCCCGTGGCCCCACATCATGTCGACTTTTCTCCCTCTGCTTCCTGGTCGCATCATATATTGTATTTAGGGTCCGCTCAGATATTTCAGGATAATCTCCCTATCTCAAAATCATTAACTGACAAGTTCCTTTTGCCCTGTAAGGTAACATAGTCACAGTTTCCTGGGATGAGAATGTGGACTACTTTAGGGGTTATTATTCAGCCTACTCCACCTCCCAAGACATATGTGCCCATTAGCACATAACTTGCCTGATGAAAAGGCATTGGCAATTTTCCAGTGATAACAACTTAAGCATCTGTGACTCACAAAGATTGCAAGGGGCAGAAGTCCTCACATGATGCAATGAGGGTTAAGGCCTTGGCCCTCTGACTTGAAATCTAGTGGAAGATAAAAGAGAAATCACTCCAACACAAACATCACCTAACACCATCCTCCTGTGCATATAAAAAACAAAAATCCACCATTTCTCATTAAAAAATAGACATATCCTGAGTCAGAAAGTAAGAGAGAGTTAAGCGTGCACCCTTGGAGGCTGAATAAGAGCATTTCATGATCTGCAACAGACAGGCCTGAAGGTTACTTTCGGGACAAGAGGACACTACATTTCAATATTCCAGCCCTGTCTAAGATCTAATTTGAAGTAGCAGTGGCTTTGGCAATCGGCATTTGTAGACTCTGAAATGATGAGTCAATTTGCTTTCTGCGTGTCCTAATCAAGGTTCCGATTGAGCACAGTGGGCAGTCTCATAAAATTTTGTAAGGCCAAAGCATGAAACAAGGGAGAAGTGAGTTTTGAACTGATACAATCTGAAGTGAGTCTGAACTGATGTAATCCTTAAATCCTGGGTTTACCCAGAGTGTATTATTGTTAGTTGCCGTCAAGTCCATTCCAACTCATGGCAACCCCATATGTGCAGAGTAGAACTGCTCCCTAAGGTTTTCAAGGCTATGACCTTTCAGAAGCAGCCCATCTTCGGAGGTGCCTCTGGGTGGGTTTGAACTGCCAACCTTTCGGCTAGTAGTCAAGCGCTTAACCATTTGCACCACCCAGGAACCCAGACACATGCAATAAACAGCATAAGCCATACATTCTTTAGTAGGTCTTCCTAGACTGTTAGAGACCTAAAGCCAATAGAACGGTTGTATGTAGATCAGAAAAAAATAAGTCATGGTTTGTTTTAGGAACCCTGCTCTCTTTTAACCTGAACCAAATAAACAGCAATTCTCACAGCAAACCAAGAGTGTGAATTGGTGAACTGAAACATCTGGGGTGCTGTGGCTCTAATATCTCAAGGCTGAAGAGCAGTTGAGGGGTTATTAGGACTTTGTACCTATTTTCCTCAGTTTAGTTCTTCCATATACTCACTCCTAGTCTGGCCTGGAGAAAAGATTGTTCATTTCCATGGTTTGGAGAGTCTCAACTAATGAGACAACAAACTCACTCTTTGGAGAGAGGAACTCCATAAGTCCACAAGTGCCGTCATATCCTCTGCTCCATTTAAAGAAGAGCCTAGAACACTGTCAATATTGGTATTGTGTGGGGGTGGCATGGAGTTCATTTTGGTTAGTTTGTGGTGAGCCTTTACTGTTTTCTGGCACTATGGTTCATACGGAGGGAGCATCTCATTAAAGCTCCGCAACCTAACTGTGGGTTATGTACTGTTGCTGTTTTTGTTAGCTGTGGTCGAGTTGATCCCGATTCATGGCAACCCCATGCGTGTCAGAGTAGAGCTGTGCTCCGTAGGGTTTTCAATGGCTGATTTTTCTGAAGTAGATCACTAGGCCTTTCTTCCAAATCTCCTCTGGGTGGACTTGAACTTCCAACCTTTTGTTTAGCAGGCAAGCTTGTTAAATATTTGTACCACCCAGGGACTCCTATGTACTATTACTATCCCTATTTTATAGATGAAAGAATGGAGTTAAAGAGGTAAGTAACTTACTTGCCTAAGGTCATATATCCCAAGTTGTGGAGCCAGGATTCAACCCAAATAGTTTGACACCTAAATGCTTCAGTGACCTGCAAGAGAAACCTTGTGTTCAATTCAACAAAATATTCATGTATTTCCCTTTGCACACAATGTAGGGCTAAGAGATGGCACAAGAGAGACACTTACATGTAATCAAGCCTTTCTGGGCTTAAATTCTCCAAGAGTTTGAAGAGTCCAATTGTTCTAAAGGAAGCACAAAGATTGTTCTCTGAACCATGGAAATATCCTGAGTCTCACTGTAATTCTGGATTAGGCAGCAAGTCGGAGCAATTCAACTAAATTGTAGAGCCTAAGCCTAGAGAGGTCTTTTTGAATCCATTCTCTGTGGTCTATCCTAATAACATCAAGCAGAAGATCTATACTCAGTTCTGGGGGCTGTGGGTAGGAAGACTTGACATAGGTCATACTTTCCAGCATATCATTGCTCTTCATGGCAGTGAGTTATTTCTAATAATAAACACCAGTGCTTCTTGTACAATATGAGCTCAGTGGAAACCTTCACTGAACATAGACCGTGTCTTTTTAGCTTAATAATTTATAACACTTGGATCAGCACCATGTACAGTGACAGGCAATAAATTCTAATTGATTCATTCCTATCCTACATTTCTTGAAACCTGAAAGGGATCCTTTGATTAAGAGAGAGAACAGCGTAATGATTAACAGCGGAAAATTTTGCAGCCATCTAGCCTAGATTTAATTCCTGATGCTTCCACTTACTAGCTGTGAGATTTTGGACAAATTGCTTGACCTCTCCATGCCTCAGTGTCCTGTAAAGTGGGGCTAATTACCACATCTACCTCAAGCATCATTGTGAGGATTATGAGAGACAATAATGGTAAAGTATATTTAGAACTTAGAATACTGCGTGGTTATAAAAATGTTAGCTATTATTCACTAAGTTCAAATATTTCTACCTACATTCAATCTGTAGGAGCGCTGGGGGTGCAGTGATTAAGTGCTCGGCTGCTAACCGAAAAGTTCGCAGTTCAAACCCACCAGCTGCTCCATGGGAGAAGAAAGGGACAATCTGTGTCCATAAAGATTTACAGCCTTGAGAACCCTATGGGGCAGTTCTACTCTATCTTATAGTGCCGCTGTGAGTCTGAATCAATTCCATGGCAGTGGGTTTTCTTGTTATATTCAATATGTACTATTAATCTCATAGTCATACTGTATTTTCCTCCCTAAGAAAGATAATCCACTGTCTCTTCTCTAAATGTAATGGAGTCCATAGGAAAATCTTGCAAAGGCTGGACTGTATGTGTTTTTCATCTGTCTTTTCAAGATCTGTGCCAAGTTTCTAACGTTGCATTATTTTGTACTGAATTGAGCATGGTTAATTTAAGGTCTAAAAAATGTTGAGTAACTATGGGAATTACTAGCAATCAATGTTCCTAATTAAATCTTTCTGCTACAACATAACATAACCTATTTCCATTTTTTAATTTATTCTTTCAGCAAATATTTATTTAGTGCCGGGTATTATTCTAGGTGCTAAGGGTACAATAGTGAACCAAACAAAGTTACTGTCTTCATTGAGTTTGTGTTCTAGTGGGGAATTCAGATAATAAACATACTATAAGTATATGTATTTATAATATACATTTAATATATATTATATATTTAATAATGTAAGTATATATTTTATATGTATATTGTTGCTGTTGTTGTTGCCATCAAGTCAATTCCAACTCATGATGACCGCGTGTGTGCAGAGTAGAACTGTGCTCTACAGGGTTTTCAAGGCTGTGACCTTTCAAAGCAGATCACCAGGCCTGTCTTCTGAGAGGCCCCTGGGTAGGTTCAAACTGCCAACCCTTTGGTTAGTAGTCCAGACCTTAACTGTTTGCACCACCCAGGGACTCCTTTTATATGTATATATACAATAAAAAATAAAGCTGGATAAGGGGATGGAGAGTGATGAAGTGTCCTATATTATACGGGGTGGTCAGAGAAGATTTCTCTGAGGAGGTGACATTTAAGGAGAATCTGGAAAGTAGAGTCTCATATGTCTTCCAATGTGTGTTTTGCTCTGTTTGTGCACCAGTGGTTCTTCCCCTCTGCTATTTGCGCGCATAGTCTTTCTTCCTCACCTGGTCTCTAGATTGAACCAGTTCAGCCTGTTTAGAGGAGCTGCCCATTTCTGCCACATGTTAAGGTCAGTTTGAAACTCAGTGATGTTCTTCTCCACCTAGTCACTTTGAGTCAGTGTCAAGTGTAATAAAAGTGTAACGCTGATATTGATGTTTTAAAGATTTTAGTCAGAGAGGGTTCTTAAGAGGGTGATTTTGTGGAAAGGCAGCTCAGCAATCTTTCCCTTTAGAAACCAACAGACTTATTTTTTATTTCTTTTTTATATTCTGCAACTGCAGATTTCAGTTAATATTAAATTACCTATCAGAGACAGTTTGGAATATGGTTTTCTTTGTATTCCATTTGACTTAGTATCGTTTCTCTGTGGTGAAGTCTCTTTGCTGCAAAAGCTCTTTTTATAGATAATTGAGCCTGAGAATGAAATCCAGCCATTTGAAGGAAATATAGCTGATTCTCTTCCCAGGAGAATATAATCCTGGCCTTCTTCCTGGAACCAGTGAAGTATGAGGCAAATGACAGTCCTTGATTCCATCAAAGATCCAAGACTATCCCCAGACAGTAGGGGGGCAAATCGCCAAGCTAAATGCTGCCTCATCTACTCCACTGTCTATTCAGGGTGCACAGCACTCCAGCACTCAAATAATAAATGATGGGCCACTGAAGCTGTTAATGAGGAGAAAATGTACTGATAACTTTTCATCACAAAAAAAAAAAAAAGTGAATCCAGAAAAATTCAGCAGAAATATTCATCAAATCTAAATTGTGAAAGAACGATACATTGATGAAAGAAAAGGAGGGAAGGAGGGAAGGTAAGGTGAGAGGAAGGAGAGAAGGATGGAGAGAGGGAGGAAGAAAGGAAGAAAGAGAGTCATCAGCAAAAGAAATATCCTCGTTTACTCTCAGAAAATAGACAGCACCAGAAACAGTTAAACGGCTTAGTTCAAATCACTGAAGGGGTTATGTTCAGCTTTATTACTGGATAGCAGGGTTGTACATTACAGACCATTACAAACAGAATTGTATGAACAAAGCAGCAGATACATACAATCAAACCATCTACTGAGGCATGGAACCACAGTGGAGAAGTAATCACCGTGGAAAGCAGTGCAGTGACAATACAATTTTAAATCCTTTGATAGGCAAACTATATCACTTGAAACTTCTCAGGGTGAATGAGTTTCAAACTCGTTATCTGTGTAGCAGCCTATCCTATGATACCCATTTTATTTATTCAGATGGAGATTGGAGAATGTGGGTAAACATTACAGCTTCAGTCTCAACATGCTTTGTAGATAAATCCACTACAGAATTTGTTCTCTATGACTTTGCATAAGGTTCTTTCCTACTGTGGAAGAAAAGGGTGGCAAGTGAGGAGAAGACAGTAAGAGGGTGTCTTTAAAAGGCACCATGCACAGAACTGTTAAATGGCAAGATGTGTTTACCATGCAGATCATAACAACACTGGAAGGCAATCTGTCATTTACTGTGACCACTTTAGGGTTTTAAATAGCTGGGAAGTGCTCTGACCTCTTCCACCTGTCTATCAGATAGTAAGATGCACCATGTCTAAAGGCATCATTTAGCCAGAGACACAGCAAGGTAACTTCACAAAGTGCAGGTCATAAAATATGTATTTGTTTTATGGTTTAATTTTCACTTTTTCTCTTTTCTCCCATTGGGAAACCTAGTTAGTTTCAGCCAGATGAAGTAAAATGTTTAAAATGGAATTTAGGAATAAAATGTTTCTGTGAAAATACAGTAAAAATAATTCTTGAACGAATGATGGTTAGAGACGATGGGAAACACCTTCTATTGTGAGGATGAGAACTAGAACACAAAATGTAAGTATTCAATGTAAAAATTTTACCACAACTCTTATGAGTGATCTAGGGCTGTTTTTTCACTTACTGAAAGGCACAGATGGAGTGTCACTAGACAAAGGTCTTTGACTTGATGAATGTCTTAACTCTTCTGCAGAAGGTTGAGCCTTCTACTTTATTCATCTGTTTTTCTTTGCTTACACATAAAAATTTTGCTATTTTGCATAGGAAGGAAAATACAGTGATCATAAAGATCTCTTTTTCTCCCACAAGGAAAACATTTTTGGTGAGGTCACTGATTTTAGGTGAAATAATATATTTGGAATTTCTTGCAGTGAACAGCGTGTTTGTTGAATTTGCCACATGCAGTCAGTGTTTTGAAGTCAGAGTCAGGTGTGGGATTTGCAGCAAGACACTTGTTCTTCATCAGGGTTTTAATTTTTTATCTGTAAAATTATTAATTTAGATTAGATAATCTGAGTCCATTCCAATCTTCTAGGATTTGAGTCTTTACTAAGGAACTTAGAATGATACTTTTTATTTTTAGGGCAAGAAATCTCAGCTAATATGAACCACTCTTTCTTAAGCACATGTATTATCCCTTTTAACCCTCACAACAACATTATAAGGTGGTTACTAGCATTTAAATTTTTAAGTTGTTTTTTAGATGATGAAATAAGCCTAGAAATATTAGATACATTTCCCAAAATTTCACAAATATGATGTGAAAAAGGCAGGACCCAAATCCAGATCTGACTACAAAGTCAGGTTCTTAACCAATGGGCCATGTTAATACCACCCTTAGAGAATGTGATCCCACAGCTTTATTGGAATTGGTAACTAAACAAGGTCATGTGGCTTGCCTAAGTTCACATAGCCAGAAGTGTCAAAGTCAGAATTTGATTCCGAGTTTGTTTTTCTATATAAACCAGAAACCAAACCCATTGCTGTCAAGTTGGTTCCGACTCATAGTGACCCCGTAGGACAGAGTAGAGCCATATATTACCTTATATCAAATTGCCTGTTTCCTGAAGCTGTAAGATACTTCATATGCCAAGTAGGAAGTCAGTATCCTCTATGATTCAAATTGTCAGATGTAATAGACTTAAACTCAAATAACTAGAGAGATCCCAACTGAACTCCAGTACAGGTAAATGTTGCTTGCACTGACTTCACTGCAAAGCAAGAACCATAGAGCAACAATTTAACTGAACCACCTCAGTTTCTGCAGAGATCTCTCATCGTTCACAGCCAAAAGGAGCATCTTTTGTAATGGTGAACAGCTTGATGCTTAAAACTTTAGTCAGGTTCGAGCTGTGATAAAAATAAGCAGCAGTTCCTTTGCACACAAGGAATATGTACATATATTTTGTCCCGTCAAAGATGACTTGAAAAGTCCTCCTCCAATTTGCTTTGAGAAAAAATAGCCTTTAAGCTGAGATTAAACAGGGAAAAACTTCCAATAAAAGAGAATATTTTTCAAAAACTTGCAAGTGACTGCAAAGCCAGTTTACACAGACAACCTTGTCACCTTAAGTAAGCCATTTGTTATCACACATGCCGGAATACATCTATTCATCTTCTTTTAATTGCTTAGCTGCACTAGAAATACAAAGCAGCTCACTGATGCAGATGCTGTGAAAGAATATTTTGTCATGGAAACTTTGAAAAGATTTCAAAGCAGGAGCTCTTCCTTCTGTGGTGAAATGAAACCTCCTAGCTATTTGTTGGGCATTGTATTCAGCTGATAAGAGTCTAGAATAAGAAGCCTTCCCTCTGAATGGCTTTTCCATACATCATCTTGTGCTTGCAGATGGCTGAGAAAATTCCTACAATGCCAGGTTGCCAAGCATAGTTTAGGAGAGTAGTAGGTTGTTGTTTCTTCCTCTTTTCTTGCAAAAGGGAAAATAAGTGAGATAAGCCTTGAGTCAACAGGTAAATAACCTGGTTACCGTTCTGAGTGTATCTGAGACCAATCTTGGGACAATTTTAAATCCATCCTTTTCTCTGAAGAATTTTGCTGAGAGTGAATGTTGCACATGTATACATTCTTTTTTTTTAAACTTTTTATTGAGCACCTACTATGTGTTTTATGATCCAGATGCTTTATATGTGTTATTCCATCTAATCTCTACAGTAACTCTCTAACATCTATTTATAGATTATTCTTAGTTCACTGTTGACAAAACTGGCAGTTTGACTGTTAATACTAACAAAATCAAGAATCAAAGCCAGTCCCCGAAGCCCAGGGTCTGAGCTTGCTCCTTTTTAGGTGCAGCCCCTATACCTAGGAAATGATAGAGAGCTTGAAAGTGGTTTTCTTTTTCAAACCCTTTCCACCCATCAATGTTCTACCGAGACATACGGGAGAGCTCTGATCTAGGTCTTCCAACTGCAGTGTGCTGACCCCTGGAGGTACAAGAAAATTTTTCCAAAGGAAAGTGTGGACACAGAATATTTAAGAGACTCAATTTCCAGATGCTCCATATAAAGTATATTCTTCAGACTCTATAGAGTATATTCCACATAAAGTATGTTCCTAAAATTGATGTGTCTGAGCATGTACCTGCAGCTAAATCTTCTGCAGGGTTTCCTTTCCCAGCGCCACCCTCCATTTCACAGTTGCTCTTTGCCCACTTTATAAAAGAAGGGCATACCTTATCTCCCTATGGTGGATTCTCTCAGGAAGCAATGTGAAATATTGCTGTCCAAGAAGCATTCTCTCATCCTGAGACAGTAAGGTCTCTCCCACCTCACTGTCAGACATGCACAGAGACACAATTCATCTCATTAAGAAATAAATTTTCAATTAATTTTTTGTTTTATACTTAAGATGTATCAAAAATATATTTGTTTTTTATAAATCATTAATAAAAATGTAGTAACTTAACAGAAAAAACATTCTAACACTCAGATCCTTATGAAATTAGGGAAAAAATGTTCATTTATAAACGTATTATGGTAGCAGAGAAATATGATAGGACCATCAATAAAAGATGGTCAAGCAAAAATATACGTATTTCATTGGGATAAAATTCTGTGGGGTAAGAGAGGAAAAGGAACAATGCAAAATGACTGTTAAGGAAGAGCTTGTTCCTGTATTTTTTGGTGGCTGTCAAATTGCTGTGCCATTTAGATTCCATCGGATACATTTTAAAAGGAGATAACGACACTTTTATTTTAAAAATGGTTTGCAGGCCTGTTTGGGACCTCAAAAACACCATAGTGATTTGCTATTCTTACCAGAGAATTAGAGCAAGAAATAGGATGTATAAAAATGAACACGAAAGACCAATATTCAGACTATAATGAATACAAGTAGGTTGATGTAATTTCCTTTCTCCATCCCCATTATATTCATTTCATGAAAATGCTTTCATATTATACTATTTCCTCTTCTTGTTAATATCTTTGTCATGTGGGAAGATATCAGCATTTTAATGATTTAGTTATTTAAACTTTTTTGATAATCTCTGCCTTGATCGACCCTTCCACTTCACCTCTTCCCCTCCAGTTATAAGAACTGAGGGTTCAAATTGTCAGCAAGTCAAGTTACAGAGCATTGGAAAGGTTATTGTGCCAGGAACTGCTATTATCTTTCTGACAAAAATTATAAAAAGCACAGGAAAAGGTGTAGCTGGAATTCATTAATAATCTACCACTCAGAAACAGAGGATACCGTGGTGCAGATTTTAGAAACAGAAATGGTTGGTATTCAAAGAAATGTCATAATTCACTTTCAGAATTGATTCTTCCTAGCCTTTTTGCTGAGACTGTCAATAAATGAAATGGTTACTAAATTTGAAAATAGTCAGGGTAATACAATGCATGTCATCTAAGAAATTGAAAGAAGCTTCATCTTGCACCACCATCACAAATACTTGCCTGAGATCTCAACACAAGGCAACCCATTATATCTTAGAATTCTCTTCAATAAAGCCCTGGATGCTGTCTGAGAAGCATTTTTGTTACAGCATATTCTCACCTGTATACTCCTTCCGAAGTGTGGGCAGAAACACACATGCACACACGCACACCCACGCGCACATAAGCACACATGCACACACTGCCTTTGTCGCAGGGAGACATCATAATCTTTGATGATAACACCTTTCACTTTCTAGTACAGTGTTTTTAAATGTAGATTTGTAGGAAAAAAACTCTTTAAAAAATCAGGAAAAATGAATTGAAAAATACGTATCAGTATTTATTATAAAATAAGGATTTCTATTCTCTGAATACAAATATAGTTTTAGCCAACATTGATTGAGTGCTATGCACCACGCGGTGTACATGCTTTACATATATCATTGAAGCATCACGTCACAACAACTCTTTGAAGTAGCTATTTCCATTAAGTCCGTTTTAAACACAAGGAACTCAGGACTTAAAGGGTTAATTAATTTGCCCAAGATTATTTCGCAAATGAGGTGCAGAGACTTAGGACCTAAATTCCTTCATCTAAACCTGCTCTGTCCAATAGGGTGACAACTAGCCACTTGTGTCTATTGAGCATTTAAAATGTGGTCAGTCTAAATTGAGATGTGCTATAAACCCGTTGCCATCGAGTCGATGCTGACTCATAATGATGCTATAGGACAGAGTATAACTGCCTTATAGGGTTCCCAAGAAGCAACTGGTAGATTCAAATTGCTGCCCTTTTGGTTAGCTGCCGAGCTCTTAACCACTGTACCACCAGGGCATGCTATAATTTCAAAAACTTAGAATCAAAATAATAATAAGATACCTTAAGAATAATTTTTAAATTGATCGTGTGTTAAAATAATAATATTCTAGGTATATTGCATTACATAAAATATATTATGAAAAGTAATTTCACTTGTTTCTTTTTTTTACTTTTTAATGCATCTGCCAGAAATTCAAGCTGGATTCAGAAGAGGACATGGAATGAGGGATATCATTGCTGATGTCAGATAGATCTTGGCTCAAAGCAAAGAATACCAGAAAGATGTTTACTTGTGTTTTATTGACTATGCAAAGGCATTCGACTGTGTGGATCATAACAAATTATGGATAGCATTCCAAAGAATGAGAATTCCAGAACACTTAATTGTGCTCATGTGCAACCTGTCCATAGATCAAGAGGCAGTCGTTCAAACAGAATAACGGGATACTGTGTGGTTTAAAATCAGGAAAGGTGTTGTGCATTAGGGTAGTATCCTTTCATCATACTTATTAAATCTGTATTCTGAGCAAATAATCCGAGAAACCAGACTATATAAAGAATGTGGCATCAGGATTGGAAGAAGACTCATTAACAACCAGCGTTATGCGGATAACACAACCTTGCTTGCTGAAAATGAAGAGGACTTGAAGCACTCACTGATGAAGATCAAAGACTACAGCCTTTAGTATGGATTATGCCTCAACATAAAGGAAACAAAAATTCTCACAACTGGACCAATAAGCAGCATCATGATAAATGGAGAAAAGATTCAAGTTGTCAAGGATTTGGTTTACTTGGATCCACAATCAACGCTCATGGAAGCAGCAGTCAAGAAATCAAATGACGTATTGCATTGGGCAAATCTGCTGCAAAAGTTCTCTTTAAAGTGTCGAAAAGCGAACAGGTCACTTTGAGTACTAAGGCACGCCTGATCCAAACCATGGTATTTTCAATCGCCTCATATACATGCGAAAGCCGGGCGATGAATAAGGAAGACCAAAGAAGAATTGACACCTTGAATTACAGTGTGGGCGAAGAATATTGAATGTACCGTGGACTGCCAGAAGAATGAACAAATATGTCTTGGAAGAAGTACAGTCAGAATGCTCCTTAGAAGCAAGGATGACGAGACTTCGTCTCACGTATGTTGGACATGTTATCAGGAGGGACTAGTCCCTGGAGAAAGACATCATGCTTGGTAAAGCAGAGGGTTAGTGAAAAAGACGAAGACCCTCAATGAGATGAATTGACACAGTGGCTGCAACGATGGGCTCAAGCATAAAAATGATTGTGAGGATGGCACAGGACCAAGCACTGTTTCTGTTGTGCATGGGGTCGCTATGAGTCAGAATCAACTTGATGGCACCTAACAACAAGAACAATGTGCCTACTAGAAAACTTAAAATTACATATGTGACTCACATTATATTTTTGCTGAACAACTCTAATCTAAACCACTGGGTATAGTGCCATATCTATCTATCTGTATGTATGTATATACGTAAGTGTATATTTTTTATTTTAGAAGAACATGTACAAAAATATTAACAATGTCTATCTTTAGATGATGGAATTATAGGCAGTTTTCATTTCCTTTATATTTTCCTGATTTTTAATGCAATGTATTCCTTTTTCAGAGAACGCATGCATACACACACATTTCCATTCTACAAAAGAAAAGCTTACAATATTGTTGTGACCAGAAGCAGTAGAATCATTTTTCAAGGTTCTTCATCATATTTTAATTTTATGATAAAGATAAAAAACTTTGTCAGTAATAGGCATTTACCTCTTCTATAGTATCCTACTGTTTCAGTGAACAGGTTGGTAATTCATAACTTGTGAGTGGCAAAATGTCCCTGGTATTTAGGAACTCTGGAGGGACCAGACCACCTGAGGTAGTGTGGCTAGGTGCTCAGAGGTTCTTCCTCTTCCCCCTGGAGAACCCGGGCCTTCTGACAGTGTCTCTGCTGGCTCTGGAATCATGAAGAAACAGGAATGAGGCTAAAGGGGAGAAGCATGTGGAGGATTCCAAGCAGGAGATTCAGTGTCAGTACATGGGCGGACATAGGAACTGACCTTGCTTATCCTTTATGTCTTTGAAACATTTATCTCCTGGCATATAAAATAAGCATTATTAAAAATACTCAAAAAGACACACGTGTGTGTGTATAACTATAATTTATCATTCTTTATATGAAACCTGATGAAATTTTCAGGCTCATTTAACCAGTTGTCAAATGACCCGAAAACTAGCCTGGAGCTACAGACCAAGATATTTTAAGATAATAGGATACTAAGTGGGAGAGATTGATTAGTTACAAGCATTTGATACTCAACAGATTCCACACCTCTCTCTCTATCCCCATTCCAGCAACTATTTCTGCCGGCTGTTGAATAATCGAGTTTAAATTCTCTTGACTATTATCATAACTGTGGTAGCAATCTTTTAATATGGTGCTTGCTCATTTGACTCTTATTATAATCTCTAGTAAAATAAAATATCACGAAGTCATTCAAATTCATAGACTAAAGATGTATCTATAGTGATAAAATGTAGGATAAAATTTATTATCCTGATGAATTGATGAACATGGATAGTCACTCTGAATAATTCGAGCCAAAGGAACTTTGTCTCCCAATAGCTGGATATTTTTGACCTGATTTATCCACATAATTGCCTCAGCTCTCCATTTCATTTTGCCTGTGTCAACACAACGAAGTCTCCGTACTTGATTTTGAAAGCGTCAGTATTTCATGTCACAGTAGCAAGAGAGACGCACATAGCAAATTCTGGATGAGGCTCTTGTGACAAATGACTTCTATGGTTTGCACATGTCTCTTCAGTGACAGCTGCTGGGAAGAAACATCACCTCCCAGCTGCACAACTTGATCCTTCTCTCCCTTGTGAATTAGGAGGAATTGAATATTTGTCTTTAAAGCGGCACTTCACACTCTTCTCATTGAATATCACAATTGTGCCCGGACGAGAGGAAACAAAAAACCTCATCATTGGCAACTGATGGGACAAAAAATAGTCTTCTCATTACAAAGATAATAAGCAGGAAGCTCCCCCTGCAGCCTTTCTTCTTAATTCTCCTTATTGTATTTTATTAAATGATGCAGTCCGAAATTAAGGCTCTGGCAACCTTCGTGCATGGTCTGCATAAACAAGCAAACCAGAACACGGTTCAAAGAGCAAGTATAAGCCCCTCCCAAAAGCCATCTGCTTTCTTCTTGTTATGAAACTTCAATTCATCAGCAAAACTCTAAAGAAAATATTTATAGCAGAAGTAGAAGCCTGCAATCGAAGCTGCTTACAGACCGCAGGGTTAGTGGAACATGGTTGAAAATTTGATTAGGTTATGCCACTACTAACCAATGTAGATCTAGCTCTTTAACCTTCCTCATTCACTCATTCAATTTTTTGTTCGCTTGTTCATTCATTTAACAAAATTTATTTAAGACCGTCAATGTTCCAGGAACTGTGTGGGTGCCTCTGTTTCTGCATCATTAAAATGAAGATAATAATTATACTAGCCCTATCTGTCTCTCAAGGTTGCTGTAAGGATCAAATGAAATGCTTCTTCTGAAAGCACTGCTACAAACTACGAAATGAATAAGAACATCTGTGTTTGTTTTCCATCCAGGAGCTGCCAGAAGAAAGTGCAATATCTATTTAGTCACCTATACAAAAGTAGTAAACATGATTATAACTTAAGGGAGATTTTGTTTTATGTATCCACTAGTACAAACTTTTTGCTAATTTTGTTTCTGGTATGTTTGGTATAAAATACCTTCCTATCTCTATTGTAGGTCTCTGGGTGGGGTTTGCACTCAGCTACTAATCAAAAGGTTAGTGGTTCAAACCCACCAAGTGGCACCACAGAAGAAAGGTTTGTCAATCTGCTTCTATAAAGATTACAGCCAAAAAAAAAAAACCCTATGGAACTCAATTCTACTCTGTAACACATGGAGTTGCCATGAGTCAGAATCGACTCAATGGCAACAAATATCTCTGTTCTTACCCATGGTTCTTCTCACTGGAGGGAAACCAGTGACTCATACGCTATAGCTTTCTTCATGGCATTAGTCAATCACAGTGAATGAATATACAAATAAATATATCTAAACAATAATATTGACATTTAATCCAAGTTTGCTAAGCAAAATGTCACCTTGAACTTCCTGTTCCATTTCCCCTACAACTTATATCCCTCTGATTTCATAATAGCTCATAACCATGAACCAAAGTGAAATAAGACAGAATCTTGGAGATTTGGCATGAACAAGAAAAAAACTTCACTGTGTTCATCCACTGGCTTGGGATGGTGATACTTGTTTCCACAGTATATTCTAATCTAGCCTAACAAATTCAGGAACTGGACCAGTGAAAAGGGCTATAACAAAGAAACCTAAAATATCTAATAGTGGCTTAGCAATTAGGCGGAGGAATCCAATATTAAAACCAAAAAACCAAACCCGCTGCCGTCCAGTTGATTCCGACTCATAATGACCCTATGGGATAGAGTAGAACTGCCCCATAGGGTTTCCAAGGAGCACCTGGTGGATTTGAACAGCTGACCCTTTGGTTAGCAGCCTTAGCTCTTAACCACTACACCACCAGCATTTCCAATACTGGAGGCTGGAAAAATCAGTAATCCATGTTATGCAGTGGGAAAGCATTTGGTAAAGTTATTTCCAGGGGTAATTTGGGAGACAGTGCATTTCTGAGCCCATTAGTTCAGAGGGAAAACGTTGAAAGTGGGTATTGACTGTGTTTGACAAAAGATTACAAGAAAGAAATGACCTCAAGAAAACCTTAGCTGGTTTTCAAACAGAAATAAAACAGAATGTAAATAATTCAGAAATTTAGAGGCTGGTAAATTGGAAAGTGATTACTTCTAGACCCCAACAATAAGACTTACGCAAAAAAAATCACAGTGAAACATCCCCGTGAATGAAATGACTTAAGACAATAATCAAAATTGAGAGTATGAGCTTCCCACCTATTATCCAGATAGCTTCAATGTAGCCACCATTGAGTTGAGAGAGAAATGGAGGGGAGTTAAAATTTTGCAAAGAAACAAACCATGTTTAGAAGTATGTCTAGCAAAAAAAAATTTAGATGGTTACTAGCACATGGAACATATTCGAAGCAAGTAGATCAGAATCCTACTATGTTTTTGAGGGAATTGTATTACCAAAGAAACCGTGATCCTTGACTAAAAAGTCCTTGACATTTTGAGACTTACGACTCTTGGGCCCCCAGCCTTCCATGAGAAAATTGTGCAACCCAAGGAGGACATATTGTCCAACATCTACTTAAAGGTGACCAAAGAAAATAATGGGAAAAAAAGAGCATCTTAGAGGGCATAGTTCAGAGCCATGGAGTAAAATGGATAAAAGAACTTCTCTCAGGAATCAGAACCATGCCACAGCCATGTCTACAAACCACATTCCTAATCAAGGAATATTCATCACCCATAGAATAGGAGGGCTTCACCATGTCTGTCCAATGGGATTCATCATTGCTGTGTCCCCAATATTTACCTTTCCAAAGGCAAATATGTGTAATGACTGTTCTGCCTCTTTCCACCAATGTATGGCTGGTGGAGGGGAGTGGTATACCCAGACTTACAATGGGATTACATTCCAATGGCTCCATCATAAGTGGGTTCTGATGTAAGTCAAATACTTTGTTTTCTTTTTGTTTTTTTTTTTTGTAGTTTTCATTATTATTGCCTTTTATTATCAATATCTTTATAAATCTGATTTTATTTGTCTTTGGGGGTTGGAAACATTACATATAAACTTACTATATTTTATATTTTTATATTTTAACATTGTATGTAGTACATATTACTAAAGAGAAGATGTACCAAAAAATAACAGATGGTCATTAAACTGTGGCTCATCGTAGCTCAAATAGGCTGTAAGTTAGGGACTACCTGTACATATAATTTTCTTTTTAGTTCACAGTCACCTGATCAAGAAGAGCCTCATGCAGACCTGACAGAGAGTTTGATATAGTGACTGGATTGGACATTGAACACTGGGCTGTCTTCCCGGAGGCTGGTTTCAGATATCCTATGTGTGTGAAGAATACAGTAGAGAAATTGGAAGTTTGGTGACTAGAAAGTCAGGCACTGGCAGACATTGTAAGTGCCTAACAAATAAATATTCATGTGTTTCCACCACACAGTACTATCCTTTACCTAGGACACTTTTAGGACAAGAGAATTTAATTGTGTTCCCCCATTTTGTTGCTCACCATGTTTGCTAAGAAATGTTTACCTAGAAATTCACAACCAGTAGCCAGTCAAGACCATTGCCCTCTCTCCCATACTACCTTCACTGAGGCCCTTGCCTGCTCTACTCTCCCCTGACCTCTACCCCGGAGTATGCTGCCCAAGCCCTGTTCCACAGTGAACTTTTATAATCCTAATTATCTGCCTCGAACAAGACTGCTTCTCCCTACAGACCTACCTGGCACAGAGGGTCCCTGGCATTTGCCCAAATGTGTCAACATTTGCCTCAACATTTTATCTTTGTAAGAGAACTCTCCCACAGTTGCTAATAATGTAGATTTTAATTTTTCCCTTCCTATTTTTTATTAATAGCTATGATTCGGCCTTCTTCAACTGTGATTTTTTTTCCAAAACCTGTTTTATAAACCAGAAAACTGAAAGTGCAGCCCTTATTTCCTACCTCAAAAGATTACAAGCCCATTTTAACCAGCAAACACTTAGAAACACAGCTATTCCTTGTGTTTTTAACCTGAGTGAGAAGAACAGAGGAAGAGAGACAGAGTAACTTTCTGGCAGCGTAATCTTGATCCTAAAACGCTGGACTCTAAGCATAGTGCAGTGGGTCGAGAGCATCAGGTACCATTACTCTCGGGGGTAAGCAAATGTTGAAATGACTTGTTACTGAAGAGACCTGTTTTCTGTATACAGAGCGTGATAAGGGGAAGAAAAGCTTCAGATTTTCAGCCATTTTTATGATTCATCTCTATTTTTATGGACATCCCAGCATAGTTCACCTTGTTAGCCATTATACAAATTTTAATTCTTGAGTTAATCCTGTGTTCATTCATCAGAATGAATATTAATATCTTCCTAATGCAATTTTTAATTAAATATAGCATCATCATTATCACATTCAGAAGATCTAAATAGAGTTTGAAAGAGAAGACAGACATTATCACAATAAAAATCAGCAAATCCTGCTCCCATTCTTTTCGAAAGGCTGATCACCTGTGAAGTAATGAGAATAAATTGTGAGATAATGTTGGACAGATCTAATTAAGATAATGAGCTACGACTATGGACATGATTTTCCAGGGTTAAAGATCTTAACAAAAGGCAGTATGTGGATATATTTTAAAAATCCTCTTTGGTCTACTTATATAAGCTATGCCTCTTAACAAGGAAAATATTCATCAAAAGTAATGACCCTGAGTCTGCTGCAATGCAGGATTTTAACTATTTTGCTACTGCTGATGTATTTGATACTTTGACAGGCTTTAAAATACATTTTGTATATATTTGACTGAAACAGAATCTTTTTTTTTTTAATCATGGTATTCAGGGGAAACAGAAACATTAGGATCAACCTTCTCTCTGCCTGCTTGAAAGCTGTATTATGGAGACACTTTGAATTGGCTAGTACAGCTCTGGATGGTGTTTCCAGAGGGAACTAACTAATAAGCCTGCCTTCAACAGCAGTGGCGAGACAACTAGGGAAAAGGAGTAATTGAGCATTGCAGGTACGCCTGGGTACCATCACTGCTCCCTCTCCAAAAAGACAACTCAGAGGGAAAGAAAAATCCAGAACAAGAACCAGTTAATCCCTGGTCAACAATGGGTAAGCAGCAGAAATAAATATTTCCTGAGAAGTGCAGAACTGCTACGGGAAACTTTTGGCAGGTGTGATGGCTGTGTTACTTGGAAAAGATTCCACATTGCAAGTTGAAAACTCAAGTGCCTCCACTGGTACCCACTAACACCTACAGGTCTCTGATCCGTGATGTTTGTGCCACAATGGATCCCAGGCCCAGCATCAGACTTGAGTATGTGCTGTTCATGGTTGCTGTCATTTGCATGAAGTAACATCATACCACATGTCTGTTTTAGACCATGAGTGCACCTTATCACCACCATGAAGATTGTAGCTAAGGTGCTACACATGACCCAGCTGCAGCGGCTTCTGGGCTACATCAACTCCCTGGCTCCCTGGACCCTTCAGTGATAGCCTGTGTGGCTGCAGTGAGTGGCTGTTCATTGAAATTTTGAGTCTAAAGACCTTTGAAAAATTGTTGGACAAGACAAAGGGATGGATGTCTGAAAGACAAAAATGATACATTTGACAACAAGCAAGTTGTTAGTTTTCTGTTCCTTGGACTTCTGTTGAATTTTCTTTGCATTCTTTTGTTATTTTCTCTATATATCTCTCTCTTTTCTTCCTCCTCTCCATCCTCACCTCCATCCTTCCATTGTCTGTGTGGTATATGGAAAGAATATTGCTAAAAGACTTGTGTTTCTAGGAATAGCGCCGACTCTTACCAGCTGTGCACCTCTGAAGAAGTCACTTAACACTTCTGACCTTCCGTTTCCTCAATTCTGAAATTAGGAAAGCACTATCTTCTTATAGGATTGATGTGAAGCCTAAATAAGATCGTGAAATTTAAGCACATTGAAAATTATAAACTTCTCGTCTATATATAGGAGTCTCCGGGTGGTGCAATTGGTTAAGCGTTTGAATACTACAGAAAGGCTGGCAGTTCGAACCCATCAGAAGCGCTTGGAAAACAGGCCTGGCCATCTACTTCTGAAACGTCACAGCCTTGAAAACTGTATGGAGCAGATCGCAACACACGGGGTCACCATGAGTTAGAATCGACTCAACGATTATTTGGTTAGTCTATAGATTCTAAAAACATAGCACTGTAAATATCTTCCCACCGTGTTAAATAAATTTGCCGAGCAAGGCTACTATATAGAAAGCTTATAACCAGTGATTACTTGATATCTTGAGGAAGTAAAATTATTATTTTAAGATTTGTTGCAACCCTCAGGCCCCTGGTGAGAGATTTCAGGATCTGGGAAGAGGTTTGAACAAAGGCACTGCAACAAGAAGTCATGGGAACATCTTTTCTGAGGACCTATATCCATCCAACAACATTTAAATAATTTTATCCATTCTTTTCACTTTAACACCTGTTCTTATCCTCTTAACTTTCTTTCCTCTCTCCTCTCAGGATCCAAAATGATAGAGTAGA
This sequence comes from Trichechus manatus latirostris, assembly GCF_000243295.1. Lineage (NCBI taxonomy): Eukaryota > Metazoa > Chordata > Mammalia > Sirenia > Trichechidae > Trichechus > Trichechus manatus. Next base: position 1,302,651 of record NW_004444092.1, read on the forward strand.
AAGGGTATTCTTGGCTTTGTAGGCAGAGAGATCTGACTCTGCTACTTAGCAAGTTACTCAATTCTCTGAGTCTTGGGCTTTCTATCCACAAAGTGGACTCACAGATATGGTCACACTTACCTTAAATTAAAAGCACTTGGGACATAAATGTTGTGTTCGTTCTTGTACTCCAGTGTTCAGGAATAACTAACAGTAGAGTGAGCAGGACCTTCTATGAACAAAATTTCAAGGTATTGTAATTGGGGTTCTCTTACCTCTCTATCTTGATTTTTTCTCTCCTGACAGTTGGCATCCCTTCACCTAACCCCCTAATTTGGGTGTATCACTTATCCTCAGTTTCTCAGTTGCCACCGTTCAGTAACTGCCAATCTCCATATCCCAAAACTAGTTCTTCCCATTTCCTCCAAACTGATATCAGCTCAGCTAATTATTGATTATTCTACTTAAGACAAGACTGAGAAAGACTGGCAGTTGCATTAAACTTCGAAGGGATATTTTTATTTAAAAGCCACATCCAGTGCAGTGTCTAGGAAAGCTGGTGGAGAGGAGAAATCTACTCATGCTCCTATGCTTCCTATGCAGGAGATGAAGTTCTTCCAATCTTCCAACCTGCCTGGGTGAATTTTCCTCTCTTCCTTTGAGGTCAATGCCAAGCCATGCCACCGTCTACTAGCTCTCTGCTCTATCATCTATCAACCTAGATATCACCTAGGACCTCAAACACAAAATCAAACTAAATATCTTCTTTCTCAAAGATTTTCCTCCCTCTGTATTTCCTGTCCTGGTGAAGGAAACCTCCAGCACCTCAAATCTGAAATCTGATCATTATCTTGACACCTTTCTCTACCACATGTCTATCCTGGTTCAAGTCCTGGTTTCTGGCAGTGGCCTCCAACTAATCTTCGTTCCTTTAGGTTTGCTTCCTCATATCAGCTCTCCACTGGATAGAGAGAGTGATATTTCTAAACAGCAAACAGAATCATTTTATACTCCTATTCAGAGTCCTTACATGCTTCCCCTGGCCCATAAGACAACATCCAAATCATGGGCCTGTCATCTTCATCTTTTGAGTCCTCTGCATTTTCTCCAGCTCCCTCATGAGTCTCTCAGAGTATCACATCATGTGTTGTACATGCTGCTCTGATCTGTTAAACATCTCCAGGTCTTTAAACTTGCCTGCCACTCAGAATGCCTTTTCTCTCCTTCCTGTGTGGCAAACACCTACCCATCCTTAGAGACTTCCCTCAAGAGAGACCTCTTTCTGCCCTCCTTATGTCTTCCCACACCTACCTCTACCCTACTCCTCTCCCCATTGCTCATGTCCCTGTTTTGTACAAAGATCTTTTGCAGTGCCCAGTACAGTGTGTTTACCATGATTTCCTGACATATTTGGCTTCCCAGCTAGTCACAGAGCCTTGGAAGACAGCACTTGGTCATCTTTGTATCACCAATGACTGCCGTATCGTCATAGGACATAGTTGTGCCTCTCACCTTTCTCCTCTATTTTAATCATACATGTTAAGGTTTCCTTCAATAAAGTTTGTGGGGGATTTAGTGGTGATAGAATAAAGATTATTTGAGTGTCCAAATTTTACTTTGCCCAGCACTAGCCAAGAAACAGTTGGAAGACAGTGTGAAGTAGCAGAACTACTACTTGTCTGAGTCTCTGAAGTAAAGATTTATAATCCTAAAATCATTGGTACTTTTGTGAGTCTTGAGGTTGTTGTTTGGTTCTCTATTTTGCTTATAGGACTGCTCTTAATACCGTTTATATCAGCTCCTGAGTGCCCGGTTCCTTTTCTTCTTCCCTGTCCTTTTCCTCCAAATGGAGCTGATTTAATCATGTGTTGGCGTAGTATGCTTCTATACATTACAGAGCTGTAAACCTTGAAAATCTGGTTTCGATTAAAATGAATACTATCCTGATGTATTGCCTCTGGGTATCTCAACATAGCATGACAGTAATACCTGTCATATGTTGACACTGCACACAGTGTTATCCCAAAGAATCTATAATTGGGGGTTTCTTACCACCACTTTGTACCTTATTTACATTCTTATGATGCTTGAATCTTAAGGTCCTATATCAAGATTTTTTATTATTTTCATTATCATTTAAGGCACTTTTAATCTAAAAGTCATAATCTCTGCTACTTCTGATGACATCAGTTCAGACTTCCTCATTAAAAATTTTTATTTGGGAATATTCTGCAAGGAGTAATAGCAAGCAAAAAGTATACCTAAATTTATTCAATTTATATTGCAATACCAAACTAATAACATAAAAAGTAGATACAAAATATTTAGATTATTTTTTAAATACACAAAATTTGTAAATTCTTTTAAACCAGCTAGAAATATAAACGTCATTCTGTTTTCCTCTGACACCCACCCCCTTGTTATTTACGTGTATTCACCACCACATAAAACAGAAGGTATTTTCTCAGACAGCAGAGCACAGTGTACAAGATCAGTTTCACTCAAGATTTTGCCCACTGAATTATGTTAAATTTCTGGGTGAGGGGAGGGGTATACTTTTCACAAGTGTGAGTGATTTATTTGTCTCAAGCTTTTGTTATTATTGCTATTGTTATTGTTACTTATTCCCTCTTGTATCTGATAGTTGAATTTTATTAAAATTACTCTTGAAGCCTGAAAAAATTTTCTTCATTCTGGATATACTGTTGTATATTGTACACTATTGTATTTTATATATTGTATTGCTAACTATTGTATATTGTATACTACTGTATATTGTATGGAGCCCTTTATATTGTATTGATAACTATTATTAAAAGTTCTTTTAAAATATTTGAATGGAAAGGGTAAATTTTAGTCAAATCAATTGCATAGTCTTTTTCTTAGATCTCACTTGAAAAATATTAGCTATAGCAGTTCAAACAGACATTTTTGTTCTGTGGGATTAGTAATAACCTAAGCCAAACTGCTTCTAACTTTATAGCAGCTGTTATTGAAAATATTCATTTTCCTGAAAACGTTGTCTCTAATAACACTGCAAAACACTGTTTAATGGGAAATGCGTAAGTAGTTAAAAACTATGCTTCCTTTACAGCTAATAACGGATGTACAGACCTGGACCCTTAGAGAGAAAAGAAAGAGAAGAGCTGATTCGTTCGTCTCAAAAGTACCTGAATCAACTAACACTGGATGAATATTGGAACCAGAGACTCCCAGAGGCCTTCAAACATTTTCATGTGAAAATGGAAATTGATCACTGATACTTCAGCTCTACAAGCTGCAAAGGATGGATTTTGCATTTTATTTTTTGTAGGAAATATTTTTAAAGAGGTAATACTTCCTTACAGAATAGAGTATTTTTCAAACAGAGAAAGGCATCGTTTCAGACAGGGAAGGGGCAACACTTCAAGAAGGTTCAATAGCAGTGTATAACCAGGTTCTGTTCTCTGCTAAGGCGGGCTCCTTAGCACAAGGTTTTATATCATTTTTCAGATTGGAGCTGCACCAGAATACATATTATACACGAAAAAGAATACAGAATTACTGTAGTTAGAACCCCATGGCAATAAATATCGTTTCAAGTAAGGTCTCAGTAGAACAGAACTATTTCTGTGTGCCAACTATTTGTAGATCTGACTTAACAAATGCTCTCAAACAAAAAAACCCTGCTCAACAAATGGTGTCTCTGGTCCCTGGACATGTAAAAGACCTTCTCTATTTGACCATATCTACTTGTCTGAACTATTCAATTTAGAACTCAATTTTACTTTCTTGAACTGACTTACTACAGTAGTCCCAGAGGAAAAAAAAAAAAAAAAAAAGGACACAGCGTTGGGTAAACACCAATCAACTGTGCTTGGCATAGATAAGAAAGGATTTTCCATATGTATCTGGGGGTATCCTTTACACCCCTCCCTAGTACATAGAGTTCTACTACTTTAACTCTGTCCATGATCAGTGCAATCCCAGAGCACAGCAAAGCCAGCAGGTAATTCTGACCTGGCTGTGTCAACCGCCTTCACGCATGACTCATCTCTTTTCTCCCAAACAGACATATGAAGTTAGTCTTGAGGTTCAGTGTCCTTTCTCTCCCAAGGCTGCTTTGGAAAAACATCTAATGAACTTCTGCTTTTGGTAATGGCAGAGTAGGTCATTACTACCTATCTTCCCACTGAAGACAAATAGGAAAAAGCTAGCTGACATATTTCTAAAAAAGTTTCTTAACAGCATCAAAGATCTAACAGGAGAGTGAGGAATACCTAGGACAAGATCCAAAAGGGGAGAGAACCTAGATATGGTGGCCTACTTCTGCCTGTGAGTATTTGTCTATATGGAAGAGGCAGCTGAGAGGCTAAGCTACACACAATTGGCATCCGTGAGCAAACAGAGGGACATAAGTAAGAGTCCAAGCCCCACCAAGGGTAGGGAACTTGTTAAACCACCTTCTGCTTTAGGCTTGGACCTCAAAATTCTCTACCCTTGGAATAAGGAGAAACCAGAAGAAAAAAAGCCATCATTGTTCACAGACAACATAACTGAGAATGCAGAAAATTCAGAAGATTCTAAAAATAAGTTATTAGAATTAATAAGTGAATTTAGCAAGGTCACTGGATACAAGGCCAGAATCAGTTGTGTTTCTATATACCAGCATCAAACAACTAGAAAATGGAGTTTTTTAAGCACTGTCAACTACAAGAGCATCTACGGTAGCATCAACAAATCAAATGCCTGGAAGTAAATCTAATAAAATATGTACAAGACTTTACATAGAAAATGATAAACTACCTAGAAATAAATCTAATAAAATATGTACATGAAATGTGCATGAAATTAAAGACCTGGATAAGTAAAAGTATATGCCATGTCAATTATCCCCAAATTAAATTGTCAATTCAATTCCAGCTGTGTGTGTATGTGTGTGTAAATAAACCACCTGACATTCAAGTTTTTATAAGATACACAGACTAAGAATAGCCTAGAAAAACATAAAGAAGACATCATTTAAGGATTTAGTTTATCAATTATCAGGGGTTTGAAATTGACTCGATGGCAACGGGTTTGGTTTTTGGTATTATAAAGTTACAGGAATTAAGCCAGTGTGGTACTGATACAGTGATGGACAAATAGATCAACAGAGGGGAAGAGAGCCCCAAACAGACCCATGCATACAAAGTCACTTGATTTATGATGAAAGTGCACCTTAGAGTAGTGGGAAAAGGGCCATATTTTCAAAAAATGGTGCTGAGCCGATTGGATATCCATATGGAAAACAATGAAATCTGACCCTTACTTCACATCATACAAAAAAAGAAGCAATTCCAGGTGGATTGCAGATCTAAATGTGAAAGGTGCAACAATCAAGTACCCCAAAGACAGCATGAGAAAACAACTTTGTGACCTTGGGATAGACAAAGATTTATTGAACAACACAAAAAACACCAGCCATAAAGACAGAATTGATATACTGGACTTCAATAAAATTAAGAATTTCTGGTTATCAAAAGATGTCATTAATAGAGTGAAAATTAAAGCCCTATGGTAAGAGAACAGACAAAGACAAAGGAGCAGTATCCAGAATGTATAAAGAATGCCTACAAATCAATAGCAATATGCCAGACAAGTGGGCAATAGACTCAAACAGACACTTCACAAACAAGAATATGCAAATGACCAACAAACACATAAAAACACGCTCAATCTTTTTAAAAATCAGGGAAATGCAAGTTAAAAACCACAATGGAATACCACTATACAGCCACCAGAATGGATAAAGTTAAAAGTACTGACCATACCTAGGGTTTGTAAAGATTAGAGTAACTATAACTTTCATACACTGTCTATGGAAAGTAATTTGGCTCAAGCATTTTTGAACTCTGGCATTATCTATTAAAGTCGTATGTATGCATGTGACTCAGGAATACCAATCTTAAGTTATGTGCAACAGAAATGTGCACATATGTACACCAAAAGACTTGTAAAGTATATTTAAAGCAGCACTATTCTTAATTGTCAGAAGTACGAAATAGTCCAAATGTCCATCAACAATAGAGGGATAAATAAGTTGCAGTATATTCATACAGTGGAATACACTGATCCTTTGCTCAATGGCTTTAATTCATTCCTGAAAACGCTGCCACTAAATCAAAAACATCAAAAAAAATTTTTTTATTAATTTTAATGGGAAAAAAATTAATGCATTTGTTTCCAATCATAAATACCCAAATACTATTCACAGATAGAAAATATATCAATTTGATAATGAAAACTGTTTGTATAAGGAATATTTTTCAAGTAATTTACATGTAAAATGTAATATAATAAAGTTTTATTATAGTCATTCATTTTTCTTCTTTCTGTACCATTTTCAACAACAACTTTTCAACCTTTTGAGGGTTCATGGTTTCTTGCACTCAAACTGTAGTTATAACTATCGAATGGCACAGAAAAACAAATTAGAGAGCAAAATAGACGCTGAACATAAGATTCCTCTGAAAGAAGTGAAAATACAACATTCATGCAACAGACTGAAGAGTCATAGAAGACACCACTTCTCCATCCCTGTCTCTTGGTGTGTAAATGCAAACCAACACTTTTTGGGTTCATCTAGATATGGTATATAATTCTATATAATATCCTTTGGGAACAATTGTGTCAAGAATATTCGCAAGTGTGTCTGCATGAAATTATAGTGTTAAAATATCACTTCCTACAACATATTGATTTAATACCTTTGGGGGTGAAAAAGTCATTATACTAAATAGAAAGGAATCATTCCTAAAAACTGATATAAATTTTGTAGAGTCGTTATGGTGAAAAGTTGTTACTGAATAGTCATTAAGTAAGGTAACCTGTACTATAACCAAAACCAAACCTGTTGCCATTGAGTCGATTCTGACTCATAGTGACCCTATAGAACAGAGAAGAATCACCCCATAGGGTTTCCAAGGAGCGACTGGTGGATTAGAACTGCTGACCTCTTGGTTAGCAGCTGAGCTCTTTAACCACTGCACCACCAGAGCTCCACCCTGTACTACAAGCAGTGAAAATGCACAAATTACTGCTACATACAAACATATGGATGAATCTCAAAAGCATATTGTTGAGTCAAAGCCAAATACAAAAGAATGTGTACTGCATTCTTCTGTTTATATAAAATTAAAAAACATGTAAAACTAATCAATGGTGATAGAAGACAGAATAATGATTACCTTTGGGGAGAAGAGATCCTGATTGGAAAGAGCATGAGTATAGCTTCTGGGGTATGGGTAATGTTTCATTTTTTTACCTGAATAGTGGTAACAACTCAGGGCTCATACCCATAATAGATTAAAAGAATTTACAAATCAAAAAGAAAAAAAGGGAGAGTTCCAGCAAAATGGCGCTCTAGGCAGAAGCACCACGCCGTCCCTCCACAGCAAAGATCAAAAAAACTAAGCCAAACAGAGAATACAACAATCCTGAAACCCTAAAACATCAAATGAA
>NW_004444092.1:1318626-1329371 GCF_000243295.1 Trichechus manatus latirostris
GGGTTGTTAACCAATGTCATAAAACAACATGTGTACCACTGTTTCATGAGAAACTATTTGTTCTGTAAGCCTTCACCTGAAGTACAATTAACAAAAAAGGTGGGGGGGGGGGAGACAATCCAATCTAGTAAAAAAAGAAGACTTAAAAAGGCACTTCACAAAAGAGGAAACTCGAATCAACAACAATAAATAGAGAAAAAAACTCTACCTTATCTTGTAACCACGGAAATGCAAATTTAAATTAATAATGCTATATGACTAAACTCCCACTGGAATGGCTAAACTAAAAACTCTGACAATGCTAAGTGTTTACAAGTATAAGGGGGTAGTAGCACCTGAAGTCCTCTAACTTCAGGAGGAAGAGAGAGAATCACCATCTGTATATATCCTGCATCGTTCAGTATTTTCCTCGTAGAATCCTTCAATATTGTAACTTGAGGTTTAAAGACAGGAAAGGTGTGCATCAGGGTTGTATTCTTTCACCATACTTATTCAATCTGTATGCTGAGAAAATAATTAGAGAAGCTGGACTATATGAAGAAGAATGCGGCATCAGGATCGGAGGAAGACTCATTAACAACCTGCAATATGCAGATAACACAGCCTTGCTTGCTGAAAGTGAAGAGAACTTGAAGCACTTACTGAAGAAGATCAAAGACCACAGCGTTCAGTATGGACTGGACTTCAACATAAACAAAAATCCTCAGAACTGAAACCAATAAGCAACATCATGATAAACGGAGAAAAGATTGACATTGTCAAGGATTTCATTTTACTTGGATCCGCAAGCAATGCCCAGGAAAGCGGTAGTCAAGAAATCAAACAATACATTGCATTGGGCAAATCTGCTGCGAAAGATCTCTTTAAAGTGTTAAAAAGCAAAGACGTCACTTTAAGGACTAAGGTGTGCCTGACACAAGTCGTGGTATTTTCAGTTGCCTCATATGAATGTGAAAGCTGGACAAAGAATAAGGAAGACTGAAGAAGAATCGATGCCTTTGAATTATGGTGTTGGCAAAGAATATTGAATATACCATGGACTGCCAGAAGAATGAACAAATCTATCTTGGAACAAGTACAGCTAGAATGCTCCTTAGAAGGGAAGATGGTGAGACTTCGTCTCACATACTTTGGACATGTTATCAGAAGAGCCAGTCCCTGGAGAAAGACATCATGCTTGATAAAGTAGATGGTCAGCAGGAAAGAGAAAGACCATCAATGAGATAGATTGACACAGTGGCTGCAACTATGGGCTTAAGCATAACAATGACTGTGAGGATGGTGCAGGACCCGGCAGTGTTTTGTTCTGTTGCACATAGAGTTGCTATGAGTAGGAACCGACTCCATGACACCTGATAACTTAATGATTCAGGGTAATCAGCAGTACTTTCAGAGACTATATGATTGTTTATCAGCTCTTACCATCCACACTGTGCCTTACAGACATTACTTCACTTAATCCTCCCTCTCCAAAAAAAAAAAAAAAACAAAAAAGACCTATGAGATAGGCCTGATAAATCCATTTTACAGAGCCAAGGGAACATAACTGGTAAGTAGAGAAACACGAATATAAACACAAGAGTGTCTTGCTTCAAAACCTGTGCCCTTAACAAATACATAAAAATAGGTCCCCTACCACACTGTACTACTTTGAAGGGCTAGTAAATTGTGTTGCTCGCTATTGATCCTTACACTCAATGGTCCACACTGTTGTTCTTTTGGAGTTGTGATGATGAATTATACACCTCCTCTAATTGATTACAAATGAATCTGCAGCCCCAATACAAATCTGACAGTTACTGCCCAATTAATACAACTGCCTATAGCAACCAGCTTCACCTGTTTAATTAGCTGCTTATAATCTGCTATAGGCCAGTAACACGAGACCCACCCATCCCTACCGAAATTGTGTGTGTAAATAAGAGTCACAATTTCTTGAATGAGAACCTGAGAGATTTTGGAACACGGGTTTTGTGAAAGCTATTTTTCATAACTCAGTGGCTATGTTTTAAATAGTACTGCACTACATTTGAATGAAAATCGCATTATATACTACTACTTCAGTTAAACCTATGTATATATACCTGTGTGTGTGTGTGTGTGTGTGTGTGTGTGTGTGTATGGAGCCCTGGTGGCTCAGTGGTTAAGAGCTTGGCTGCTAACCAAAAGGTCAGCAGTTCAAATCCACCAGCTGCTCCTTGGAAACCCTCATATATATATGAGCTCCTCTTCCCTCTTACATTTACTTCTTTAGTTGAAGCAGAAGGATGAAGTGTCCTACACTCGAGAGATCCATACTCTATCTTCTAACACTTCATGATGAATATACAGAGAAGGCATAGAGGTCGATGTAATACCATTGCAGTTCCTTCCCTTTTCTCCCATTATAAGGATGCCTCTAAGAAATAATAGGTCTACAGCAAAGTGCAAAAGCTAATGGTGGTCGTTTTAATGTGGTAGGCATAACTGGTAAAGGTGATAAATGGGATCAAAACAGTGCCAGCCAACCCCTTGATCAGTTGCTTTGTGAAGAATACCAGATTACCAGGGTTAGAGCCCTATGCAGATACCAGAGATGATTTTGGAGCTGGTGACATCCAAGGGAAAAAGAATAAAGGAGATAATTTCTAGGCAGAGGGGACAGCAAGAGCAAGGGCCCTGAGGCAGGGGATGCCTGGCACTCAAGGAATAGCAAGCAGGCCAGTGGAGCCGGAGCAGAGGAAAGATTATTAAGAGGTGAAATCAAAGAGAAAACCAGGGCCAGATAATATAGGGTCTTGAAGGCCATTATAAAGACTTGAGTTTTTATGCTGAGTGACATGGTAAACCGTTGCTGAGTTTAGAGAAAACAAATGAAATTATCTAATTTCTTTTTAACAGGATGACTTTGGCTGCTGTGTTGAGAATAAACTGAAGGGGTCAAAGGCAAAGTGGAGAAACCAATTATGAGACTACTGCATTTTTCTGACCTGGATATATTGGTGGCTTGGCCCGAGTAATGGAGGTGGTGAAAGTGTTTAGACTCTCGCTATATTTTGAAAGGAAAGACATCAGAATTTGCTGACAGATTAAATGTAGAATGTTCCCCTTTCTTGCATTATTTTTCCATGTCGCACTTATTATCTTCTAACATACTAAGTGTTTAACTTTTTAATGTTTTTATTGTCCCTCCCTTGTAAATGAAAACTATATGAAGATAAGGATTTTTGTCCATTTCGTTCCTTGCTGACCCCCAATGCCTGGCATATAGTAGGCACTCAAAAAATTATTGTTAACTGAATTAATTCATCTGAATGTCTTAATAGCTTCATTACTTTTTTTTAACCATTTTCATGTTCTCTTCCATTTATAGACATTATTTATCATCATAGGTTTGATCTAATTATTCTACCGTGAGTCACTTATGGCTGTGAATCCACCTTAAATTGATCTACAGTTTAGAAAGTGCTGCCTAAATTACTTCTATATCTTGGTTGCCCTGTTCTGATAACTGGTATACGCAAACAGTTGTAGATGTTCAAGGCATGGGATTAGGTCATGGCTGAGTTCTAATCGACTTGATTTAATTAGCATAGATTTCAGGGATGCACGTTCACTAGGGCAGAGAGTGTAACAACTACTCTTCTGTTGAGGTAATGCTTTTCCTGTTTTCTATCTTGAGTGTATGATCTGTTGATGAAGCTTGCTTTGATGCAGCCATTTCGATGCCAAGGACAATCTGATGAGGCCAATTGGAGGGAATCATTTTGAAGCAGGAACAAGGTGACACTTCCTAAAAACAATCCATTAGATTTCCCCTTTTTGTCTTCTACCAAGTAATTGGCCTTATTCCATTTCTGAGATTCAAGGAACTGAGGTTGAAGATGAGGCGGACCCAGGGATAGACTGATGATTGGGTTCCATCTTTAAGGAAGCATATGTTTGCACATTTGCATGTCTTAGAAAGGGACATCAGTGGTTCTAAGTGGAATTTCTGTTATTCTCTGAATATTCACCTCTATTTTCAATGATCTACATGCTGAATAATTATCAGTTTTTATTTAAGTTTCTTTAATTTAATAATGGAAGTTCTACTTTGCACTTGACAGGAGGGACTCCTTCTGCTTTTTTGGAAAGCATTCTTTCCAGGCCATCCTCATTTGATTAGGTTTATATCAGACTCCAAAGATGAGGAAGGGGATACAGGGTATCTTGGCTGAACATGTTTTCTACACTCCGTTTCTGCCTCACAGAAAATCCTCAGTTGGATTTCTAACAGTTTTCTTAGTGCTCTCAATTACACCTGAAACATATATAAATGCTCCTTTTTAAGGACCCAAAAAATTGGCATGTGACTACCAAGGGTAGAGAGAAGTACACTTGAGCATTTCTCTAACCAGGCCTGGTCTGTGGGCAATTGCCCTCACAGGCACAGTTGGCCACAATGAGTTGCAGACACAGGCAACCTTGGAGCAATTCTAGGGGTAATAATGACCAACTGTGTATTGGAGGGAAATGTGCTGAGAGGTTGGAAGTGAAAGAAGAGAATCAGGGATTTCACACAAGGGGCCATTCCTCTATTTTGAGGGGGGTATGAGAGGGGCTGGGCTGTGTTGAACAGGGAGACAGAAGACTTGATTTATCCCAGCCTTGCAAGTATGCCACCTTCTTGCCCCAATTCTTCTTCTTGTGATTCACTTTCTACTTATATCTCCTCTAAATCTGTTGCCCTGTAGGATTTTTGCCCCCACTCCCAGGTTCCCAAGCCCTCCCTACCATGGTAATTAGGTCTCCATTAATCACTTTTAGCAAATTCCAGTCTAGAGAACAGCCTGCAAATAGTTTTTCTCTTTTGCACTTAGTGTTGCTCAAAAGAAGGGAGGGGTGGATTCTCCTCAGTGTCCTGAGGGCTGTGGCCTCCCCCCCACCACCACCTCCTCTTTCTTCCTCTCCTCTGTACCCCACTCTTACCAAGGAGAGTATAAATGGTTAGGGGCAAATCTCTCTTCAGTATGCAAAAGCAACACAGCTAACTCCCTTGTTCCTTTACAAGTTTATATGTAACATTATAGTGGTTCTATCACTACACTCCATTGTTAGCAAAGTGATAAAATGTGCAATGAATCAGAATATGCCCTCCTCGAAGTGTGTTGGACTATAATTTCTCAGAGAATACCTCAGCTTTATTTTCTTCTTTCTTTCTTTTTTATCTTTCTAATCAATTTTGAAGAATTTAAATTGCATCTATCCTGGAAGACCAAAGACACCATTTTTACATGATGATTTGATAAAAGTGGTAGTCACTGGAAAAAAATCATACTGTCAGGTCTATTAAATAACTCGGGGCCCTGAAAAGACAAAAAGCCCTGCTGGGAAAGAAGCAACCACGAGAGGTCAACACAATTTCTTATACTGCAATCATGTAAATTTGGAATTTGCTTAATCCCAGTCAAGTGCTTACAGCTAATTTAAGAAGATTCCATTAGACCATAGACTTTATGTATTAGCTAAGAAGAAGAATGAAATAGCAATAATTACACCATGTAGCAAAGTGCACTTATAAGACTGTTTTTCAATTTATTCAACAAATATTCACAGTGAACCTACTAGATGCCAGGCACTACTCTATATGGCGGAGGTATGAGGTAAACAAGAAAGACTGAAGGCTTTATTTCATGGAGATATCATGGGAATGTGAGAGACAGGAAACAAACGAATAAATCGTTAGATACGACGACGATTGTCAGGATGGCGCAGAACCAGGCAGTGTTTCGTTCTGTGGTACTTAGGGTCACTATAAGTTGGAACTGACTCCATGGTACCTAAAAACAGCAACTCTCTATATATATTTATACACTTTACTGGTTTTGCTTCTCTAGAGAACCCAGGCTAAGATACTATTAGACATCCAAAGGTGAGTAGGCAGTTGGATGCTAAGCAAGAGTCTGGAGTTCAGAAAAGATGTCCTGCTATAGACATAGATTTGGGAGTCATCGGCTTATATAGAAGTAAATTGGAAGTGAAGCACGAAGCATCTAGTCTTGATGACCTCTGGGGGCAAGGCAGGTACTGACTTCTGTTAAAGCCTCCTTCCCAGAATTATTCTCTTAGTGGTAAAGTGATGGATGTGTTGCCCAAAGCATGGAGGGTGAGGGAAATTTCTTGCCGAAATAAAAGGTAACTCCATTGAACCTGTTGAACACCTGGAATTCTTCTGGATCATTTTGTTTGTTTTCTATGATTAAAATTTAAATATGTATCTATTATATGGGAAGTCCTGCTTGCAATGAATAATCTAGACTTTGAAAGTAAAGTGCAACGATATTTCTCAGGTATCGACCCGCCTGGAAACTTGAAAGTGTCCTTTACTAAATAGTTCCATACCTCCTTTCATTCTTGGTCTGACAAAACACAGCCTAGTTTATGTCGGCCTGCACACAAGTGATTTCACCTTCATATCAAATTAGAAAGCACTTCTCCAGGAACCCTTCCAGGACCACTCAGCCCTGTAGGGTCCTTCTGGAATCCACTGCATACTGAGCTCTTACCCACATTCTATCTACATGGCCATTGCCTACATATTTGCTTGTCTTCCCTAGTAGGGGCATAAGCTCTCCGAGAGCAAGGACTCTGTCTTATTAATTACTGAATCCCCAGTGCCTATTATTATAGCACCAGGCACCTACTAGAGGCTCAATTAACATTTAATGAAGGAAGATGTTAATATAGCACTAATGCTTTTGTTTCTACAAAATAAAGCTTATAATAGCAGAGAAATTATCTATAAAATGTCATTACTGTGTGTCACCATGTCAATTCTGACTAACGGCAACCCTATAGGACAGAGCAGAACTGCCTCATATGGTTTCCAAGCCTATAATCTTTATTAAGGAAGCAGACTGCCACATTTTCCTCCTGCAGAGCAGCTAGTGGTTTCAAACCACCAAGCTTTTGGTTAGTAGGGCTCCTTACTATAAAATAAATTTTAAAAATCCAAACCCATTGTCATCGAGTAAATTCCAACTTATAGATAAAATAAAAAAAATAAAAAAAACCAAGCCCACTGCAGTTGAGTATACTCCAATTCATAGTGACCCTTTAGGACACAGTAGAAATGCCCCACAGGGTTTCCAATGAGTGGCCGGTGGAGTCGAACTGCTGACCTTTTAGTCAGCAGCTGAGCTCTTAACCACTGCGCCACCAGAGCTCCTATAGATAAAATAGAGAACTGTAATTATGCGAACCACACACTAAAAAGCAATTTTTTAAAAACCTGTTACAAACAGTCTTCTGAGGTTTATAGTAAAGAGAAAAAATTCAGTTTACCTCCATACTCTCTCCAGCCATTTGAAAAAGGCACACAGCAATTTCACTCACAGCTCCTCAATATACTGCTCTACCCCCATATTGCCCTTGTATTATGTCTACTATAGGCAGGCCCTGGGCTAGCTGCTTGGAGTAAACAGAAAAAAAAAAATATATTAAATGTTAAGTAAATGAAAATTGGAGTAAATGTTACAAAGGTAACAAACAAGGGACAGAAATGGAGAATAGTAGGGAAATCTTCAATAGGGAGGTCAGGGAGGACCTCTCTGAGAACATGACTTTTGAACTGGAACCTGATGGAGGACAGAGGAAACAATATTCAGGCAGAGGGAAAAATAGGTGAAAAAGTCCCTGGATAGGATAGACTTTGAAAAGACCAAGTGGGTGGGGCAGCACAAATGAAGTTGGAATGGTAAGCAGCCTTGAAGGTCAAGTTTGAAGTTTGGCCTTTTTTATATGCACAATGGGAGGCCCTTGGAGGATTTTAAGCAGAAGGATGACATCATTATATTCATTCAGTTGGTCTATTAACAATTGCATATTGAAACTCTCCTAGAAGGCAGACACTATTGGGTACTCAGCATTGCATACCCTAGGAGTTGGGGAAGAGACTTGTTGTCATTAGGTGCCGTGGAATTGTTTCCAACTCACAGAGACCCTATGTACAACAAAACAAAACACTGCCTGGTCCTGCGTCACCCTCACAATCATTGCTATGCTTGAGCCCATTGTTGCAGCCACGTGTCAATTCATCTCTTTGAGGGTCTTCCTCTTTTTCACTGACCTTCTGCTTTACCAAGCATGATGTCCTTCTCCAGGGACTGATCCCTGCTGATAACATATCCAAAGTATATGAGACGGAGTCTCACCATCCTTGCTTCTAAGAAGCAATCTGGCTGTACTTCTTCCAAGACAGATTTGTTCATTCTTTTGGTAGTCTATGGTATATTCAATATTCTTCGCCAACACTGCAATTCAAAGGCGTCAATTCTTCTTCGGTCTTCCTTATTCATTGTCCAGCTTTAGCATGCATTTGAGGTGATTGAAAACACCATGGCCTGTGTCAGGCACACCTTAGTCTTCAAGGTGACATTTTCACTTTTTAACACTTTAAAGAGGTCTTTTGCAGCAGATTTGCCTGATGAAATGTGTCTTTTGATTTCTTGACTGCTGCTCCCATGGGTGTTGATTGTGGATCCAAGTAAAATGAAATCCTTGACAACTTCAATCTTTTCTCCGTTTATCATGATGTTGCTTACTGGTCCAGTTGTGAGGATTTTTGTTTTCTTTATATTGAGGTGTAATCCATATTGAAAGCTGTAATCTTTGATCTTCATCAGTAAGTGCTTCAAGTCCTCTTCACTTACAGCAAGCAAGGTTGTGTCATATGCATATCACAGGTTGTTAATGAGTCTTCCTCCAACCCCAATGCTCCGTTCTTCACATTTGCTCAGTATACAGATTGAATAAGCATGGTGAAAGGATAAAACCCTGACACACACCTTTCTTGACTTTAAACCACGAAGTATCCCCTTGTTTTGTTTGAATGACTACCTCTTAATCTATGTACAGGTTCCTCATGAGCACAATTAAGTGTTCCGGAATTCCCATTCTTTGAAATGCTATCCATAATTTATTATGATCCCCACAGTCAAATGCCTTCGCATAGTGAATAAAACACAGGTAAACATCTTTCTGGTGTTCTCTGCTTTCAGCCAGGATCCATCTGACATCAACAATGATATTCCTGGTTCCAAGTCCTCTTCTGAATCCGGCTTGAATCTGTGGCAGTTCCCTGTCGATGTACTGCAGCAATTGCTTTTGATTGATCTTCAGACAAATTTTACTTGTGTGTGATATTAATGATATTGTTCAATAATTTCCACATTCGGTTGGATCACCTTTCTTTGGAATAGGCATAAATATGGATCTCAGGGGACCTCATACCACGATGAAAGCAGCACCGGGAGCAGAGTGCCTCCTTCGGTCCTGGGGTCCCTGAGCCTGAGAAGCTCCTAGACCAGGGGAAGATTAATGACAAAGGACCTTCCTCCAGAGCCAGCAGAGAGAGAAAGCCTTCCCCTGTAGCTGGCATCCTGAATTTGGACTTCTAGCCTAGTAGACCATGAGAGAATAAATTTCTCTTTGTTAAAGCCGTCTACTTGTGGTATTTCTGTTATAACAGCTCTAGATAACTATAGGCTATTATTTGTGTCACTATTGTATGCTCCAGAATTCATCTTCCTCCCAGACTATATACAGGAACATGAATAAGGGAGAAATGTTTTTAAAATACAGCTGTAAACCTATCAAATGAATTTTCACTAATAAATACTTAGGACAAGAACCTAGCCCAATTTATTTCCATAGTAGCTGCTGAATTAAGGCTTGCTGACTCAATATACGGAGCCCTCGTGGGGCAGTGGTTAAGAGCTCAGCTGCTAACCGAAAGGTTAGCAGTTCTGGCAGCTTGAATCCGCCAACCGCTCCTTGGAAACCCTGTGGGACAGTTCTACTCTATCCTATAGGGTCGCTATGAGTTGAAATTGACTATACAGCAACAGGTTTGGTTTAGTTTTTTTTGGACTCAATATACAAATAAATAAGTGATAGTAAGGCCAAGTGCAGCTCTAAATAATATAGACAATATAAGTGATTTAAGCATGAAATGGTTAGAGTTCCCAAAGTAAATATTTTCCTACAGTCATTTATAAATAATTCAGAGTTCTGTTTGAACCACCTGTCTGTATTCCTGGGGAAATTAAACTAAATATACTCACCTGTCACTCTACTGCCTATTTCAAAAGCCACAGTGGACAAGGATACAAAGGGGAGAGAAGAGCTCTCCACAGTCTCTTTTTTTGGATCCACTTCCTTCTCCTCAGACATCCTAGAAACCATAGACAGTAGTTAAGGCAGTAGTAACTGAAGAGGAAGACTAGGATACAGAGGCTCATCCTTCCATGCATTCAGGCACTTTGGGTGTGTTGTGAAAAGGCTACAGAGTCTTAAGACCTGGATTCAGTTCCTCCCTTTGCCCCTTCCTAGAGTCTAAGGGAAATTGTTTAAATGTTTTGAAACTCAAATTTCTCATCTTACATTGTATTAACAGACACTGCAATGAACCCATAAATAAACTAATATGTATCAAAATTTCTGATAATGTTAAATGCTATGAAAAAAGATAAAATAGAAATAAAGGGAATCTATGCAAAACCAACAGCCAACATCATTCTTAATGGAGAGAGGCTGAAAACATTTCCCTTGAGAACGGGAACAAGACAAGGATGCCCTTTATCACCATTCCTATTTAACATTGTTCTGGAAGTTCTAGCTAGAACAATAAGGCAAGAAAAAGAAATAAAGGGCATCCAAATTGGTAATGAAGAAGTCAAACTGTCCCTGTTTGCAGATGATATGATACTATACATAGAAAACCC
>NW_004444092.1:1337028-1421027 GCF_000243295.1 Trichechus manatus latirostris
AGTCCAAGGACAAGGACTAGAAGGCAGGAGGGGACAGGAAAGTTGGCGATAGGGAACCCAAGGTTGAGTAAGGACAGTGTTGACATGTAGTGGGGTTGTTAACCATTGTCATAGGGCAACATGTGTACTAACTGTTTAATAAGAAACTATTCTGTAAGCCTTCATCTAAGGTGAGAATAGCAGCACAACTGGAAGAGCGTAGTTGATGTCACTGAACTGTGCATGTAGAAATTTTTGAAATGCTGTATCTTTGGCTATGTATATTTTCACCAAAAAAAAAAAAAGGTCGAGAAGGGAGAGGGTTGACATGTTGTGGGGTTGTTAGCCAATGTCATAAAACAATATGTGTACTACTGTTTCATGAGGAACTATTTGTTCTGTAAACCTTCACCTGAAGTACAATTAAAAAAAAAAAAAAGATAAAATAGAGCACTGAGGTGGAGACTGGGAATGGTGGAGTCAAAATGGCTGGGGAGGAGCAAGCTGATAGTGCTGGTCATTCCTGCACTCATGGGAATGTTAAGATTCTTCATTCACACAGTGTGAGCATTAAATGTGGGGGGGGGGGTGTTGGATTTCCATAAAAGTATGCTTGCTCATTCATCAGGCGGTCATGCACAGAAACTAAGAGTTACCCAAGAGAAGGAAAGCTGGGATGCAGAAGGCAGGGGTGAGGATTTCACTTATTGCCACAGACCCCAGTCAGGATGAAAAGCAAGCCGGGAATTAATGACAAAGAAAATGAAAATCAGAACTCCCTCTGCCTCGGGCTGTATTTACAAAAGGGGAGCTCAAACCCGGGCCAGTGTGTTACCAGTTCTACAAGTTCTAAATTTGTTTAGGGGGTGTGCTTTTTGTCTGAATCTTGCTATTTAGACACAGGTTAACACAAGAGTGGGAGCTGAATAAGTGTAAGAATAAACAATTTATTTAGTTTTAAGTTTAAGCCTGCACTGATCCAAGCAATTTGCATGCAGAGCAACCTGCTTCAGGAAGGTAGCTGCAGAGCTATTGGAATTTTGAGCTTTGGTTACAGTATTATATTTAAAACGGTTAACAAATTGTCATTCACTGAAAAACATGTTGCTCATTCACCTGCTTAATTAAAAAAAAAATGATATAAACAATAAATTAGAGAGACCAAATCAAACAATAAGACTTCCCGCTGGCCCTTGGTACATTATCAAGTGGAAAACGCAGCCATTTTAAAAAACTGGGTTCACCAAGCCCTGGGAAAGCTTGAAGGTCTCTAAATCCGTCATTAGCATATCCAGCCACCAGATGTCACTATTGTTTTAAGCAAATGTGCTATATCTGGCTCTAGGCAAATTTACATAATTTTAGATCTAAAAGAGACCTTGGAGGGCACCTCCTCTGGACAGTTGATGAAACGGAGGCTTCATAGTTTCCTCTCTGGCCATGTCAGCTATTTTCAGAGAAATTAGGACTTGGTCTAAGATCTTCATACTCCCTTTCTAATGCTTTCCCTGTTCCATTTATGATGATGATGATGATGATGATTATTATTATTATTATTATTATTATTATTATTATTTTAACTAAACCAGACCAATGATGCTCTTTAGGCCAGTAAGATGCAACCAGAAAGAATAATTTTATCAAAGCAGCTGCCTGTGTCATAGGGCTCAGAGCAGGTAATAGTGTTCGCTCACCTTTTCTGTTTTTAAAAAGCTGCACTCTGGGGTATTGCCAAATGAAACAGATTTTCACAAAGGAAAAGGAGAGAATGAAGAACTTGCCAATCAACGTCCAACTAAAACATATTCTTTTTAGGCAGATGACATTTAAACAGTAGTCCCTAGAAGGCAGGTCACATTTCTGAAATTTACAAATGATTTTTCATCGTACTGGTGTATCTGGGATCACTTTATTCATTGGTTTCTCTATTTTTTGATTAGTATAAAGAAGAAGATTAAATGTTAATACCCTTTGTTGCTAATCCTTTGGCTTCCCTCTATAGAATAATAAGTAGTCTTCCATTTACACAAATTCATTTCCTCTCCAACAAAATTTTTTCTACATCTTCATCTCCACTCAGATATTCCTACAAGCAACTCTTTAATTCCTGTCTCCTCCTCTGATTCTCAGAACTTCTGCTGTCTTCGCAGGGAGAAAACATCTATAAGATTTCTATTTCCTAAAGATACTGCAGATATCTTGGAAGTTCTTCATTACAGAGAAACTCACAGTATTGTTTTCCCTACTATAATTGAAATCTCAAAAGAAGAAACAACATATGCTGGACGGTGTCCAGTTATCTACTACTGAATATGTTGATCGAAGATTCTATAGAAGAATCCTGATCAAAAGGGGGAGAAAATGCAGGTCCAAATTTCAAATTATCATGGAATCAAGACTTTCTGGAACCATTGAGACTGGATGAACCCCTGAAGCTATTGCCCTTACATAATCTTTAAACCTTAAACCAAAAATATCCCCTGAAGTCTTCTTTAACCCAAACAATAGGTTAGCTTAATTAGTAAAGAATGTCTGCCTTGAACAATGTGCTCTTTTAAAGAACTATCTGTATGGGATCAAATTGACATCAACAGCTAGAAGGTTTAGATAGGAAGCTTAGGGGACAGTGATTTTATGTCTATGGGGCAAGAACAATTCAGAATAGGAGAGTGAGAATCGTTGCACAACTTGAAGAATGTAACCTGTGTCACTGAATCGTACACGTAGAAATTGTTGAATTGGTGTATGTTTTGTTGTGTATAATTTCAACAACAACAGCAAATAGAAAAGAAAAGAAACAATACATGGCAAGGGCAAGGGTCAAAGAAAGACAAAAATCAAGGGAGAAAGCAAAGAAGTATGTGCTATCAAGATTTGAAGGAAGAAAATTCCAGAAAGGAATTTCCTCCTGGCTCATTCTGATTAAATCACATGGTTCTGGCATTGTGTTTTTTCTAGGCCCATGATTTCGTTTGTTTGTTTTTTCATTTGGCAACTGAATTATGCTCATTATTCGAATGAAATGACAAGTAATTGTGTGAGCTGAGATGAACAAAAATTCATAGTTGATTTATTTAAGTCCTAGGAATAATAGTCAAAGAGCTTGACTAAAATTTGCTGCTAAAAACAGAACATTAAAGGCAATTTAAATATATTCAGTGCATTCATTCCAGTTTCATGCACGTTGAGTAGCTTCTTATCTCCAAGGTGCCATCAACAGACCTCTCAGACATTCAAAATGCCAGCCTTATATCTTTTGCACATTTCTGGTCAATGAGTTGAGTAATGTAGAACTTATGAAAATATGTAGTGCCATTCTCTTTCAAATGAGCCTCATATTACATCATTAACATAACTATATTGATCTAATTTCAGCATTTTCAGTAGAGTGGAGTTTGGAAATAAAAAATCGACAAATGGGAGCCATATGAGGAGAGGGGGTTTACACAAAATGTCATAAATTATAAAGCTTCAGTAAGTAATATCCTTGACAATTGCTATGATGTAAGAACATTAAGTAGCATACATTTCATTTAAAAAAAAAAGAGAGAGAAAATCTTACACATTTTAACCATTTTATTTCAGCAGACTAAATCTGTTGGTAGTAGATCATTTGATCTCCTTTTTAGAGCAGTATACTAGTTTGAATTCACCTAATTATCTAAGTTATTTATCACTATGGGCTGTGGGAGGCTCCAGTCAGAGCCCTGGATCCAGATACCTGGGTCCTACCCCTAGCACTTGTGATTTCACTGGCCTGGGGTGTGGCCTCGGATCTAGATGTTTAAGAGATCCCCAGGTGATTCTAATGTGCAGGCAAGCTGGAGAATCATTGCACTGAACATCACACCTTCCACAAACAGATGTTAACATAATCTTATTTACAGTGATATTTAAAATGAGGTTTAGTTTCGAGTGAGGTTTTAAACGTGCTTGGAAAAATCATGCAAATCACTGCAAAAGATGGTTGCAGACTAAGCATTCTTCACAGACAACAGAAAAAAGAAAACAAAAATTAGTAGATGCATCTTTACTCATCTTCTCTGAATAAACTAATGGTTCTTTACAAAACTCCCAAAAGCGAATTCTATGGAACTTCCGAAGAAGGCCATTGGTGTTACCAAAAAAAAAAACAAATCCAATATCAAATAATTTGGGGTTAAACACACTTTTCTACAGGATTCCTCAGAGTCTATAGCATACTAAAAGATTGCAAATCTCAAGTGGGGCAGAATTCCCTATGTGGCATGCAGTAAATACTTGTTGAATGATTGAAGGAACTATGTGTCTAAAGCAAGGCCTGGGGATCTCGTTAAAATGCAGATTCTGATTCAGTATATCTGGGGTAGAAATGCAAATTCTCAGCAGGGGTTTGAACCGGAATGAAACAGTTCGAAGCCCTAGCCTAAAGTTCCAGGAAATATACTTTGGGAAAGGCAATTTAAGGATACATCTTTTGAAGCAATAATAATCCAGACCTAGAACCAAAATGTTCAGTCTTCAGCCAAACACTACTCTGCACATTCAACATGCCACCTTGCTTTTAACATTCTCTTCTGAATATATCATTACATCCCCTTTGAATATTTGGACGTTTTCTACCAGAGGCACAGCATAGTGGATAAGAGTACAAGCTCAGGAGCAAGACTCCTTGGGTTCACACTCAGCATTTTTTACCTAATCTTTCTGTGTTTCAGATTCCTCACCTGTAAAATGGGAAATGTATCATTCCTATCTCATGGCATCGTGCTTGCTAAACTTTGGCCATTGTTAATATTATTGTAACAGACTTAATGGTCCGACTGAGACTGGAGTTACCCTGGAAAGCGTGGCTCCTGGATTCTCTATCAGCCCAGAACTAAAACAATTTCCGGGGCCAACTCTTCAGACAAGGATTGGACTGGACTGTGGGACATAAAGTGATACTCGTGAGGAGTGTGCCTCTTAGCTCAAGTAGGTACAAGAGACTAAATGGGCAGCTTCTGTCCAGAGGTGAGATGGGAAGGCAGAGAGCGTTAGGAGCTGGTTGAATGGACACTGGGGAGTCAGGGGTGGAAAGGAGGAGTGTGCTGTCACAGAGAGCAATTAGAGTCGCATAACAATGTATGTATGAATTTTTGTATGAGAAAAAATTAATTAATTAATTTTTAAAAAAGGAACCACATGGGGCAGTTGTGCTCTGTCCTACAGGGTTGCTGCTATGTGTTGGAAACAACTCGACAGTAATGGGTCTTGTTTTGTCTTTTTTTTAATTATGACATACAGGCAAAATATTGAACAACGCAGGAAGCATCAAAGAAAGATGTAAGGAATACACTGAGTCACTGTACCAAAAAGAATTTGTTGACATTCAACCATTTCAAGAGGTTGCATATGATCAAGAACTGATGGTATTGAAGGAAGAAGCCCAAGCTGCACTGAAAGCATTGGCAAAAAACAAGGCTCCAGGAATCTACAGAATACCAATTGAGATATTTCAACAAATGGATGTAACACTGGAAGTGCTCTTTCATCTATGCCAAGAAATTTGGAAGACAGCTGCCTGATCAACTGACTGGAAGAGATTCATATTTGTGTCCCTTCCAAAGAAAGGTGACCAACAGAATGAGAAAATTATCGAAAAATATCAATATCACATGTAAGTAAAATTTTGCTGAAGATAATTCAAAAACAGCTGCAGCAGTACATCGACAGGGAACTGCCAGGAATTCAAGCTGGACTCAGAAGAGGATGTGGAATGAAGGATATCATTGCTGATGTCAGATGCATCTTGGCGTGCTGAAAGCAAAGAATACCAGAAAGACACTTGCCTGTGTTTTATTGACTATGCAAAGGCATTCGACTGTGTGGCTTATAACAGATTATGATAACATTTCGAAGAATGGGAATTCCAGAACACTTAATTGTGCTCATGTGGAACCTGTACATTGACCAAGAGGCAGTCGTTCGAACAGAACAAAGGAATACTGCATGGTTTAAAATCGGGAAAGGTGTGCATCAAGGTTGTATTCTTTCAACAGATTTATTCAATCTGTATGCTGAGATAATAATCTGAGAAGCTGGACTATATAAAGAAGAGCATAGTATCAGGATTGGAGGAAGACTCATTAACAACCTGCGTTATGCAGGTGACACAACCTTGCTTGCTGAAAGTGAAGAGGACTTGGAGCAGTTACTGATGAAGATCAAAGACTACAGCCTTCAGTATGGATTACACTTTAACATAAAGAAAACAAAAATCCTCACAAATGGACCAATAAGCAACATCATGATAAAAGGAGAAAAGAATAACATTGTCAAGGATTTCGTTTCACTTGGATCCCCAATCAACACCCTGGAAGCAGCAGTCAAGAAATCAAAAGACGCATTGCACTGGGCAAATCAGCTGCAAAAGACCACTTTAAAGTATTAAAAAACAAAGATATCACTTTGAGGACTAAGGTGCACCTGACCCAGGCCTTGGTATTTTCAATTGCCTCATATGGATGTGAGAGCTGGACAATGATTAAGGAAGACTGAAGAAGAACTGATGCCTTTGAATTATGGTGTTGGTGAAGAATATTGAATACACCATGGACTGCCAGAAGAACAAACAGATCTGTCTTGGAAGAAGTACAACCAGAATTCTCCTTGGAGGCAAGGATGGCAAGACTTATCTCACGTACTTTGGACGTGTTATCAGGAGACACCAGTCCCTGGAGAAGCACATCATGCTTGGTAGAGGGTCAGCAAAAAGGAGGAAGACCCTCAACAAGATGGATTGACACAGTGACTGCAGCAATGGGCTCAAGCATAGCAACGATTGTGAGGACAGTGCAGGACTGGGCAGTGTTCGGTTTTGTTGTACATAGGGTCACTATGAGTCAGAATTGACTCGACGGCACCTAACTACAACAACAACAACATGACATAACCAGCCCTTTGACACTGACATCATGAAGGACTCATAATAGCAAAGAATATGTTATAGCATTTTTGCATTTACAAAACACTTTATTATCTCATTTTATCTCTGTTATACCCATAGTACACTTACAGTTAACTTTCAATTTAATTTAGTTATTTCACATGTTATCTCATGCACTTAGTGCACATGCAACTGGTTAGACAAATAACAAGAAAACCTGTCTCTAACACCTGGAGGTGCCAGGCCACCTTCCAATACCAAAGGACTATTAGATAGTTTAGTGTCTGTGATTGGGTTATAGATCTTAACCACTGCCACCAGGGCTTCTTGAGTAATATACACTTAGTAGCTTATCCTTCCAATATGACCACAAGGATTCCAGATTCAGTGGATAATAAATAAGAGACAGCCTCACAGATTACCACAGCCTCAGGAAAACTTGCTTGGGTGGCCTCATCAGCAGAAATGGAGACAAATCACCTCCCTTGGTTCTTCACTCTCCCTTGTATCAGCCTCTTTCACTGACTGGGAAGTCCCTGGCTTCAAATCAAGAAGCAAATTACCATCTGAACTTCAGTGGGTGGATTTAAGGATGGAATCTATAAACATAGGTTTCACTTTGGAGAGCCAAATGAAATGCAGCAGTACCAGGGAGTCTACCAAGGCCCACACCAGGTGTGAGGAGCATGGTACCTGGTGGGCACCAAATCAATATTTGTTGAATGAATAAATAAATCATAAATGAACAAATTAAATGAACTTGTCTGGAATTCATACCCTTAAGGCCAGTTTCCATTCCTAAATCCCTATATTTCCCTGAGGAATGAAATCTATATGTAACATTTCTTTTTCATTCTTTCTCATGATTGAACTCACCTAGTAACTGTGGGGATTCCATTGTGTTTCATCAGAACAATAATGAAATCCAGACAGGGCCACTGTCATAAAATCACTAGATATGGAGCTGATATTTAACCCTAGGTTCCATTACTTATAGGCTGCATTAATGTTGGACAGTTACCTGAATTTTGGAGCCTCTATATCCTCCCTTGTAAAACAAGATTAGCAATGCCTTCTCTGTAGGGTTAGTATGTGATTTAAATGGGATGACATCTATGGAAGTTTGTAGCATAGTGTGTGGTACATAGAAATTTCTCAATAACCTACTGTACATTTAATGATCTCACCCCAACCTATATTGTTGCTCTAGCTTTGCTTAAACCTTATCCTTTCCTTACTAGATTCAAGGATGACTTGGAACCCCAAAGGATAATTTAAGTTGTCTACTTTTATAGATTATTATTAAAGACAAGGCATAAAATTAGCTTTATTTTTCTACTTTCAAGTTCATTTGTTCATTCATTCATACATTCATTCAAAAACGTTATCTACTGAGCACTTAGTAAGCATCAGACACAATCCCAATGTATCCAAGTAGAAATACACTTCACTAAGAGAGAATTCTACAATGGGTAGTATAAGTCAAAATGCTTGCTGCTTGTTCTGCCCTGCAACAAGGATCACTTGCCTGGGAAGTTTACCCACTCATATACCAATAGAAATAGATCAATATTAAATATCTCAGGACTTGATACTGAATAAAAATACTCATGTACATGTCGCTTCATAATAGAATCAAAATAAAACATATTCGAGTTGAAAATGCCAGATATATACATTAGGTCATACTTATGTCCAATATTTTCTCATTTTGTTTCCTAGAAAGAAAGCCCAAATGTTTGACTCTCTGATTCAAAACGGGATGGCCATCAACCCTTTTTTAAACTCCGTTTGGTGAGAAGAGGCATTTTCTAATTGTAATCTGAATTCTCCATGATGTTGAACTACAGATGTCATGATTCTTCCTAGGAAAGACCATCAAATACCACACTCGCAACCTCACTCAGGATGCTTTGTTTAATCCTACTCAACAATGAGTTGTTTGCAGTAGGTACTAATACATCTATGAGCACTTCAGATTCTACCTAACCAAAGGCATATGGCTTCAACTAAGGAAGCCAATACCAACAGTCTACAGGGATCCAGAACAATATTTTCCACCACCACCAGTTGCCCTCAAGTTAATCCCAACTCATAGAAACCCCATGTATGTCACAGTAGAAATATGCCCCATAGGGTTTTCAATGGTTGATTTTTTTAAAGTACATCACCAGGCCTTTATTTCGAGGCACCTCTGGGTGGACTCCAACCTCCAACCTTTCCATTAGCAGCCAAGCTGTTAACTGTTTGCACCATGCAAGGACAGTGAACTGTTACAGGAATTGGATTAGTAACAAAAACGATTCAGCCTCGGTTCCAAATGATTTTATAACATCTATCTTCTGGGGTGGGAAAAATCTAACTAAAAAAGTATCTAACCTCTAAATCTTGTAGGCACTTTTAACCATAAAGGTAGGAAATGGAACTGAAAAATAAATCTGAGGAAGAAGGTACACTTTCAATGATGAAATATTAAGCCTTGGGAACATTGGTGACCATGATGGCGAATAAACCCAGTTTAGGCAGCAGCTGTAGATGGCAAAGAGAGATGGAAATTCTAATTAGAAGAGCCACTGGCCAGTGATTGGACTAAACAGAAAGGTGAGGAGATCCTTACATGGCATGCAGGAGCAGAGCTTCATGCTTCCTTTGGATTGTACTGCATCTCTGGGTTTTAGGACATAAAAGAGCATACTGCAAAGAGATTAGATGAAAAGAGTTCATAATGTTTAAACAGTGCTGTGGAGGAGTCCCCTGGTGGTGCAAACCATTAAGTGTTCAACTACTAGCCGAAAGGTTGGTAGTTCAAACCCACCCACAGGCACCTCAGAAGACAGGTCTGGCAATCTGCTTTCGAAAGATCACAGCTTTGAAAACCCTATGGAGTGATACTCGTGAGGAGTGTGCCTCTTAGCTCAAGTAGATACATGAGACTAAATGGGCAGCTGCTGTCTGGAGGTGAGATGGGAAGGCAGAGAGGGTTAGGAGCTGGTTGAATGGACATGGGGAATCAGGGGTGGAAAGCAAGAGTGTGCTCTCACAGTATGGGGAGAGCAATTAGGGTCACATAACAATGTATGTATAAATTTTTGTATGGGAGACTAACTTGAAACGTAAACTTCATTTAAACTACAACAATAAACGACAACAAAAAAAAAACCCTATGGAGTAGTTCTATTCTGCATACTTGAAGTTGGCGTGAGTCGAAATTGATTCCACAGCAGCTAGCAACTAACAACAACCAAAGTGTTTAAACAATGCTGTGGAATGGTACTTCATCCTATTTAATAGGCAAGAGAGCTTGTCAGAGTACTTCCATTCAGCATCCTCAACCTTAAATCTAGCATACAGTAAGGCAGTGTTCTTGTTCGTGATTCAGATGAGTTGTCTTTCCTCTCCAGCATTCTGCCTGGCTCAGACCAGGTGTTTTGTAAATATTTATTCAATGAACAAGACTGAACTGAATCAGAATTTTGTTTAGGCTTTTTCTTATCCCAGGATTTTTTTGGGGAAAAAAAAAGTGATCTTTTAGATTGTGTTTATGTGTGTTCCCCTAATAGAAAGTAAACTAATAGAATTGTCTTTATTTTAGTAAAAGCTTTCAATTAAAATTAATGGTAGTGTTTCACATTGTTAAAACAGAAGGTCCAACATATAAATGAGACCAAAAGAATTCTGAAATGTCATTTTGGTTTAAATTCTATTTGAAGTAATGAAATGAAAAGCTAACTGTGGTACCCAGGTGTCATGTATTGAATTGTGTCCTCCAAAAATGTGTGTCAACTTGGCTATGCCATGATTCCCAGTATTGTGTGATTGTCCACCATTTTGTCATCTGATGTGATTTTCCTACATGTTGTAAATCCTGCCTCATGATGTTAACATGATGTTAATGAGGCAGGATTAGAGGCAGTTATGCTAATGAGGCAGAACTCAATCTACGACATTAGGTTATGTCCTAAATCAATCTCTTTGGAGATATAAAAGAGAGAAGCAAGCAGAGAGACATGGGGACCTCATACCACCAAAACAAGAGCCAGAAGAATAACGTGTCCTTTGGACCTGGGGTCCCTGCACTGAGAAGCTCCTCAATCAGGGAAGATTGATGACAGGGACATTTCCCCAGAGCCAACAGAGAAAGAAAGCCTTCCTCTGGAGTGGGCACCCTGAATTCAGACTTCTAGCCTCCTAGGCTGTGAGAGAATAAATTTCTCTTTGTTAAGGCCATCCACTTGTGGTATTTCTGTTACAGTAGCACTGGATAACTAAGACACCAGGTACCACTCATCTCTCACTTTCTCTAGTATTTCTTACCCAGATAGTAAATGTACAAGTACAGATTTACAACCTGGTAAATCTGGACAAGTAGCCAATACTCTCCAATACAGCTCCTATGAAAGCCAGATTGGAGAACGCAGTTTAGGCCAAGAGACCAAAGTAATTTCTCTGGTTTTCTCCACACTAAGGGCTGCTTCACTACTCAAATCACAGGGTGGGCCATTACCACTGCAGTGAGAAACCAAAAAAACCAAACCTATCGCTGTCCAGTCTATTCCTACTCATCGTGACCCTATAGGACAGAGTAGAACTGCGCATAAGGTTTCCAAGGAGCAGCTGGTGGATTTGAGCTGCCAACCTTTTGGTTAGTGGCCAAGCTCTTAATCACTACACCACCAGGACTCCACTGCAGTGAGAGACCAGTCCAAAAACCCCTCTCAGTACCAGGAAAAAGGAAGGAGACAGACAAGGAAGAATGCATTTGTCTGCTTGTCTGTGCAAAGCTGCCTCATCCCTTGCTAGCCTCTGTGCCAGCAGCCAAAGTCAGGAGAATGCAGACAGAAGATGGCGGGGCCACTTCCCACCCAGGGAAAAAGGCTCTGCCTCTCTTACCATGCCAGAGTATGGATTAAGAAAGACGAGAGCAAAGAACACACACCAAACATGAACTACCCCTTTTAACATCATGACCCTGCCCGTTAGGAAAAATATGACTCAATGTTCATTGCAGCACTATTCACAATAGCCAAAAAGTGGAAACAGCCTAAATGCCCACCAACAGAAGAGTGAATAAACAGATTGTGGTACATATATACAATGGAATTTTACTCATCCATAAAGAGAAATGAAGGCCTGATACATGCTACAACATGGATGAATCTTATGCTAATTGAAATAAGTCAAAAGGACAAATATTGTGTGATCGCACTTAGATGAAATATCTAGAATAAGCAAATGTGTAGAGACCAAAGTTTTTAGTGGTTACCAGGGTTGGGCTGGAGGGAGGGGGAAAGGACTCAATGCTTAGGGGACACTGAGCTTCTGTTAATGGTGAAGGGAAAATTTAGGAATGAATAAAGATGATGGTTGAACATCATGATGAATATGATTAATGTCACTGAATTGTACAGGTGAAGATTGTTGAAATGTCAGATAATTTGTTACATATCTATTTACCAAAATTAAAAAAAAAAAAAAGTGACAATTAGTGTGAGATTCTAACCAATCAGATTAGTCATTGTTCCTAGGGACAGAAAACTAAGGGTGTGGTGAAGGATGTGCAGAGAAAAGGCCAGAATCTTTACATTTGCTGGCAGAGGCTTCTATGTGAGGGGAGAAGAGATTAAATTTCCCTCTACGTAGTGTCATAGCTACTGATCAAGCTTCTGTCTAGAGATTCTAGTCAGGGTTTCCTGGATTCGTGGAATGGAGTTCACTCAGATCAAAGTAGGGAAAAAAGGGAAAGTGCTTGAGAAAAGCTAAATAACAAGTCTTCCGGAAGGACAAAAGCCAAGTTAGTTCTGAGAAGCTAAGCATATTTTCTCTCTCAGACCTTCCCTTATTCTCTTGCTAATCTGCTCCCTTCTCAATTTTCCCCCTACCTGTCTCAGTTGGCTTCCTCTGTTTCGTCACAGAGTTTGGCCTAACACCAAACACCAATTTCCAAAGGGCCTAAAAGGATAGCTCATCTCCCAAGCCCATTTGACCTTTTAGGTCCAGCATCCACCATCAATTGACAACTTTCCTCTGTGATGTTATTTCATGTCTCGTCAGACCAGTTCATCTTTAGGTCTCTAGAGAGAAATAATCTTGCTCCTGCATATACTAACCTCTCAGGGGTCCTATAAAGGAGGCTTTTAAACATATGAGGCGTAAACTGCTGGCCATGCCTGGTCCAATCAATCAGTGGGCAAAATGTGGACACTGAGGGCAGCAGAGGCCACAGGCAAGAATTTCTCTACCAGCTGCCAGGATGCCTAGTGCATTTAGCTGTTCTATACAGCACCTTCTGCTCTATCAATCCTAGCCTAACAGAACTGGTTAATAGCAATGGCTTCTATCTAATTAAATTTTCTGAGCAAAATTTTTATTTATAATGTATTTTCTATTTCTCTTGATTCTCTTTTCATAGAATAATCTACAAAGATAAACAAAACTTTACTTGAAAAGAGTCAATTATCAGTGAATGGAACAATTTTGACATTACTACCAGGAATTTTTCATGTGTCTAGCTTTTTTTTAGCTAACTTTTAGATGAACTTATTGTTTTGACCAAGTCAGCAAAGAACTAAATGCTACTAAGGTACAGCATATATTCCACTTGTGTTTGTTTTGCTATTTTAAACAAAATGAAAGGTTATCATGTTTTTCCGTAATTTTTCCAGATCTCAGTGAAGTTTTACACGTGCACAAAGATCCAGAGATAGATGATCTCACTTGGCAATTTTAGAATTATCAGAACTGCTAGTGTATTTATTTCATATGCATGCCTCTTATCTCTATAAACATCAACAACAACAACAACAAAAAGTAGTTGCTGTCAAATCGATTCCAACTCATGGTGACCCTATGGGTGTCAGAGTAGAGCTGTGCTCCACAGGGTTTTCCAACGGCTGATTTTTTGGAAGTATTTCACCAGGTCTTTTTTCCAAGGCATCTCTGGGCGGACACGAATCTCTGCCTTTCTGTTAGTAGCCAAGAGCTTAACTGTTTGCACATAAATACTCTATCGTTCAATAAACTATGTAAGAGAATAAGGTTCAAATCAGAGTAAGAGATTTCATTTAAAGCTTACTTTTTTGTGAGCAGCATTAGAAATATAATTTTAAAAATTATAATTGGAAAGAAGCAATAACAAATAAGCATAACATAAAACAGTACCCAATACACAATAAACACTCTAATTGTCTGGCTGAATAGGAAAGACAAGATAAATTTGTGTGTGTGTATATATATATATGTATGTATATATATATATATAACTATAGAATGACTATGTATGAGAGATAGAAGAACATGTTTTATATTCAAGGGATTCCAAAGACGATAAATAAATAATATCAATTAGCTGCTCAAAAGATAGGAAAGTAAAGGAAAATCATTTAAATCAATACGTAAATGTTTTCATTCTCTGTTATTGATTTGAACAAAAAGGAAAGACTAAAATCTAAGCAAAGCACAGATTTAATGTATCAAGGAAGGAAGGAATTTAAATTTTACAAACAGAATAAATCTCATTTAAGTATGAATACCTCTTTGGAAGGAATTAATAATAAAAATATAAGTTGAAAAAATCAACAGATTGAAAAATATCGAGGAGAAAAAAGAAAAATTTAATTTATAAAAAGATTTTTCCAACACAATAAATACCAATAATGCAATAGCAGAGAAACACAATAGGAAGTCAGGAAGGAACCAGTTTCACAGTAATAGGTTTACAGAAAGAGAAAATATCTAAAAGAACCATTGGGAAATTTCCTGGCATAATGTGGGTTAACAGAAACTGAAAGTGACATTTATTGTACAGAAAAGACACCAACGAGAGTATAGCTTATGCATAAGAAAGATCTATTTAGATCTGACATTTCCTTCTAGTTGAATCCCTTGTGGGGAGCAAAATATAAATAAAGAATTTCAACTTACTGTAATTGTTAAATTGTGTTTATAGTAAGAAGTATATAAAAGATGAAAGGTCAAAGAAAAAGATAATAACTTGTTTTCTCAAAAATATCTCTCTCAATCAAAGTGCCTGAGGCGCCCTGGTGGCACAGTGGTTAAAGTGCTCGGCTGCTGTCTTAGTCATCTAGAGGTGCTATAACAGAAATACCACAAGTGGATGGCTTTAACAAAGAAATTTATTTTGTCACAGGCTAGTAGGCTCGAAGTCCAAATTCAGGGTGGCAGCTCCAGGGGAAAGTTTTCTCTCTGTCGGCTCTGGAGTAAAGTCCCCATTGTTATCAGTCTTCCCCCAGACTAGGAGCTTCTCTGTGCAGGAACCTCAGGTCCAAAGGACACCCTCTGTTCCAGGTGCTTTTTTCTTGGTGGTATGAGGTCCCCAATTCTCTGCTTGCTTCCATTTCCTTTTATCTCTTGTAAGATAAAAGGTGGTGCAGGCCACACCTCAGGGAAACTCGCTTTACATTGGATCAGGGATGTGACTTTAGTAAGGGTGTTGTTACAATCCCACCCTAACCCTCTTTAACATAAAATCACAATCACAAAATGAAGGACAACCACGCAATACTGGGAATCACGGCCTAACCAAGTTGACACATATTTTGGGGGGACACAATTCAATACATGACAGCTGCTAACCTAAAGGATGGTGGTTGGAACCCACCAGCTGCTACTCGGGAGAAAGATATGTAAAGATTACAGCCTTGAAAACCCTACTTTGTCCTATAGGTTTGCTATGAGTCAGAATCGACGGCAATGGATTTTGGTTTTTATCTGTTTCATGTTGTTCCAAGTTTTTAAAAACGTCTATAAGATGACACAGCATCAGCAAAGACCAAAAAAAATGATATTATCTCCCCAACCTGTTGCTATCAAGTGGATTCTGACTCATAGCAACCCTATGGGACAGAGTACACCTGCCCCATAAGGTTTCCAAGGAGTGGCTGGTAGATTCACACTGCCGTATATCTCCAAGTAAATCCTTTTTCTGTTTGATAAGGGAGATAAAAAGTAAACATCATAAAGCTCTTCCAAACTCACTAAAACTCTTCACTTTAAAAAATATGGAAAAGGAATAATTTTCTATGAGGCAAATAATTCAAAAATCAGGCATTTTTAAAAGAATATTAATTTTTCCATGTCATCGTAATTGTAATTTGCTAATTTACTTCTGCAGCAAATACCATTTCTCATTAGTGGCCTGATGCAGTTAATGCCTCTTTCCACCCTGGCAGATGCCTACTTTTCTGACACACGTGATCTGTTCCTTACAACGCAAACTCAAAATTAACGTGAAAAGAACAAAGTTTAACCTTATGTTCGTCCACAAGAATGACTTTAAACACAACGGCAACCATGCCATTCAAAAGAGATATATTTTCATATTTAGTCTAACTATAGTTTAAAAATACTTTGAAGTAGCTAGTCCTTTAAAAATTCAAGGTGAAAGTGTTTCTGATTGAATTAAACTAGCATTGAAGTAAAACACAAGGTCTTTTTTATTCTGCTTTACTTTTAATGATGTTGTACCAAACACCTCTCTAGAACATTACAAATCACACAGACTTCTGCATTTTGTGGGTACCAAGAGGAATGAGGGTTGGTGGTGGTGGTATCCCAGCCTTCTTTCTCACTATTTCCGTTACTCAGTAAATATTTGATAAATGACTGGGTAGGGAAAGGAAGGAAGGAAAGGAGAGAGGGAGGAAGGAAGGAAGAGAGGGAGGGAGAAAGGGAGGAAAGGAAGAAAGGAGAGATGGAGGGAGAGATGAGTTTTTGTGTTTTAAAAGTGCTGACAATAGCTGAAAAAAATGGACTTCCACCAGTTTTTTCTTTTTTTGAGGCCTAAAATTTCTCTAATACGTAACGAATCCTTTTATACCACAATTAGTGATACAATTTGAAATGTAAATAGTCTGAGTTGCTATGACAAGTTTAATTTCATTTAGCAGTGTTTCTCAAATGTGGCCAATGACTGGTGGTAACCTTAGGTCACAGTTTGCCTGGGACATTGCTGGTTTGTACCTATTGTTCCAGAACAATTATCAGTAGCTGTAGCAATCCAATTCACTCTCAAAAGTGTCCTGGTTTAGAACATTATTTATATGGTGAGTCATACAATGACTAGATACATTTAAAACCCCTGATTCTTATTAAATGTAGAGATCCCTACCTTGAACCTAATAAACTAAGACCTCTGAGGAGCAGTCCCAGGAATAGGTATTTAACAAGCACCTTTCAGGTAGCTGTTGTGAATACTGAAGATTGAGAACCACTGCATTAAAATATAACAGACGATATTAGGTTTCAGTGGGGAGAAAGCTAGAAAGGTCAATGAATGAAGGAACACAGGAAGAGGAAATGTCATGGAATAATATACCTAAAGCCATGGACATTTAATTTTGCTTATTTGGCAGGTTTCTCTGTGGCCTATATCCACTGCCACCAGAACAACTCTCTTTGTCCTGGTGGCAGCGAGATGAGTAAAATGATACAGATACTAGAGAGCTATCACTGAAGGGCTTCATTCAGCTTCTGTACTTACATGTATGTTTTGACCCACTGCTTGGCATGCTCCAGGTCTACACAACTGCACTTCCTGTCCACCTCGGCCAGCTGCCTCACTAGATTAGCTACTCTAGGCTACCTGGAAAAAACTGATCATTCCAGATGATTCCCTCTTCATGCCATCTCCTCTGTAGACCCACAATTTAAGCTAACAAAGATATATGATTATTCCAGTGCTGCTGATTTTTCCCACCAAAGAATTAAGGGAAGGAGGAGAGCATTGTAACCTCAGGAAGAAAAATATTAGCTTGGAAGCCTTCTTTTCTTCTTCACAAGTATTCCATGAATTGTAGTTAAAATTGAGCAATCACATCTAGGATCCTTGTATGCATAAGTAGTCTTTAGTTTCTGTGTTAGTTAATTAATGTTCTTCGGTTGCAAGGAACAGAAAACAAGTCTGGGTAGCTTAGGCAAAAAAGGGAAGTTTATTGGAAGGATTCTAGAGCATATTAGGAAATCCAAGGAAGGAGTAAAGGACAAAGGCTCAAAAAGAGAGGAAATAGGGAAGCTCCAAGACTTCAGCAGGAGTTTATAGATCTCTCTCTCTCTCGAATTTGCCACTAATGTGACTTGGATTCAACGGCTTCCCATGTCCTGTCTTTCCATTACAAATATTAATCACTGGGACACAGAACATAGGTGGTAACCTCCAGACAAGCATCTATGGTCGGGTGGACAGAATCATACAGCACAGATGTGATCTCCTTAGAGGCCTATGTCTATGAACAAAGGAATAAGCCCCCCAAGAAAAAAGAAATCATAGTTAGCCATACAGTTACCCCAACAGCCGTCTGCTACACCCACCCTCTAGTTTCCCAGAACATACATACACTCACTCACTTACCAACATACCTATTTCTCTTTTCGCATACAGTATAACTAAGAAACACCCAAAACACATGATCCAACCAATCCTCACACAACTGCAATGGGAGACAACCAAAGTCATTTCCAGCCATTGCACATAGAGGTAAGACATTGCCCTTCAAGTCAGAACCTCTGGCTTCTTCTTCAGTCCTATCACAATCCCATCTCAGTATTCTACAGCCTATGGATTACATGGTAAATTCAACCACTACCTAGATAACATTATATATCCCTGGAAGAAAGAAAGAGGAAAGAAAATTTTTTTTAATTTTAATTATTATAGTTCTTATTTAAAAAGGAAATGTGAGCTAAATAGTATACTTAGCAGCAAACAAAGAAGTACTGGTACAGGCTACATTCCTCAATTCTGCAAGAACTCACGAGACTGCTGCGGATACATAAGATGTACCCCTTCCCTACTTGTTCCAAGTTCTCTTGGCTTTCAGCCAACACCTCAGCTTGCCAAGACTCTTTGCCCTGATTTCATAAAGAACCCAAAATGCCCAGGTGACAGTCTCAACCCGCAGTTCGATGGAATCAACTTATTTTTAATCTTTGGATGGAGTTTCTCCCTTGGGTACTAAATTCTGTAAGCTAAAAGAGTTAAAGAAACAAGAAGCAAAAATTCTAAGAGTGAGGGAGTAGGTGTAATTATAAAAGACGCCTTCACTCATAGGTTCCCAGCATCAAACATTCTGGCAGTGAAAGCAATATCAAATGTATTGGTCACTGGTTCTGCTCAAATTCTACATCCTACAACATAGCACCCCAATGTCACAAGTGCTGCTTCCCAGATGGTGTTGTGACTAAGTCTTTAATAGGTCATTCTAGTGAAGCTTAGCTTCATCAGGATGATTGTATTTTTGTATAAGGCCAATGAGACATTATCTATTGCCTTGTTGTTTAGCCATGCAGTGAGTTCATTGGTTAGAAGCCAAATATGGAATCCTGGTGATGCTTTAGAGGTGTATAAGCAAGGAAAGCAAATATAAACCCAGAAAAACTGTTCTAATGACAATAAACTCCATAATTAGGGGGCATTCTCAACTCAAAATAATTTAACAGTCACAGGGTAGTAGACCAGGTCCCCTAGAAGTACAGTGCTGGATATGGATCAGTATATGGATCAGCCAAGTATCATCTCCATTCTGGCTACCATAGCTATTGTGTCCATGAACCAGTGGACTAGCTGGCAAGGAGGATGACTGACTCCCCTTGAAGGAATCATTTTGCTCTCCTGATTATTAAGAACCTCTTCTGCAATGATGAACTATTTGCGAGCATTCACATGCACACAGATATTCTCATAGTCTGGGCGCATTCTTAACGGTCTGTCCACTCTGTTCTAAAATCTCCTTGTCATCAATTCTCTGATCTTGATCCTTCTAAGTCCCTACAATCTAATCAGACCAGGACTAAAGATCACCCAGTATGCATTCATTCAGCCTCAACCATCTCTAAAATATTTCCACTATTCCAAGCCCCCTGCCCCAGTATATCTCCTTCATTGCCCAAGTCACTCTAGTCCCTTCCTCAGAGACATTCCTGACCTCTCCACAATCCAGCAACCACAGAGTTAACGTCTGGCACAAAAGGGGAAATTCAGGACCCTGTTCCAGTGCTATATTCTAATTGGTCAGTGTCCTTGCCTTACTTGTTAAATATCTTGAATATCACCTCTGAGCTCTATAGATTATTAGCTCAGGCATTAATGCAGACTCTGACTTCAGGTAAAGTAGACACTAAAATTTCTGCCCAAATTTTAACTATTGTGCTTTTCCTTCTCAATTGTACTTCAGGGCCACCCTGAAGAACAGCAGCACCTCCTCACATCTGACTGGTGGCAGCACATCATGTAAAGCCATCTGTACCCCAGGTTCGAGTTTCTTTATCCCTAGTCCACTAGTCATAGGAAACTCCCCATGAGGCATAAGGAAGAAAGAATA
Organism: Trichechus manatus latirostris; assembly: GCF_000243295.1. Classification (NCBI taxonomy): domain Eukaryota; kingdom Metazoa; phylum Chordata; class Mammalia; order Sirenia; family Trichechidae; genus Trichechus; species Trichechus manatus. Next base: position 1,357,249 of record NW_004444092.1, read on the forward strand.
ATGTAGTTGGAGTGCTACTGCCTGCTCATACAATTTACCTTTGTCTTCAGGCTTCTCACAGGCCTGGCCCCATAGGTTTCTCTTCCACTTCTCTGGAACACTGTTGGGAATGCCCAGCTTTATGGCTAAGTATATGAGACAACACTCAGTTAGTGTCAAGCATCAAGATAATATGGTCATCTTATGCCAGGTGATTGGGTGATTCAGTCTCTGCCAGAGCCCAGCCATAAGCCAGAAGTCATTTCTCAAAATAAAGGGTCATCTACTGAGGGGCCTTTGTGTTTCCAAACACTAGGTATCTCCTCTGTGATGGTCTTCTTGGGACTTGACCTGAGCACCATATGGCACTCTAGTGGGCCACGGTTTGATCTAGCAGCACTGCATCCACCAGCTCACAAGGGTCAAGTGGCAGAGTTGCTTGATCTTTATCCTGGATTATCCGGAGAGACTCCTCTCCATTTGGGCCCCACTTGAAACCGGCAGCTGTTTTTGGATCATTCAGGAAAAAGATCAGAGCATGACAGCCAAAAACAGCAATAATCCAAAAAAAAAAAAAACCTGAACCTGTTACCATCGAGTTAATTCCAACTCAAAATGACCCTGTAGAACAGAATAGAACTGCCCCACGGGGCTTCCAAAGCTGTAATCTTTACAGAGGCAAACTGCCACTGCCACATCTTTCTCCTGCAGAGCAGCTGGTGGGTTCAAACTGCCAATCTATTGGTTAGCAGCCAAGTGCTTAACCACTGTGACAACAGGGTACCTTTTAAAAGTGGCACTAAACAAAAAACCCAAACCAAATCCACTGCCATCTAGTCAATTCTGACTCATAGTGACCCTATAGGACAGAGTAGAACTGCGCCACGGGGTTTCCAAGGATCAGCTGGTGGATTCCAACTGCCGACATTTCGTTAGCAGCCAGCTCTTTATCACTGTGCAACCAAAATCCAAACAGACCCCCAAACACTCTGCTTGGCAGATTCTCTTTAAAAAGCTGTGAATGAATGATTCATTATCTCACACAAATTACAAAGTTAATGCTTTATTTCATAGTGCTAAAATTTCAAACGCTGCTATGTTACGTTAATCAAATTTGGTGATTATTTTTCTCCCACTTCATTTCATTCATTCATTCATTCTTATTTAAACTCCACCTTCTTACAAAAAGAATTGGAAGTATCTTGTCATGTCACATTATTGCTTTTTCCTAATAAAATAGTAGAAAAAAATTATAGAGTGAGATCCAAACCAAACCAGTAGCCATGGATTAGATTTCGACTCATAACAACACTATAGGTCGCAGTAGAATTGTCCCATAGGGTTTCCAAGGAGTGACTGGTGGATTCGAACTGACGACCTCTTGGTTAGCAGCCAACTCTTAACCATTCCATAGAGTAACATAATATCTAATAAAGTTGAAGTAAATTAATGACTTAGCCCCATTTAGTTTCTGTGTTATGAATCGATAAGTGGATGTCTGTCCATTTTGAAAACTATTTAAGGATCATTCAAAAACTAATAGAAGTTTTAGCTCTGGTGTGAGCTAAACAAAATTAATATTGCCCTGCCTAGATGGGAAAAGGAGCCCTGGTTGTGCAGTGGTTAAAGTGCTCAGCTGCCAACCGAAGTTTGGCTGTTCTAACCCACCTGCTGCTCCGCGGGAGAAAGATACGACAGTCTGTTTCCTAAAGATTTACAGCCTTGGAAACCCTATGGGGCAGTTCTACTCTATCCGGTAGGGCGCTATGAGTCAGAACCGACTAGACAGGAAGTGCGTTTTCTGATTTTGGTGGGAAATCATTCTTGCCTTCTTTTGGAGCCATAAAAGCAAAAAATTTTTAAACGTAAATGTCTATCAGGAATTTTTTAATAAATCAGTTGTTTGTCTACTCTCTAACAAAAATTAGAAGTAAATGAATATTTATATTCTTAAAAGCCTTTTTCAAGCAGTTTTAACACAAACTGATTTTGAGTGCATCCAAGAGATACCTCACTTCGCTTACTTCAACAAGTATTTATCATCTACCCTAAGACCCAGTCAACAAGTCATCAAAGAGCTTGTAGTCTAGTGGGGCAAATAAATAGGTAGACATATAATTACAATATAGCCTGACAAATTCTAAGACAAGACTAACCAAAGGGTGCTGTGCTACTGGGCATCAGGGAAGACTTTCCAAAAGAAGTGATATCTAAGTTGAGGCCTAAAGAACACGTAGGAGCCATCCAGATCAAGCAGCGAAGGGAAGAGCGTGTTCTGGGCAGAGCAAACTATATGTGCAAAGCCCAGAAACCATGGAGAGAAATTCATGACCAACAGACCCGAACTTCAAGAAACTTGTCAATGACTTTAATTTATTTTTTGTAATTATATCATATATATTTCAAAAATTGCAGTCTTTGTCTTTGTCAAGCAGGTTGTTATGTCTGTAAACATTGCTTGTTAAGGATTTGAATCCTAATATCCTTTGTATTAACCACCAAAGTCCCTTAGAGTCCTATGACCCAGATTGAGAAGCATTGCTTTAGAATATAAACTTAATGAGAAATGAAGATCTAACCCAACATCATGGGGCAAATGAATCAGTTAAGTTAAAGACTGAGCTGCAATACTATCCAAAAATGTAGTGGTTTAAATAATATTGAACTTTATTTCCCTTTCATGAAACAATCCAGGCAAGAGAACCGGGGCATTATGGTAGCTCAGGGATTCAACAATCTAGGCTCCTTGACAACCCCAATGTGTTGTCCTCGCCTACATGGCCAAAGGTGGTCGTTGTTCCAACCAGTGGGAAAGGGAGGAAGAAAAGGTGAGAGTGAATTTCTTTCAAGAGCATGTCCCAAAATTATGCACATCTCTTCCACCACAACCTATTGGCTAAAACCTAGTCACATGGCCATACCTTGCAGCCAGGAAAGCTAGAAAAATGTAGCCTTTAGCTAGGCAACCACGTGCTCTGCTGAAACTTGTAGGAACAGGGAAAAATGAATATTGGGGAATTGACTGGCTGCCTCTGCTGAAGCAAGTTAGTGACAGATTTAAGACTAGAAGATAAGCACATCAGACTGGGAGATCAGAGATAATGGGCAGTAGTCTTAATTCAGCATCTTATTCCATGATTAAGCCAAATGTTTGGTGCATGTTTCACTCAAATGGCTTTACTATCTGAGCATGAGTTCTTAGTGACTCTTCTAAACTGTCCCCGTGAAGAAAGACAAAGAGATATCAAAGACCTAGAGAGTTTCATCCTAATTTTCCAGTTAAGTCCTGTTCTATACTAGATAGTGTCTCACCCTTTGAGAGGACATCAGCCATATGTCTGCCGAGACCGGGGCATGGCTGTGAACTGTGGGCTAAGGCTTTCCAAAACTCTGGCACAGTTCCTAGTCAGAGCAGGATTATACGCAATGATACACGACAGACAAAAATCCCCACCTACAGTTACTAAGATGTCCCATTTTGATACCATCACCACCATTTTTCTTGAACAAATTCCAGTGAATAATACTGGGGGTGGAAGGGCGGGGAGCTACGTTATTTGGTGGAAATCTACGCTGGTGTAACAATGAAAATAATCACCTTTCTCCTCTGTGTAAAATAAGCCTCCTCTTTTCATTATAGCCTTAATTTTGAAGGGAATGGAAGTTAGTTTTAATTAACAAAAGTCAATGTTACTAATTAAACATTTGCTCTATTTTCACACACACAAATTGGCTTAAATATATAACTAGCTCTGCTGAAAGTATAACAAAAGCTTTGTTTTGCCACAGAAAACACACATGATCACAGGAATGAAGCCAAAATTGGCCAAGATACTTAGCCCATGTTCTTATGTGCATCCAATCTCTCCTTAAGTACTAGACAATAGAGGGAATAAATAACTTTATTTTTGTCAGTAAAATTTAGCTTAACCTTTAAGTTTTTAACACCAACAAAACCAGACAGTAATAATTTTAATAATAATTTTAAAAACATCAATGTTTTCAAAGTTCATTCTTACAGATTATCTCATTTTCATCTCTCAGCAATTCTGAAAGGAACTTTATTCTTATTAATGAACTGACCTTTGGAGAGGTTTATATGTATGACTTTTATTAAGCACAATGTTAATAATAATAGCTTAAGCTCTATCTTAGCGTCTTACTATGAGGCAGGTACAATGAGTAAATGTGACGCTGCCAAATATAAGTCAGGAAATGAAAGCATTTCAGAGCTGTAGGGGAATATTAAGATCTGTCCGGAACAAATGGTAAAGCACATATTTGCATTATGGTGCCCATCTGCCAAGAGGAAGAAGGGCATTTCACTTCATTTGCTCAGTTTTGGCTAAGAGCATAATTCCACTAAAATGGATTGTATCACATGTAGCTGTATTCTATGTAGATTATATGCAGATGATATATGTTGTTATTTTTGTTAGGTGTCATCGAGTCGGTTCCGACTCATAGCGACCCTGTGTACCACAGAACAAAGTACTGCCCGGTCCTGCACCATGCTCACAATCATTGTTATGCTTGAGCCCATTGTTGCAGCCACTGTGTCAATCCATTTCGTTGAGGGTCTTCCTCTTTTTCTCTGACCCTGTACTTTACCAAGCATGATGTCCTTCTCCAGGGAAGGATCCCTCCTGACAGCATGTCCAAAGTATGTAAGACATAGTCTGGCCATCCTTCCTTCTAAGGAGCATTCTGGTTGTACTCTCAGATTTGTTCGTTCTTCTGGCAATCCATGGTATATTCAATATTCTTCGCCAACACCACAATTCAAAGGCATCAATTCTTCTTCAGTCTTCCTTATTCATTGTTCAGCTTTCGCATGCATATGATGCAATTGAAAATACCATGGCTTGAGTCAGGCTCACCTTAGTCTTCAAGGTGACATATTTGCTTTTCAACACTTTAAAGAGATCTTTTGCAGCAGATTTGCCCAATGCAGTGCGTCTTTTGATTTCTTGACTGCTGCTTCCATGGGTGTTGACTGTGTATGCAAGTAAAATGAAATCCTTGACAACTTCAATATTTTCTCCATTTATCATGATGTTGCTTATTGGTCCAGTCGTGAAGATTTTTGTTTTCTTTATATTGAGGTGTAATCCATACTGAAGGCTGTGGTCTTTGATCTTCATCAGTAAGTGCTTCAAGTCCTCTTCACTTTCAGCAAGCAAGGTTCTGTCGTCTGCATATTGCAGGTTGTTAATGAGTCTTCCTCCAATCCTGATGCCCCATTCTTCTTCATATAGTCCAGCTTCTCGGATTATTTTCTCAGTATACAGATTGAATAAGTATGGTGAAAGGATAAAACCCTGACACACACTTTTCCTGACTTTAAACCACGCAGTATCCCCTTGTTCTGTCCGAACAACTGCCTCTTGGTCTATGTACAGGTTCTTCATGAGCACAGTTAAGTGTTCTGGAATTCCCACTCTTTGCAATGTTATCCATAATTTGTTATGATCCACACAGTCGAATGCCTTTTCATAGTGAATAAAACACAGGTAAACATCTTTCTGGTAGTCTCTGCTTTCAGCCAGAATCCATCTGACATCAGCATTGATATCCTTGGTTCCACGTTCTCTTCTGAATCCAGCCTGAATTTCTGGCAGTTCCCGGTCGACATACTGCCGCAGCCACTTTTGAATGATCTTCAGCAAAATTTCACTTGCGTGTGATAATATTGATATTGTTCAATAATTTCCACATTCGGTTGGATCACCTTTCTTGGGAATAGGCATAAATATGGATCTCTTCCAGTCGGTTGGCCAGGTAGCTGTCTTCAAAATTTCTTGATGTAGACGAGTGAGCACTTCCAGCACTGCATTCATTTGTAAAAGCAACTCAATTGGTATTCCATCAATTCCTGGAGACTTGTTTTTCGCCAATGCCTTCAGTGCAGCTTGGACTTCTTCCTTCAGTACCATCGATTCCTGATCATATGCTACCTCTTGAAATGGTTGAACGTCGACCAATTCTTTTTGGTATAATAACTCTGTGTACTCCTTCCATCTTCTTTTGATGCTTCCTACATGGTTTAATATTTTCCTCATAGAATCCTTTGCTATTGCAACTTGAGGCTTGAATTTTTCTTCTGTTCTTTCAGCATGAGAAATGCCAAGCGTGTTCTTCCCTTTTGGTTTTCTATTTCCAGCTCTTTGCACATGTCATTGTAATATTTTACTTTGTCTTCTCAAGCCACCTTTTGAAATCTTCTGTTCCATTCTTTTACTTCATCGTTTCTTCCTTTTGCTTTAGCTAGTTGACATTCAACAGCAAGTTTCAGAGTTTCTTCTGACATCCATTTTGGTCTTTTCTTTCTTTCCTGTCTTTTTAGTGATCTCTTGCTTTCTTCATGTATGATGTCCTTGATGTTGTTCCACAACTCATCTGGTCTTCAGTCATTAGTGCTCAACGTGTCAAATCTATTCTTGAGATGGTCTCTAAATTCGGGTGGAATATACTTAAGGTCGTACTTTGGCTCTCGTGGACTTACTCTAATTTTCTTCAGTTTCAGCTTGAACTTGCATATGACCAACTGATGGTCTGTTCTGCAGTTGGCCCCTGGCCTTACTCTTATGGATGATATTGAGCTTTTCCATCATCTCTTTCCTCAGATGTAGTCAGTTTGATTCCTGTGTATTCTGTCTGGTGAGGTCCATGTGTATAGTAGCCGTTTATGTTGGTGAAAAAGGGTATTTGCAATGAAGAAGTCGTTGGTCTTGCAAAATTCTATCATGCAATCTCCTGTATCATTTCTATCACCAAGGCCATATTTTCCAACTACCAGTCTTTCTTCTTTTGTTTTCAACTTTTGCATTCCAATCACCAGTAGTTATCAATGCATCCTGATTGCATGTTCAATCAATTTCAGACTGCAGAAGCTGGTAAAAATCTTCAAATTCTTCATCTTTGGCCTTAGCTGTTGGTGCGTAAATTTGAATAATAGTCGTATTAATTGGTCTTCCTTGCAGGAGTATGGATATTATCCTATCACTGACAGCGTTGTACTTCAGGATAGATCTTGAAATGTTCTTTTTGACAATGAATGCAATGCCATTCCTCTTCAAGTTGTCATTCCCGGCACAGTAGACCATGTGATTGTCTGATTCAAAATGGCCAATATCAGTCCTTTTTGGCTCACTAATGCCTAGGATATCGATGTTTATGCATTTCGTTTCATTTTTGACGATTTCCAATTTTCCTAGATTCCTACTTTGTACATTTCACATTCTGATTATTAATGGAAGATGATATATAGTAAGAATTACACACACACACACACACACACACACACACACACACACACATAATTCCCTGGGTGGCACAAGCAGTTTGGGATCAGCTACTAATCTACAGGTTGGCAGTTCAAACAAATCCAGAGGCACTATGGAAGAAAGGCCTGTTAATCAGCTTCCATAAAGATTACAGCCAAGAAAACCCTATGGAGAAGTTCTACTGTCACATGGGGTCGCCATGAGCCAGAATCAACTTGACAGCAACAGGTTTGAGTTTTGGCTGGTTTATTAGGAATATGACACTGCTCTAGTCACATTATATGAACTACACTGCAATCATCTAATTCATTTTAGACTAGGAGAGAGAAGAGAGAAAGTAGCTTGGTAAACACTAAGAGATCTTAGAACTATCCAGTCAAAAGTATCCCTTAAGACATCACAAATGTTATCTCCTGAAAGTTATTTTCTATATGGACTATTCCTATAAGTAAATTGCACATGAAAAATAATTTCAAAATGTCTCAGAAATTAGTGGTTTTTTGTTTTTTTTTAAGAATTATGTTAGAAATTTGGGACCGCAATACCTAATTCTTTTTTTTTTTTTTTTTTACTTTTTTTTATTGGAGGTTCGGATTTGGAGGGGGCGTCATTGTTTTCCCTTCAGTGATATCCTCCATTAATATTAGTTACTCAGGACAAAGCTTCATTCCACTCCGCTGTTGTCATTAAGTCCCAACTCCTTATGACTTATTATTGCCTGTGTTTGTATTGATCTCAAAAGGATTGTTTTGATAGGTAAACAGTCTGCCTCTCATTTCATTCAGATGTGGATATTTGTTAAGGCTAAGATGTTTTAAGACCAGAGGACACTTGCAAAATATTTGTGCAAGAGGAACTTTCTTTTTACCACCAAAAGGTATCCAACGTATAGACCTATTTCTTTATGCCATAAAAGCTTTTTCTGTCCTGTTTCCTCGTGTATTTAGTTCCTTGCTGTCAAAGTAATTTGTACCACATCCAGAAATTTGAGGATAATTCACATATTCGGGTTTCTTTTTGTTTTATTCTTACTCTGTAATTACTTACGGTAAAGTTATTGGATTTACGTGTGTGTGTGTGTTCCAATCAAAATTTATGAACTCACATTTTACTTTTTTAAAAACCACTTTATTGAGATATAATTCACATACCATACAATTTACCCACTTAAAGTGTATAATTCAATTATTTTTAGTGTAGTAACAGATATATGCAACCATCACCACAGTTTTAGAACACTTTTATCACCTCAAAAAGAAACCCTGTGCCCTTTAGCTATCACTCTCTTATCCCCCTATCGCCTCCCCACCCAAAGCAACCACTCATCTACTTTCAGTCTCTATAGATTTCCCTATTCTGGACTTGCATATGAATGGGATCATATATGGACTTTTATGACTAAATTACTTCACTCAGCATATTTCCAAGGTTCATCCAAGTTGCAGCATGTATCACTACTTCATTCTTTTTTATGGCTAAATAATAATCCATTGTACAGATATACCACATTATCTTTATCCATTGATAAATATTATGAATACTGCTATAAACATTTGTGTCCAAGTGTACAATATATTTTCATTTTTCTTGGGTATATACCTATGAGTAGAATTGCTGAGTCATATGGTAACTCTATGTTTAATCATTTAAGGAACTACCTGTTTTCCAAAATGGTTGCATCATTTATCTTCCCAACAGTAATGTGGGAGGGCTCCAGTTTCTCCAAGTTCTAGATTTACTTTTAAACACTATTGTTTTGCTAACAATGGAGCAGAAAGAGAGAAGGAGGGTGAGACCATACCCGACCTGGACCACCTTATTTTCCCATTACTTTAATGTGAAAGAAAATAAACCTCTATCTTATTAATCCATTGCTATCGTGGGTCTCTGTTAATGGCAGCCTAACACAACACCTAATTCATACAATCCCTGTTAGTCCATCTGGAACCTGGGAAGCTCTCCAAACAATTCATCGGATTTAATATGCAAGGATTTTATTATTTGGAAAACTTTCTGTGTGCATTCCAGAAAAATGCACCTTATTTATTTCCTAATTTCAGATCTCACTGTTAAATAGCCATTCACTTCTTAGAAACTACTTCAGGTTCTCACTAGCACCTTGTTGGTGCTCTGCAAGAGTTGAAACAACTTTCAGGAAAGAATGGAATAGTTACAGTTGGAGTAATTGTTTAAAATTGGAGGAAACGTTCTCAGGGTGGTGATGTAGAATGACCATGTGTTTATTATTTCTTTCCCCAGATATTATCCTAACTGTTAAGACAAGATTATGAACTATAAAAAGTCATTTTAAGTTTTATCTTAAGCTCTCTGGGAGCCCATGGAATTTCAGTGTCATGTTGACTAGATAGAGCTTGTAACACATATTTGTTCACTTTTAGATATTGTCCTTGAAGCCACTTTTAGCCTCTGTGACAGGTTGTTAGATTCGCAGCCAAAGTTTCCACCTTGGCCTTTGGGAAAGTCACAGGACCCGAGTAATTGGTTATATAAATCAGCTTTCTCCCTAACTTCTCCCAACACTTTTGTTCCAATTATCTGAATTTTGAGGGAATACTCTGAATACGTAAGCAAACTGCCATTCTACTAGCTCTCTTGTAACAAATATAAGTATCTGCTGCAAAGTCAGCCTTTGATAAACAGGATTTCTAATAACTTTTCATGTAACCAGCAAATCACTACTGGTGGAAAGGAGAACATTATGGACTCAGAAAATTTTGTGATCTGTTTCTATCTCAATGCTTCAATTAATCGATACATTCAGCCTACAATTACTGAGTACCTGCTTAGGAATAGAAGCCCCGGTGGTGAAGTGGTTAAGAGCTCAGCTGCTAACCAAAGGGTCAGTAGAACCCACCACCTGTTTCTTGAAAACCCTATGGGGCAGTTCTACTCTGTCCTACAGGGTCGCTATGAGTCGGAATGGACTTGATGGCAATGGGTTCACTCAGGAATAGCACTTCATTTTTCTATTAAAAAATAATATCTCTTTTTTCTTTTTAACTCCCAGTAATAGAGTTTTACACTTACTGGTTATTGGAATCAGTATTTAAAAAACAAAATCTTAATCATCTTACTTCTGCAAGACAGCCTTTGTTTTCATTTTTAAAAGGCTTTTTTTCCTTCTTACAAACAGCAAAACCATTTCATTTATGTTGTTAACAAGTTAGTTTGAAGGCTTTTTATAAAAGCCAGAGAGAGAAACATGTTTTTCTTCTTCCTGAAATTTCTCCTAAATCTTAGTTCATCAACAATCTGTTGTTTTGTTGACCATATTCATTCAGGCATTTGTTTATTCATAAGCATTTATTAGGGACCTGATGTTTGCTCAGCTCCATATGTTGTGCCATTCTGAGACAGGCTCATATCCATCTATGACAAACAGCATCCCCAAAAGGTATCTCCAAAGAATAATGTCAACTTTAAAGATTATGTAAATTTCTAGAGCTGTACCATCTTATTACCTTTCTACTAAATGTCAACATCTCCTGCTATGCTTTTTCTCTGTCCATCCTGATCAGGCACCTTTCTATATTGAGATTAACTCAAGTCTCTAGGTTCAGATAACCCTGAAGTCACACCTTTGGCCAATAGCCTATTGAGTCCTTTTATAGCACTCAGTAAAGCTCTCTCAGCACTGTCTTCATCTGTAAAATAGTGATAATAATTTTACTTACTGTCTTGGGAAATCCTATGGGAATTTCTGTCCTATAGGGTCACTATGAGTTGGAATCCACTGGACAAAAATGGTTTTTTTGTTTGTTTGTTTTATTGGGTTGCTGTAGGGATTAAATGTAAAGACTCAGCCTATGCTCGGCACATAGCAAGCATCCCATTCATGTTAGCTATGGATTTCAACAGCCATCTTTCATCCTGCCCTGTTAAATTGTTTCAACCAGTGACTATCATCAAACTACCGTATTTATAAATATCTAATATAAGCAGGAATGGAGTCATAACACATTGAGACTGTATTACAGCACAGATAATTTTAGGAATCCCTATTCCAACACTTTTTCTTCCCGTGATCTGTACACTGCAGGGTATTCCAGAAACAAGGGTTTCTTTCTTTCCTAGTGATAAAGGATAAGAGATGAAACTGCTATAAGCGTCAACAATTTAAATACAAATGCAAAAATATACCTTTTATATATTATAAAATACAGAATACATGGAAATAAGAAGTATCTACATATACAGTAGTTGTTTTTCAACACAGCCTTTTTCGTTTAAGCCAAATTTGGTTTCCAGGTATATACAGATTAAAAATTTAAAAAAAGCAACCAAACCCGTCGCCATGGAGATGATTCCAACTCGCAGCGATCCTACAGGACACAGTAGAACTGCTCCATAGGGTTTCCAAGGAGCAGCTGGTGAGTTCGAACAGCTAACCTTTTGGTTAGCAGCCATAGCTTTTAACCACTGCGCCACCAGGGCTCCTTCCAGGTATGGGCTTCTGTAATTTTTGTTGACATTTAAGTCATGAAGTCTCTTGTCTCCTAAAGCCACAGAAATCTAACCTAGAAGCAAGTAGCACGCACTACGCACAGCACAGAGGGAACCCTGGGGCGTTCGCTATGGCTCCCACCTGTCGGCCAGGTCATTGTGACGCAAACGCTAGGGACACGTGGAACACCTGCAAGAGAGCAGGGGCGGGGTCACCCTGGGCCGCAGATCGGAGCAGGGGATACCCCAGGAGATGGGGGTCAAGGAAAGACCCCAGGGAGTAGAGAGAGGGAGACTCATTCCCCCCACCCCTGTCCCGCCCCACCCCAAAGAAGGTGAGGCCACCACTCCCTTCCTAGCTTTCCCCGGTCGCGGGGTCCTGCAGGGAGGGGGCGCCCCGTCGGGCGTCTCGGGCAGGGGCGGGGAGGCGGCGGCAGCTCCCAGTCCCCGAGCGTTCGCGGAGAAGCAAGAGGCCGCCTCTCCCCCGCGGGCCGCCGCGCTGCGCTGCGCTGCGCTGCGCTACGGCGCGCAGGACCTCCGCGGGCTGCTATTCCGGCTGGCGGCGGCCGCCGCAGGAAGGGCCGGCTCTTGAGCTCCCTCCGCCCCCTTTCCTCGCCTTCTGCTGACGCTGACGTCGGACGAAGGACCTGGAGGGACGTTCCGACCGCGGCCGGGAGGCTCCTGGGGGCCGGGGCTCCGAGGTACCTGCCCTCTGGGGCCGGGGTGAGGGCGCGCCGGGCGGGCTGCATGGTGCAGCGGGAGGCTCCCAGCAGCCGGGGCGGTCGGGGGCGCCAGCCCGGGGCTTACTTCTCTGCCCTCTGCGGACCGTGGGTGACAGGAGGGCTGCCTTCTTCTGCCCCTGAGCCCCGAGGAGGAACCGCAGCAGCCACTTCCCCTCCCCCGCCTCCTCCCTCGGGCCTGGAATGGTCCGGAGGATGCGCACGCCACGAGAGCGTGCGTCAGGCCCCCGGGAGCGGAGGGAAGGGTTTTGGGAGCGGGCCCTATCTTTGGCCCCCACCCAGGGAGCACCCCCACCCACGCCACGGAACCCCACCCTACCCCACCCGTGCCATGCTTCGTCTTCCCGGCAGCTCCGGGCCCAGGACCCCGAGGTCCCTTCTGAGCAGGGACTTACATCCAGGGCTGACTTGTTGACAGGTTCACCTGCCGCGGCGCCTGACGTTTGCTTTTTCCTTTTCTCCCTATTGCCTGTGTTTGGCGAGAGTGGCAGGGAGCAGATGGGTACCTTTTTCTAACCGCCAATGCCAGGAGGCCTGAGCTTGGTTCCCCGCGGGCGAGATGCTCAGTAGCCTTGGATCCTTAGGGATTCCTGCAAGAATCCCTAAGCAGGCCAGGTCCTTGCAAACCTTGGCGCCCCCGTTTTCTTTGGGTGCTGCGGACTCCGCCTTTCCTGCCCAGGGATATTGCAGCTCCGGCTTCCTCTAGAAACGGATATATCCTGTTATTGTGTCTGTCTTTGCCCAAAGCGGCCCCCGATTAACCTTCCCCACTCTATTTTTACTTGGAGTGACTCAAAGCCCCTTAGCTTCTCTTTGTGGTCTGAAAAGTACAAGCACCCTTAAGCTACCAAAAGGCATTAACTGCCTGGTTGAGAAGAGTTATAGCTTGGATAATCATGTTCTCTTCTGCTAGATAGTATGAAAAATCAGAAGGATTAAGAATTTTGCCCACGAACCTGGTGACAACCTTAGTATCTGAGATCTGGTAACTTTATAAAAATTATCAAGGCCTGGAATATATCACCAGTTGGTGTGGCAATGATATTGAGTGTAGGAAGGAAGGCACATAAGGCCTTGGCCACATAAATTGGCCTGTAAATTAGGACTCATTGCAAACATGTTCGTGTCCAAACATTTCAGTAGTCTCTCTAGAAAAATCTAAAATTGGTCTTGGGGAGTGAAATAGGAAATGCTTATTAATTTGAAATCAATGCTCTATTTAAAACACACACACACACACACATTCTAAAAATGCTTTTAAATGGGTTTTCAAACCAAAGATCATCTTTTTAGGTTTCAGTCTTTATTTTTCAAATAACATCTTGTGTAGAGAATACCATAGGGGCAAAATTAGTTTGTAATCCTTGTTATTAGTCCAGTCAGTTCCACCCCATGGCAACCCCATAAGTGCAGAGTAGAACTGCTCCATAGAGTTTTCAAGGCTGTGACTCTCAGAAGCAGATAACCAGGCCTGACTTCCGAAACACCTCTGGGTGTGTTTGAACTGCCAAGCTTTTGGGCAGTATCAAGCGCTTAACCATTTATGCTACCTAGAGACTCTTTATATAATTCTTAAAAGCTCGAATATCACTGTTTGGTTAAAAAAAAATGTATACATTTATCATTTTTAGGACACGTAGCTTTCTGTGTGTCTTTTTGTATTACATAAAAAAAACTCATTGCTGTCAAGTCGATCCCTACTTATAGCAACCCTATAGGACAGAGTAGAACTCTCCCATAGAGTTTCCAGAGAGCAGCTGGTGGATTCAAACTGCTGACCTTTTGGTTAGCAGCTGTAGCTCTTAACAAACAAACAAACAAAAATCGTTGTTGAGTCCATTCTGACTCACAGTGACCCCATGTATTACAAAGTAGAACTCCATAGGGTTTTCTTGGCTGTAATCTTTACAGAAGCAGATCAACAGGCCTTTCTTCTGTGGTGCCACTGGATGGGTTCAAACTCCTAACCTTTAGGTTAGTAGTCCAATGCAAACTATTTGCACCACCCAGCACTTACATCGGTGAATCTTTAGAAAATATCAGTTGTGCAGACTTATGCTACAGTTCACTAAGAGAACTGAGGTAAAAAAAATTGACCATGGATACTCCACCCGCGGATCATCGAATGCTTAAAGGCACTCAGTAGTATTTTCCTGGACAATTTATTTTATAGCCGAGTTTTCCTCCATTTGGTACACTTGTGTATTTGTGTGACGTCTCTGAGCATCTTTATTGCTGTGCATATCTTTCCACATCAGCCTTAGGAGAAGTACAGAAAATTTTGGTACTCAAAAGAAAACCTAAAAACTGCTACATTTTCAAGGTATTTGACTAAACTATCCTTTTATTTTCAGGTGCAAACAGTTATATCAGGGAGGCGTGGCAACTGTGAAAATGACCTACTAGAGTAAATTTCCATTGCTGTGAACTTTAGAGAAACCTCATACAGGAGGGTGTGGGGAAAGGTCAGAAAGAATTTTTTCCTCTGTATTTGTTGAACTAGGCAGCTAGAAGCTTGAGGGTAGGTGGCCCTGTTTATGATCAGTGCACTTGTAACTAGTGTCCTTTTTATTCCATTTGCTTACCAGATTTATGGGAACCCTGGACAAGAATGCTGTCTGCACGTTTTTGTCCATGAGGCAGCATAGAACACAAATCAATTAACCTTATTTTTCCCTTCCTCCCCCATCCTGAATCTGCCTCAGCCTAGCATGAAACTCAAAGACCGATAGAGAAGAAAAAAAAATTTCTTGACTCCCAAGCTGTTATGTTCTATACACAGTCATATCTAGCGCCACGGAGGAAGTGCAGAGTTCGTACAGGCTTTGGATTCTGATGGACCAGGATTAGAACCCCGACTCTAACACTTAACCAGCCATGTGACCATGAGCAAGTTACTTAAGCTTCTTAAGTCATAATGTCCTTATCTATGATGTTATTGGGTGCTGTCAAGTCAATTCTGACTCAAACGACATCATGTGGTGGTAGAACACCCCATAGGGTTTTCTAGGCTGTAATTGCTTGGTGGGTTGAAACAGCCAATGCTTCGGTTAGCAGCCAAGTGCTTAACTGTTGCGCCACAACCTGTGGGGTTGTGGTGAGGATTAGAGATAATGTATGTAAGTGCTTGGCACAATGAATAGGACTCAAGTAGTAGCTACAGTTATTCTTTCACATGCTAAACGTATGTGCTATTTCCATCTGAAAAGGATGCTACTGGTTTATCTGTGATAGGGTATCTGTTCCAATTTGGTTTTGAGTAATTTAAGTGATTTTATACCAATACTGAAAGCAGGGTTTTGAGGAAATACTCCCTGAAGTTGGGGAACGTAGTCAGTAGTCCAGGAACAAAGCAAAGCTAATTTGTTCTAGTGGGATTGATCTTCCAAGCCCCTGCCACTTAAATGTGGTCAATGGACCAGTGGCATTGGCTTCTCCTGGAAACTTGTTAGAAATGTAGAATCTCAGCCTTGGCCCTCCTAGACCTGCTGATTTTGAATCTACATTTTAACAAGATCCCCAGGTTATTCAAATGTCCATTAAAGTTTGAGAAGCATGGCTCTACCCTGGTATTTCTCAAGATTTAGTGTCCAAAAGAATCACTTTGGGGCTTGTAAATGTGGATCCCTGGCCTAGCTCCCACCTGTTCACTGCTAATCAAGCCTTGAGTGGCTTTCCACCACTCTTTGAGAAACACTGCCCCAAACTTTTTTTTCATGGCGACCCCATGTATACTGGAGTAGAACTGTTGTGATGAATGTGTTCCTTTATGTGGCTTTTTGCCTCGGTTCTTTAGAAAAGCGCCTTGAGAGATTTTTCCCCTAAGCCCTGAGGAGTTACCTTTGCCCTACTTTTTCTACCCCAGAGGGTTTGTTTGTTACTTTTTTCCAGGTCAGTTGACATTTCCTGGGTAAACTATAAACAACTTGATGGTTTGATACTTTTTGTCTGGTCCTAGGCTACAGTTTGCCCTGTGATTGGTATGCACCTTGCAGGGATTGGTCAATAGACTATGCAAATGCAGTGACTATAGCCTACTATGCAGATGAAGTGTCTGTGGCCTACTGAGACGGGATTGGTCAGTTTGTGTCCCCCACCACTGGGCGGGGGCCATACCTTAAAATTGACAAGGAGTTGTATATGTATGCAGCCAACCCACAGAGGTTTTTCAGACAGAAAGAAGCAAGAAGATAAACAGCAAGCAGGAAGATGCAGAAGGAAGAAAAAAGAGAAGAGCGAAAAAGCAGAGAGAGAGGAGGCAAGGAACCTCCTAAAAGAGCTGTAACATGGGTCAAGGGCTGTAACACTGAAGACAGCAAGAGACCCAGAAGTGGCCCGGCGGCAGAGCTGGCGGCAACAGGCTCGGAAGGGGCCCTGTGGCAAAGACAGTGGTGACAGACAGCAGGGTCAAGAACAGCCTGTCCTGAGGGGGCCAAGAGGAGCCTGTCCTCAGGAGGCCAAGAGGAGCTGAGAAAGCTGTCCAGCACTGAAGAAGGGAGACTTTGCCTACATGCTTCCTATTCCTGATCGTCAGTTGTAGCCTGTGGATTCTGATCCAGAGTTGTACCCTGTTACTTCCTTAATAAACCACTTAACAGTAAGTATGGTTTGTGAGTTCTGTGTGGCCATAGCAACAGATTATCAAACCCAGAAGAGAAGTAGAGAGTGCTGTGGGAGGGACGGCTGGTGTCAGAAGTGGTAAAAAGGTTGGAGAGTTGAGTTATATCTGACCTCTAGCTCATAGGGATCAGCCTTGGGCTGATCTTGATTCACATTATCCCCCCTGATGTTAGACAGGTTCTGACACTACTACTACACTCGTTTTACAACTGTGTTTCATAGGGTTTTCAATGGCTGATTTTTTAGTAGGTTGTCAGGCCTTCCTAGTCACCTCTGGGTGGACTTGAACCTCTAAACTTTCAGTTAGTGGCTGAGTGCATTCGCCATTTGCACCACCCAGGGGCTCCAAACCTAGTGAGAGAGAATGAATTCATGAAAGGCTGGGGTAGATGGCCATATGGCTCATGATGAGACTCCTCAGTCTTTCCTGCTAAGCCAGATTCCATCAAACATTTGTTGAGTATGTACCATGTACCATTCACTCTGCTAAGTATGGGGAATCCTAAGACCCAGACCCTACCTTGCTCTCAAGGAACCAACACCTAGTAAGGGAGATAGCCTAACCAGCTGACAATTACATTTCAACAAAAGCGGGGAGGCACAAGGGAGTAATGAAGCCCACGGCAGAGGTACCCCACTTAGATAGAGGGAAGAGAACTTGAAAAGGTTTGTGAAAGAGGTGACCCTTGAGTTGAGCCTTAAAGGACCAATACGAATTTGGCAGGTGAAAAAGGGTTGAGGGAGGAGGGGGAAGCATTCCCAACAAAGGTACCCACATGCACAAGGCTCCAGAGGTAAGGGAGAAAATACTGGCCAGTTGTCCTCATGTCTGGAACCTGACATGCATGTGTAGGAGCCTCAAGAGATGCAGCTGGTGAGGCCATTGGTAATATGTGGAGTGACCACAAAGGTATCTGATACTTTGGAGAGAGTAAATAAGTTTGCAGGAATAAGTTGCCTCTGAAAGCCTAGACTACATCCTGGCTTTTGAGATAGAAAGGACAAGATGTGTTTAATAGCTTTTTAGAAGGTAGAACGAATAGAACTTAGAGATTGGCTACAAAAAATGAGAGAGAAAACAAGTTTCCAACTTGGGCCTCTCAGTGGGTTTTATGAAGGTAATCAATACACACAACAACAACAACAAAAGAGACTACAGGAAGGAGAACGATATGGGGGTAGAGATGGAGAGACATAAGTTTAATTTTAGATTTGGTGAATTTGAAGTGCCTGTGAGGCATCCCGGCAAAGATCATAGTAGGGAGATGGAAGCATGGGTCTGGTGCTCTGGAAAGGTGTTTAGTTTTGGAAATCTTTGGCACAGCACTGGTGGTTGAAGTCAGGGGAGTGAATTAAATTTACGAGAGAGCAAGTAAAATGTAATAGAGGGACAGCCAAGGTTGGAGCCTTATGGATCGCTAATATTTGAGATGTAGACAGAGGAAGAGGAGCTAATAAAGAAAACTGAAAAGGATCGAAAGTGTAGAGAGTGTTTCCCCAGAAATCAAGGAAGGAAAGCATTTCAAGAAGCGGGGAGGGGAGAGGGGAACGTAGTCAAAGTCCAAGTGACATAGGACTTGAGATAGGCCCATAATGAAAGACCCTGTGGTATGGTAGAGAAAGGAACCAGATTGCATGGGCTTAGAAGAACTCTGACTGTGAAAAGTAAGAGAAAAAAAAGTTGCCAAGTCATTTCCAGCTCACAGTGATCCCATGTGTTGCAGAGTAGAGTAGTGTTTTCATAGCTGTGACCTTGCAGAAGTAGATCACCAGGCCTTTCTTCCAAGGCGCCTCTGGATGAGTTTGAAGCACCAACCTTTTGATTAGTGGTGGAGTGCTTAATTATTTGCACCACCCAGAGACTCTAGAAGAGAAGGAGAGAGGGTAGTAACTAGAGAGGGAAAGAGGTGGGTTAAGGACAGGAAACAAGGGAAGTAGATTAGCATTAAAGAGAAGGGATAATAGACAGACTGAGATGGGAAAATGGAGAAAAGGACACCATGTTTGGTAGAGGGCCAATGAAAATGAGGGAGACCGTCAATGAGGTGGATTGACACAACAGTCACAAAAATGGACTCAAACATATCAAAGATCATGAAGATGGTACAAGACTGGGCATTGTTTTTTGTTAATACGTAAGATCACCATGACTAGGAGTCAACTGTACTGCAGCTAACAACAAGGGGGGGAGGGCAAGGAGCAGATACTGGAGTTGTGGGAGGAGATACTCATGGACCTATCCCTTCCAGAGTGAAGGAGGGGAATGGCAATGGTTACAGTCATGGTGCTGGATTGTACCACATAAATAAGCAGTGACGCACAAGATTTGGAAGCTAAGAAAGAGGATACCCAGGGCAATGCCAAGGCCATCGTTTCCCACAGACCATGAAGAGGGAGACTGCATCACCACCCAGGGGGATTTTCTTCTAATCTCTGGTTTCAAGGACCATGACACCCTCCTCCCTTCTGCTCACTGAAAGCCAAAAGTTGAGCGTCCTTGTACCTAATGCCATTTCCTTAGTGTTGCTATGGGCAGCATTGGCATCATTGTGAAGTATATAATGTTTATATTAGGTGCCAAACCACTCCCCCATTCACTTCCTGCTTTTCCTGTCACTGTGCTGCTGACCTGGAGCCCAGTGTTCCTGCAACTTCCTGGTTACTCTACCTGGGCCTGCCCAACCAGGTATATGCCCCATGGCCCTGCCTTTCCTGATCCCCATCAAAACAACCAGTCTCGTGCCTTACTAGCACAGGGCTTTGCTGCTATTTAATTCCATAAGTTTATTCCCTGGGAAAGCAGAAGGAAGCTGGAAAAGGAATTTTTTATTAGTTCTTAAAGAGCACCTGTCAGGTGATCCAATATAGGCAGGCAGGGGTGGCTCTGTGAGTGGGAAGAACATGAAAATGTAGAGTTCTCGCTTTCAGTGTGCTTCTCTTTGCTTCCAACTCTTATTTAAGGTCCTCTTCTATCTGCTCCCTCACCTGCCTGGCCTGCCTTCAGTCCTTGCTTGTAAGCCCTAAATCAAAACATGATTCCACTGCTACAACTGAACTAAGGAAAGTGGTCAAATATGGGCCATTTCTGGAGAAAGGAGCTGTGGTGATGTGTTTACAGGATTCTGTGCATAGTGTAGACATTTTATGAACCACATATAGATGTCTGTGTATTTCAGTAATTTAGAACTTTAAGGAAACAGGGCTCACTCTGTGCCTCAGGAAAATGTCTTCGGTCTTGCGCCTCAGTTCCCTTATTGATGTAAGGAGGATGATCTATAAATTGTCTCCTAGCTCTCAGATTGATTCTGGGAAGGCATAAGAAATTACTTGATCATCTCTTTAAATGGCTTTAAATTATGCATGTAAACAACCTTAAAGAAAGAGACCCTTGTAAACATTAGTGCCTCCCTTTCTGATTGCTGACGTTATGCTTATGTACAATTCCATATAGTTTCTACATTCGCACTTTTTGTTTTTCCTTCCCCCTTGTATTTGTATATTATTAACAATTCATAGCTTTCTATATATTTGTATATGAATTATATGTAATATACTTTATTTCTACGTATATATTTTTATATTTGTTTATATTTATCGATTGTCTTTATCTTTTCATTTCTGATGAGCTTATAGTAGTCCATCCACAGATTCTCATGAATCTGATTTGAAAGAAATAGTACATTTTACACATATATTTGGACCTTTTAAAATACAACTTATGAAAATGTGGAGTGTGGCCATTTTCTAGGTCATTTAAAAATAAGCTGTATACATATGTATGCGTATGATTTTTATCATTGTAATAACATTTCTGACTGAATAATTGTAAGAGATTCTGGGAATAAAGAGCTGTTTTAAGGTGTTTTGTAGGTAAGGCAGAAAATTGCGACACCAAAGTTATGGAATTAATTTTTAGCTTTTCCATTGATTTGCTAATGCCTTAGACCAATACTGTCTAATAAAAATATAATAGTAGCCACGTATGCAATTTTAAAATTTTTACTAGACAGTTTTTTTAAAGTTAAAAGAAACAGGTGAAATTAATTTTAATAATATATTTTGTTTAATCCAATATATTCAAAATATTATTTCAACATAAAATATAAAACATATGAAACATAATTATAAAATGCAAAGGAGTATGTAAAAATAATTTAAAATAGAATATGTATATATATATATATATGTGTGTGTCTGTGTAATATAGTTGTATAAGACATAGAAACCCATTGCCACTGAGTCAGTTTTGACTCATAGCTACCCTATAGAACAGAGTAGAACTGCTCCATTGGGTTTCCAAGGAGCAGCTGGTAGATTTGAACTGCCAGCATTTTGGTTAGTAGCTATAGCTTGTGCCACCACAGCACATTTTAATTCCAACTAGCTATATTTCAAATGTTCAGCAGTCTCATGTGACTAGTGGCTGCCGTATTGTACAGCACATCTCATTATTTGTCCATAAAAAAAAATTTTAAGTTGATGTCATAAATATTTGAAGGAGCCTTCTAAGGGGGAGAAAAATGTGGCAGTCTGCTTCCGGAAAGATTACAGCCTTCGAAATCCCACAGGGCAGTTCTACTCTGTCACATAGGGTCCTGAGTTAAAATTAACTCAATGACAATGGACTCTAGGTTTTATAATTGGACTTCACCTATAAAATGCAGTTTAAAATGTGATTTATGGATAACATTTAGTCCTTTCATTTAATATTCTGTGCTGACAGTTGAAGGGTGTCATATTTCTTTATGGAGGTCGATTGAGGCTTTTCACTAGGTGTCCCTTCATACTTCACCTTCTGAGGTTAAGCTTTTAGAGAAAAGTCCACCATAAATATTAGAGATGAAAATCTGTGTGCTAAATCTGAGTTGGTGTTTGAGAGTCGTATAAACCAGCTGAAATAAAATCAAAGGTGAATATAACTTATACAGCAAATCTTTTTTTTGTTGCTTGTTTGTTTTTTGAATTACACTTTTCTTTCTCAAAGGCAACCTGTTTGTTCTTTTTCTGTTTTCAGTATTCTAGTCCATGTTATCTTTTTCACTCTTAGAAGTTTCTCTTAGGTTTGTTGTTTTCCCATACCAGACTCTTTATCATTGCCATGATTTTTGTTATAGCACAAAATTCACCATCAATCATCCTTGAAAAGGGGACTTTAAGCAAGAAAAAGAGGAACATTACCTAAGACCTTACCTTGTGACCAGTGTGACTTTTGTGTTTTATATTGTTTTTCATTTGTTTTGTGGGGATGTAGTCACTATGAGTTGGAATCGACTCGACAGCAATGGGTTGGTTTGGGTTTTAGTATTTTTAAATATTAATGTTGGAGATAATAGCATTTTAGAGAATATCTTGGCTGTTTTTTTAGTTTCTTAGTAGATACGACATTATACTGATATTTTCTTCTGAGAAACATCTCTTGGAATAGATCATGATAGCTGAAGTGTGCACCAGGTTGTGAATTTGCTGATTAGAGTTTCAATCCCAGAATTTCTCCCTGTGAGCTTGACCTTTAACCTGATCCTGGATGAGTCTTCTCCATTTTTAGAATCCTAATTTCCTCATCTTTAAAAATGAAAATGTTGTGTTCTTTATCTCCAAGCTTCCCCTCAAAATATAAATGTTTCTGAAAGTAATTAAATTAGTTTCATAGTTTTCAAGACTGAGGGCATCTAGATGTCAGCTAGCCTAGTCCATTTTACAGAGGAGCAAAGTGAGGCCAGATAGCCAAAGTGACTTGATGGAGGCACAAGTTTGCGGCATATTCATGGATTTGCCAGCTTTCATTTTATATTGAGCAGCATATTAGGAGATGAGTTATACTGGCATTAAAAATATTTACCGTAGTCTGGGGACCATGGTTTCAGGGGACATCTAGGTCAATTGGCATAACAAAATTTTTTAAGAAAATATTCTGCATCCCACTTTGGTGAGTGGCTTCTGGGGTCTTAAAAGCTATTGAGCAGCCATCTAAGATGCATCAATTGGTCCCAAACCACCTGGAGTAAAGGAGAATGAAGAACACCATGGACACAAGGAAAGTATTAGCCCAAGAGACAGAAAGGTCCACATAAACCAGAGACTTCATCAGCCTGAGACCAAGAGAACTAGATGGTGCCTCGCTACCGCCAATGACCACTCTGACAGGGAACACAACAGAGAGTCCCTGACAGAGCAGGAGAAAAGTGGAGTGCAGAACTCAAATTCTAGGAAAAAGACCAGACTTAATGGTTTGATTGAGACTGGAGGGACCCCGGAAGACATGGCCCCCGGACTCTCTGTTAGCCCAAAACTAAAACCATTCCTGAGGCCAACCCTTCAGACAAAGATTAGACTGGACTATGGGACATAAAATGATGCTCGTGAAGAGTGTGCTGCTTAGCTCAAGTAGATAACATGTTACTAAATGGGCAGCTTCTGTCCAGAGGCGAGATGAGAAAGCAGAGAGGGTCAGGAGCTGGTTGAATGGACACGGGAAGTCTGAGGTAGAAAGGAAGCGTGTGCTGTCACAGTATAGGGAGAGCAACTAGGGCCACAAAACAATGTATATATAAATTTTTGTATGAGAGGCTAACTTGAATTGTAAACTTTTGTTTAAAGCACAACAATAAAAAAAATTTAAATACAGCAATTATTTTGATAAAAAAAAAGTATTTACCTTAGGAATGTAATTTTGATAGTTTTAGGGAGTCATTAAACTTAATTAATCTCTGTATTTAGTACTTGGTGGAGCCTTGGGGGTGTAGTGGTTAAGAGCTCGGCTGCTAACCAAAAGGTCAGCAGTTCAAATCCACCATCCGCTCCTTGGAAATCCTATGGGGTAGTTCTGCTCTTCCTGTAGGGTCACTATGAGCCGGAACCGACTTGACAGCACGTAACACAACATCATATAATACTTGAGCTGTTTTGAAATGTGAGTGAAGTGATCACTTTAAAATATCCTATGACTCCATTTCATTAACAGAAAATGCAAATTTTAAAAGTGACTTGCAGCTGTAGCGTTTAAATAAAAACACATCCATCTTTTTGCTTCCTTAGAATTCTACTTTTCTTTTGTAAGATTTGCTGACTACAAAATTAAAGCGTGACCCTGTTTCACATTTACTTGTCAATTTATGAAATGTTAACAGTCATTTGCAGGTGACACAAAACTCAGCTAGACACAGAATCCATTTAAAGTTACATAGAATGCTCAAATAATCATAACCTTATCAAAATCTAAAAGTTAAGGCTGTGTAGTATTTGCAAGATAGGAAAAAATACCCATTAAAAACTAGCCAAACCATGTTACATAATGCTTAGCTTTTGAAAGGATTGGAGTTTAATTCAACTTTTCACCCTCCGTAGGAATCTCCCTTTCTCAACTATATAGGAGCATGGTTTGGCTAATCAAGATTTTTTAAAAAATAATTAATAGTTGAGTATGCCTAGAGGAATTGCTTCAGTTTTTTTACTATTTCTACTGAAATTATTTTAATATACTCAGACAACACTTGCTTTCTCTTCATAGGAAATTATAAAAATCATTATTAACATAAAAGAAAGTGACTAGAGATAAACATCTAGGGAAAAAAAGATGAAAAATACTTTGTACAAAAGAAATATATAAACATTAAATTATATCCTAACTCGGTACCTAGCACCTCTGACAAATTTGTATTTCTTCTGTTCATTAGACAAGTCATCAGGAGCCTGCATGGACACGCCAGTTCTGATGCTAGTTGGCTCTGTGGTCACAAGCCCATCACAGGCCCCATTTTAAAAGGAAGGGGCTTCATTCAGTTGTTTCTCCACTCCCTTTAAGCTCTAAATTATATGACTTACATAGTTCTGAGATTATGCACCACAGAAATAACCCCAAAGACCTGGATCACCTTGGATCATTTGAAAGAAAATAGTGGGCCTAATAAACTAGGAAAAAGCACAAAAACATACATTTCCACTTCTCTGAAAAGTTATTTATAAAATTATTGCCTGACGTATGAATTTGAGTGAATGAAAGAACAGAATGTTGAAAACTGGTAGTATTTCCAGATGAAGTTGATCTCTGAAAAAAAAGGGAAGATGGAATGAGGAGAAAGTTACATGAGTTTGTGTTGTGCAATTGAAAGCTAAATCTAAGGCACATGCCACAAGCTTCCAACATTTGTGATGAGTGGTCAGAAAATTAGCTGCCTAACAAAAGGCAGGGCATAGAAGGTGCTCACTAAATGCGAAATAAACTCCATGGAATGTCCACCCTTCAGTGGCTACAGAGTAAACCTAAATGCTGCAAGCAGCGCCCAGTGCTCTCAGAGACCGGTGCCTCTGCCTCCCTAGTCACATCTCCTATCTCTCTCTTTAAGTTGTAGTAATGCACAGCTGCTTACGGATGGTTACACACACTCCCACATACACCACGCAGTTCTTCTGTGGAATCATTTGTTCATTGCTTTCTCTCCACCTGGAATAAGATCTCCCATGCACACTTTTAACCTTTGCCTGGCCAGCAACTACTGATTCTTAGAGCCTCACTGTAGAGGCCATGCAGGAACCAGCTTTATGCCCCCTGCTCTGGGTTCGTCTAACCCTTGGTGCTTTCCATGGCACTCATCCTCCACCACAGACAGTGCTTGGCATTCTCTGACTGCACATTCTCCTTTTCATTCATATGCAAGTAAGCTGCAAAGGTCTGTGGCATAGGGTGATGTGTAACTTTACTGAGGTTTAATTTTAAAGAATCCTTCTGTATTTCCTCAAACATAAGAAACCGTTGGTTGTAAGATCCTACCATTATTTTATGTTCCATTAAGAAAGAAAAATGACAGCCAGTTTAACTGTTGTCAAGCTATGGATGGTAAGATACATCCCAGTCTCAGGAATGTTAAAATGTGAACAGATTTGCATCTTAGATTCAGTGGTACATAATGCTGAGAAGCTGGTATTTGGGAGGGAGTGATTTTACTAGGGGGTGATCCTAGTACACTGTTTTGCACCCACATTATTGTAAGACTCTTCTCCTGAAAAGTGTATTTCTTGTGGGGAAAAATGGCCACTTTCCAAAGAAAGCTAATTGTTAATCTGCATAACAGAACTGAAGAGCTCTAACGTAGAGCTAGAAAATATTTAGCTAGAAAATAGGAATTTTGAATAAATTAGGAAAATAACGAATTTGGCCATGGCTCACATCTGCATCATCCACCGTATGTTCTGTACAGATACAAGAAAAAGCAATTCTGGACTCAGTTTCAGTTAGTACTGCAACTAATAGTAATAATAAAAAGTGTTGACTGAATAAAAGAGAAAATTCTTCTGCTGAAGTTGGAAAGGTAATTGAGACATGAAACTTTGCACAGGAAACACAACACTTATAAAAGTGATCCAAGAGGAAGCCAGTTGCCTGTTGAAATATTTTTTGTGGCATAATAGGGTTGAGTATACCATTATGGTGAAATGACTACTGATCTTACTTTGAATAAGGATTGGCTCAAGAATTTTAGAATTTTTTGTGTAATTCACATGTAAGGTGCTATCAGCTCACTCTACTGCCTTGAAGAAGCTCATGGGAAGAGTTCCAGTGACAGAACAAATATTCAGTGTGGCTGAAGCCAGTTTATATGGAATGAAAATGTTTTCCCGTATTATATTTCCAAGGAGAATCCAGAATCAGGGCTCAAGGCAGTCAAGGACAGACCGACTCAGCTACTTTGTAGGCATGTGTCAGACTTTAAACCAGGCTTGGTTTATCATTCTGTGAACCTGAGGGTATTAGGAAGAAACTTTTGATATATATATATATTGACTGTCCGGTTTGTTTAGAATGATCTTTTAACTGGCTGTAGGAAGTAAAGACAAGTAGAACAGCTTATCTCCCATTATCAGTGGATAAAATTGAGAACTCAACACAGTAAACATATGTAAAAAAGAAAAATGAGCCTAGTTATTACTGCACACAAAAAAACCCCAAACTAATTACCATGGAGTTGATCCAACTCATGGTGATCCCACGTATGTCAGAGTAGAACTCCACTCCATAGGGTTTTCAATGGCTCTGATCTTCTAGAAGTAGATCACCAGGACATTATTTCAAGGCACCTCTGGGTGGATTCAAACACCACCCTTTTGGTGGTTAGTAACCTAGTGCTTAACTGAGTCACCCAGGGACTCTAGCAACTCCTCAAAAAAAAAAAAATCTATCTGAAGTATTCCTCCTTCGTGTTCTCCCAATTTTTGCCACAGGGCAAGATAGTCTGTCTCAGCCAGATGGGTGTGGCTGACAGCAGTTGTGGTTTTAATGCCTGATCTTGGATCATGTGGTGAACATATTGCAACCTCATCGAGGTTTAGCCTGGGATAGTTGAAGGGTGTTAGGTTGGTGCCGAGTGTCACCTAAGAATTAGATGCCAACCTCAGCAGCATTCCCACCTGAATAGGGAGACACCCTTCTTCATTTGTGTCTTAGATACAGAGTCTGCTCTCACTGACTCCTCTTCCCCGCGGCTGTTATATCAAAATTAGGAACTTGCTTTTTATTGACCTGTTAACTCTTGGGCCCCTACTTCTTTGAGCGGATCCTAAATATTATTGGCTCATCTGCTTTGTCTTCCTTGGGAAGACAAAATTTAGTGAAACACATTGATGTCAAGTTTTGCTGACAGTAACAAGGTTCCTGCTTTTGCCTTTGTCATCACGGTACTCAGAATTCATAAGCAACTTTGAAACTTGCTCTCCTTTATCTCCAAAGGCAAGATGACCACAAAGAGAACTTTAGGAAGTCTCTGTGCCATTAAAACACTCAAGACATAACCCCATTTATTCTGGACTTGTTTTGTTAGTGCCTTGTGTTAGAAGTGGAACAATAGCTTCCTTTGCGGAATCATGAACTTAATTATTAGCTAAGCATAGACTTTACTGCATTTTACAGCAGATATTAGAAATTTGGGGGTTCATGAAGATCTTTTTGTATGTTCCTTCCAAATGTCAAGGGGTCTGCTGTACCTGGAAATTATATCTATATTTCTGTCTTTCCCTCTAGACCTGCACTGTCCGGTACTATAGCCACTAGCCACATGTGGCTCTTGAGCATTAAAATGTGGCTAGTGTGAATTGAAATGAGCTTTAAGTATAATTTCGAAGACTTGGTACATAAATGATGTAAACTATATCATTAATAATTTTATACTGATTACATGTTGAAATAGTATTTTAGATATATTGGATTAAATAAAATAAAATCATTAAAGTTAATTACACTGTTTCTTTTTACTTTTTAATCTGGCTATTAGAAAGTTTAAAATGACATAGTGGCTCATAGTATATTTATATCGGGCAGTGCTGGTATAGACTGTAAGTTCCCGGGTAGGAACTTATAGCCTGGCACATATTCATTAGACGCCCAGTGTATGTTTGATAAACTATTGAACTAAAATTAATAAATGGATAAGAATTGTGAAGATTTTTTTTGAAGTAGAGATTTTGACACTGAATTTGGAAAATGATACAACAAGATGAGATGGATCGTGTCCAGAAATCTTGAGGGGTTTATTAACTGTCCCTAGTATGTGTACCTGGAACATATGTAGAAGAGACATGAGTCCAAGCTACAGCTGCCTTCTCATCAGACATTCAGCTAAGTCCCATGGCGGTGACCTCATCTGGGCTATTTAGGACTCCTTTTCTCTCATGCCGTATAATCCAGAAGTTTACTCAAGATCCATTTCTAGAAAGGATTTTCCTGTGGACCATTTAGCTGTGGTTCTCAGACTTTAATGTGCTTAAGAATCACTTGCAAAGCTTGTTACAAATGCAGATTCCCAGGCCCACTCCCATAGATTCTTGCTCAGTAGGTAAGGGATGGGGCCAGGAATCTGCATGTTAGCACCCCAGAAGATTCTAGTTCAAGTGGTCTGTAAACAATACCTTGATCATAATCATAGGCAAACATATATCAGCATACAGCATTAGACGGAAAACCAAACCAAACCCTTTGCCATCGAGTCGATTTTGACTCATAGTGACCCTGTAGGACACAGTAGAACTGCTCCATAGGGTTTCCAAGGAGCAGCTGGTGTATTCGAACTGCTGACCTTTTGGTTAGCAGCCAAGCTCTTTAACCTCTGTGCCACTAGGGCTCCGTACAGCATCATAATCTGGAAATAGCCTAAAATCTAGGTAGAATGAGCTGTTTGCTCAGTAATTATTAGCTATTACACTGTAAGAAGCTTGAGTTGTTAGGTATTTTAATCATCAAGAAGCAAAGAATACTAACTATCCTGTAGTTCATGGGGAAATCTAACTGAGATGAAGAGTATACTGATTTGTTTCGTTTGCACAACATCTTTCTGTGTGAAATTTTGGCTTGAGCTAAATGAAGTAAGGGTACACTTGGCAGTGAAGCTTTGTGGGTGGTGAGAGGACTGGAAGTTTGTGGCCTTGCCACAGTTGTACTGAGTGGAGGACAAAGCTTATCACGAATGTCACTCCCATAGCAACTTGTCCAAATGCCTGGATGCCCTCCACGATATTGATGATGAGATGGTTGCCGAAGCAAATTCCCTTTTTCCCCTCTCCTGATGCTTGGAATTTCAACACCTTAATTTTGTTCCCTTCAAACATTTTTAAAAGCCTAGGAAAACTCTGTAATCATTTTATGAGTACTGGATGGATCCTTTCTGAGGCCGAGGGAGGAGGATTGATTCTGTGGAGCAGCCAGAACCACTCATGTGCCGAGTACTCTGGCAGCTGGCGGTTCTTGTCTGGCCCTAGGCCATTCACTTAGGTGTGAGCTCCCCACTCTTCCTGGTAACTGGTGGGCAAGTGTGGGCCGATGTTGTAGCTGGGCTGGTTGACTCTGCCTGTGAAGTTAGCTAGCTTCCGTGAGTGGGGCAAACAGAGTGAAAGACAAAGGCATTAATTGACTTCATATTTACAAATGAGATGAAAATATAATTCTAGACCAGTAATAGCTAAAATAATCATGTTTTTTTTTCTCCTTTGGTATCCCCTGATTGCCTGTCAACTTTTTTGTTTTGTTGTTTGTTGCTGTTGTTTTGGTTTGTTTTTGCTGTGCCCTGGTTCCATTTTTTAAAAGATTTATTATGAAATATTTCAAATCTAAAGAGGCGTACAGATACAATACACTTACCACCTACCTTAACAAAGAGAACCTTATGTGTACAGTTGAAGCCCCTTTAATACCCCTCTCAGATCACTACCCCAGCTCTCCCCTGCAGTGGTAACCACTGTCCAGAATTTAGTAGTCATCATTCCTGAGCAGTTCTTCTATACCTTGACTATGTACCATTTATATCACTCAACAATATATACTACTGATCTTGCATGTTTGTAAACTTTATATAAATGGTATATTTTCTGTAGTCTTCTGCAGCCTGCTTTTCTCATCCAGACTCTGCCTGATCACTTACATTTCAGCGGAGATACTTCCTTCCAGTGTTACCTAGCTCAGCTATTCTTGACACCTCCGTGCAGTGTTATTGTGTAATAGTATTTGGCCTCTAAAATACAACTGGAAGTGGCTTAGATTGAAAAATTTTATAAAAGTGTCCAAGTAATGTATAATTATAGTGTGTAACTGTTAAACATTTGTTTTATTTCAGGTTGTAATATAACTTATCTTCTCATGCTTTTTCCCTGTCCCTTCTCCCCAAATCATCAGCAATAGAAAAAGAGAAAGGAAAAAACATGTCAGGACACAAATGGTAAGTAATTTGCCATCTTTTTTAAATTGGGAGAGTCTTTTAAAAGAAGTAACATACTATGTGCTCAGTAAATGTCCATTGAATGGAAGATCGAGAGACACATTAACAGTAAAATAACCTGTTAGCCCCTATCAGTGTTGAGTATAATCAAGTTCAAAATCGCTAGTAAATGTAGTGAAAACAAAATACCAAAAATGTTACAAATTCTTTCCCAATATGTTTTCTGCCTAATAAATGCAGTTATGTAAAATATTTCTCTTGGGAAGTCTATGGTTTTTCTTAACACTGTTTTTTAATGCAATGAGCTGATATATTTTTATCACTATTTTATTTACAGCTTCTAACATTAGCTGCAGAGTTAGGGGAATTTTATACAGGACAGCTATACAGTAACAAATGATTCTGCAGCCACATACAACTCAGACTCATTATTTTATAGTCATAACAGTAAACCCTCAGGAATACTCAGGAGCCAATCACTGTTGGAAGTATATGATTCTGAGTAAAATAAATGTGGTGATCATATGGCATTGTCACCTCTATCAGTTACATGCCTACAGCACATCTAAGCAACATGTTAAGCCTCTTACAAATTCCAGATCTGTTTCAAGCAGTTCTAAACCCTTTTAAACCCCTGACTCATCAAACAAAGAATTTTTACTTTCTTTAATTTGTATTATGAAAAAAAATGTGGTGCATGTTTTCATTTTTCAAATATACAATTAATTAAAATAAGGAATGCACTTTTTAATCCCTCTCCTCTCAACCAGGCCCAAGCCTTCTATAATATCAAATGTCAAAGTTCAAAAGAATTTTTACATGTATTAAAATGTAATGATTTTTTTAAAGGTAATTAATAAATGGCTAAGGGATTTAATTTCCCTGCGTATCCCATTTGACAGTTCTCAAAGAATTGCCGGACTGTCTTTTTTTTTTTTTTTTTTTTTTTTTTAATTTTTCCTTCTTGCATCATGACAATGGGATGGCTTTATCCTGTGACCTGCATGATGACTGTCATACCCAGGCAGCAGGTCCAAGGAAGAAGGTAGTCACTCACCTAAAAGAATGGAGTCCCCAAAGTAGTGTGCCCTTGTCTCTCTCATTTGCCCTGTCTTTTCAGAGCTTGCTAAAATGCAGGAGCTGCATGAGACATTGAAATGAGCACTGGACTGGGATTTCGTTGTTGTTGTGTGCCATCAAGTCGATTCCCACTGACCCTGTAAGACAGGGTAGAAGTTCCCCATTAGGTTTCCTAGGCTGTAATCTTTAAGGGAACAGATCACCAGGTCTTTTCTCCCTCAGAGCCATTGATGAGGTTTGAACTGCCAACCTTTGGGTTAGCAGCTGAGTGCTTAATCATTATACCACCAGAGACCCTTGGACAGGGATTTAGAGGCCTGGATTTTAATTCTCTGTGGCTTTGAGCAAGATTCTTAACCTGAGATTCCATGTTTCACTAGATCTCCAAAGTTTCTCCCCTTTCTTTTTTTCAAAATGAAATAAATTTTTTTTTCCTGTTCATGAAAAAAAAAGATACAATATAAAGAAGTCTCCCCATTTCCCACTCTTGGGAGTTCCATCCCTCTGAAATAACCACAGTCAATATGTTGGGATGTATTCTTCCAGACTTTTAACGTACATATAATATAAAGAGAGTGTATTTACATAAATGTTATACATATTTTGTATAACATAACATATTTTCTGATGTAAACTCATAATAAAACTTGTAAATAATGCAGAAAGATATAAAGTAGAATGTGAATGTCCCCTATAATCTTACTCCAGAGATACCTCCAGAGATAACCATTGTTAAGGAAGTCATCTGAAACCCTTTCTGACTCAGAATAATATGAATATTGTAAATGTTACCTGGAAGGAGAATATAAATCATCAAGTTTTGAAACATTGGTATTTTTTATATAGTAGTGTAGAGCAGGAATCCCTGGGTGGTGCAGACGGTTTTCATGCCAGGCTGCTAACCGTATGTTGGTAGTTCAAGTCCACCCAGAGATACCTTGGGAGAAAGGCCTGGCAATATAGTTAACGAAAAATTAGCCATTGAAAACATGGCGCACAATTCTTCTGCAACACACGTGGTATTGCCATGAGTCAGAATCAACTCTATGGCACCTGGTTTTGTTTTGTTTTGTTTTGTTTTGTTTTGTTAGTATAGAGAAACTAATGTTTTAGGGCACAAGTCTGGCACATTTTAAGAGGTGATGGAATGGGGTGAAACGGTTCTGTGTGGGCCTTTGGAACAGGAACTTTAGATGGAAAGGTTGTAGACAAAGCAGAGGGGAAGGATGGAGTGCCAATTATAAACCTTCTGTCAGTATTTGGGGTACTCTGGTAACTTTTACAAAATTCCATTTAATTCTCAATTTCTTTTCAAATTTATCTTTTATGTACTTTTTTGTATGTTCTTCCTGAAGAATGGCTTGCTGTCTATATTCTAAACATTTATATTTAAGAATTTAAAATTTCTAACATCAGAACACTGTAACAGATTTTAAGCATGCTGTTTTTCAGTCTCATATCTCTACTTCTGCCATCACTTAAGTCAAAATGGTAGAGTGCAGACAGCATTTGTGTCTGGCTTTATCTCTGACCCACTGATGTGCCTTGAACCAAGACCTCTTCAAGGTTTAGTTTCTCAGTTTCCTGATAAAGTTTCTAAGTTTCGTCACTCTACATTTTGAGATTTTGGACAAAGTTAGAAAGAGTTGATTAGCCTCCTTGGTGTAATAACCACATAAGTACTTCCTGAAGAATGTTTTATTGTTGTTGTTAGGTGCAGTCAAGTTGATTCTGATTCACAATGACCCTATGTTCAACAGAATGAAACCCTGCTCGGTCCTGTGCCATCCTCACAATCCTGGCTATGATTGAGCCCATCATTGCAGCCACTGTGTTTCAGTCCACCTCATTGAGGGTCTTCCTCTTTTTCCCTGACCCTCTACTTTTCCAAGCATGATGTCCTTCTCTGAGGACTAGTCCTTCTTGATAACATGTCAAAAGTACATGAGACGAAGTCTCCCCATCCTCGCTTCTAAGGAGCCATTCTGGCTGTACTTCTTCCAAGACAGATTTGTTCCTTCTTGAGGGCAATCCATGGTGTATTCAGTATTCTTCACCAAAGCCATAATTCAAAGGCATCAATTCTTCTTCCGTCTTCCTTCGGTCCAGGTTTGCATGCATATGAAGTGATTGAAAATACCATGGCTTAGGTGAGATGCACCTTAATCCTCAAAGTGACATCTTTTCAATGCTTTAAGAGGTCTTTTGCAGCAGATTTGCCCAATGCAATATGTCATTTGATTTATTAACAGCTGCTTCCATGGGCTTTGATTGTGAATCCAAGTAAAATGAAATCCTTGACAACTTCATTCTTTTTACTGTTTATCATGATGTTGCTTACTGGTCCAGTTGTAAGGGTTTTTGTTTCCTTTATGTTGAGGTGTAATCCATACTGAAGGCTGTGGTCTTTGATTTTCATCAGTAAGTGCTTCAAGTCCTCTTTGCTTTCCACAAGCAAGGTTGTGTCATCTGCATATTGCAGGTCGTTAATGAGTCTTCCTCCAATCCTGATGCCACATTATTCTTCATGTAGTCCAGCTTCTCTCGTTATTTGCTCAGCACACAGGTTCAGTAAGTATGGTGAAAGGATAAAACCCTAACGCACACCTTTTCTGATTTTAAACCACACACTATCCCCTTGTTCTGTTTGAATGACTGCCTCTTGGTCTGTGTACAGGTTCCATATGAATACAATTAAGTGTTCTGGAATTCCCATTCTTCAGAATGTTATCCATAATTTGTTATGATCCACACAGTCAGATGCCTTTGCATAGTCAATAAAACACAGGTAAACATCTTTCTGGTATTCTCTGCTTTCAGCTAGGATTCATCTGACGTCAGCAATGATATTCCTGGTTCCATGTCCTCTTCTGAATCCGGCTTGAATTTCTGGCAGTTCCTGTCGATGTACTCCTGCAACTGCTTTTGAAGATCTTTAGCAAAATTTTACTTGTGTGTGATACTAATGATATTGTTCGATAATTTCCACATTCTGTTGGATCACCTTTCTTGAGAATAGGCACAAATATGGATCTCTTCCAGTCAGTTGGCCAGGTAGCTGTCTTCCAAATTTCTGGGCATGGATGAGTGAACACCTCCAACACTGCATCCGTTTGTTGAAATATCTCAGTTGGTATTCCGGTCAGTTCCTGGAGCCTTGTTTTTCACCAATACCTTCAGTGCAGCTTGAACTTCTTCCTTCAGTACCATCAGTTCTTGATCATATGCTGCCTCCTCAAATGTTGAATACTGATCATTTCTTTTTGGTACAGTGACTGTGTATTCCTTCCATTTTTTGATGCTTCTGGTGTCATTTAATATTTTCCCCATAGAATCCTTCAGTATTGCAACTCGAGGCTTGAATTTTTCCTTAAGTTCAAGCATGTTCTTCCCTTTTGGTTTGCTAACTCTAGGTCTTTGCTCATGTCATTATAATACTTAACTTTGTCTTATAGAGCCACCTTTGAAATTTTCTGTTCAGTTCTTTTACTTCAGCATTTCTTCCTTTAACATTAGCTACTCTACATTCAAGAGCAACTTCCAGCGTCTCTTTCTGTCTTTTTAATGTCTTCTTGCTTTTTTCATGTATGATGTCCTTGATGTCATTGCATAACTCGTCTGGTCTTCAGTCAGTAGTGTTCAGTGCATCAAATCTGTTCTTGAGATGATCTCTAAATTCAGGTGGAATGTACTCAAAGTCATACTTTGGCTCTTGTGGATTTGTTCTAATTTTCTTCAGCTTCAACTTGAACTTGCATGTGAGCAATTAATGGTCTTTTCCATAGTCGGCCCCTCATCTTGTTCTGGATGATGATATTGAGCTTCTCCATCATCTCTTTCCACAGAAGTAGTTAGTTTGGTTCCTGTATATTCCATCTGGCGAGGTCCATGTGTATAGTCACTATTTACGTTGTTGAAAAAAGATATTTGCAATGAAGAAGTCATTGGTCTTGCAGAATTCTATCATGTGATCTCCTGTATCATTTCTATCACCAAGGCCGTATTTTCCAACAATGCTCCTTCTTCGTTTCCAACTTTCACATTCCAATCACCAGTAATTATCAATGCATCTTGATTGCATGTTTGATCAATTTCCGACTGCAGAATTTGGTAAAAATCTTCAGTTTCTTCACCTTTGGCCTTAGTGGTTGGTGCCTAAATTTGAGTAATAGTCATATTAACTAGTCTTCCTTGTAGGCGTATGGATAGTATTTTATCATGACAGTGTCGTACTTCAGGATAGATCTTGAAATGTTCTTTTTGACAATGAATGCAACGTCATTCCTCTTCAGTTTGTCATTCCTGGCGTAGTGGATTATATGATTGTCCAATTCAGATGGCCAATACCAGTCCATTTCAGCTCATTAATGCCTAGGATATTGATCTTTATGCTCTCCCTTTCATTTTTGATGACTTCCAATTTTCCCAGGTTCATACTTCTTACATTCCACTTTCTGATTATTAATGGAAGTTTGCAGCCGTTTCTTCTCATTCTGAGTCATGCCACATCAGCAGATGAAGTTCCCAAAAGCTTCACTCCATCCACATCATTAAGGTTGACTCTACTTTGAGGAGGCAGCTCTTCCCCAGTCATATTTTGAGTGCTTCCAACCTGAGGGGCTCATCTTCTGGCACTGTATTAGACAGTGTTCCACTGCTATTCATGAACTTTTCACTGGCCAGTTTTTTCAGAAGTAGACTGCCAGGTTCTTCTTCCTAGTCTGGCTTAGTCTGGAAGCTTCACTGAAACCTACCCACCATGAGTGACTTTGCTGGTATTTGAAATACTGGTGGCATAGCTTCCAGTATCACAGGAACATGCAAGCCACCACAGTATGACAAACTGACAGACAAATGGTGGAAAGAATGTTTAGGTAAGTTCTTTTAGATAAGTGCTAAAATATATTGGTCTTGAGGAAAGTCACAAATAAAATAACTATTTTTTTTTTAGCAGTTATCCCTGGGACTTACATGATCGATATGCTCAAGATAAGTCAGTTGTAAATAAAATGCAACAAAAGTATTGGGAAACAAAACAGGCATTTATTAAAGCCACAGGCAAGAAAGAAGATGAACATGTTGTGGCCTCTGACGCAGACCTGGATGCCAAACTAGAAGTGAGTGCTTTATCTCTCTCAGCCCGTGCATGCCACCTTGCTGGGATCAAGGTCTGGGCGTTTACTAACCTGGGCAATATTAGATATGGTTTGTCTTTGAAAATATATTGCAAAAAAACTAGCTCATGAGAAAAATCTAGAATCAGGTAAGTTGTATCCCAGCATATTTTTGAAAACCTACAAATGATCATGTAAGCACTAGTTAATGCCTCAGTTAATTTGTTTTTCAAGCACTTTGTTGGAATGCACGACGTGTGGTAGATTCTCAATAAATGTGTTTGTTGAAAAATTTAATGCAGTCAAAGAGCCACTGCTAATGCTGTCTGAAGAATCAGAATCGGAGAGGTTTCTGAAGACTGTTATTGTTGCTGTCGTTAGTCGCTGTCGAGTCAATCCCGACTCATAGTGACTCGTGTGCAGAATAGAACAGCTCCATAGGGTTTTCAAGGAAGCAGATCACCAGGCCCATCTTCTGAGGCACCTGTGGGTGGGTTTGAACTGCCAGCCTTTTGGTTAGTAGACAAGCACTTAACCATTTGCACCACCAAACAATTTATATTTATATTTTAAAAAAGAAAAAAGGATGAGGCTAAATGATCCTGAAGAGTAACGTCTAATAAGCTTGGTATTGAACCCTGAAAATTTTTAGAATAAATTAACTAAGCAGATATTGAGTTAGACTAGTTAATTATACAGTAAGCCGAATTCATATCTGGTTGATCTAGAATATTAATAGAACTGGTGGAAGGCATGCTAACTCCCTGTCTTGCTGGACATTTCTGTCAATAGCTTGGACTCAGGTTTAAAAAGCACACTTCTCCATTCTGTTTATGATAGGACACTGAGAGGAAGAATATTGTAGATGATCTGATAAGGATTCAGAATGATCTCTAAATTTAATATGTAAGCTAAAAGTTAATGAATGTTGAATGAGAATAATATAAAAGCTTAAAACATCAAAAACTTTCAGAGAATGGTGGCCAGGTTAGTGGAAGCCATCGTTATCCTGGAACAGAGAGAGTTAAGGGGAGACATGTTGTCAATTTTATAGGAAGGTTCATGTGGAACAGAGATGAGATTCCTTCCATTCCTCTGAGGATAGAACCAGACACAGGAAGAAGTTTTCATGTTGTCCAATGAGAGCGTGGGCTGGCTTGTGAAACTGTGAGCACCCTGTCAGATTGACCTGGGCCACTATTCCAAGTCTACCACTTACTGGCTGTAGTGACTTTGGGAGAATTACCCAATTTCTCTTATCCTCATTTTCTTAATGTATGAAATGAAGGTATGAGTGTTTACTTATTGTGGCTATTGTGAAGATCAAATTAGACCATAATTAGAGCGATGGCTAGCATTTACTGACTGCTTATTATATCCCAGGGACCATTCAAAGTGCTTTCCATACATTATCTCTAGTACCTGGCACAGCTCCTGACATATCTGGCCCTTGCCCTCCATCCTGAGTCTTCTCCCCCCCACACCACATATATAGTATGTGTGTTTGTGTGCGTGTGTGTGTATAGAGGGAGAGGAGAGAGAGAGATTGAACTGATTGATTTTAAGGAACTGGCTCATGTGATTGTGGAGGCTGACAGATCCAAAATTTGTAGGTCAGGTGGCAGGCTGGAAACTCCAGCAGGGTATCTGTGTTACAATCTTGAAGCAGAATTCCTTCTCTCCAGGAAACCTCATTTTTGCTCTTAAGGCCTTCCACTGATTGGATGAGGCCTCCCACATATCAAGGGTAATCTCCTTTGCTTAGAGTCAACTGACTGTAAATGTTAATCACATCAACAAAATACCTTCACAGCAAAATCTAGACTAGCATTTGACTAAACGGCTAGGCACCATAGCCTAGACAAGTTGACACATAAAATTAGCCATTACGAGCAGATTTTATTACAATTTGTTGGGAAATTAATGCAGTAATGTTACACAAAATTTAAATATTTGTCAAAATTGCTTGTTAATAAAATCATTTTCTAAAAAAATAGCACCTAAGAACAGACAAAACTGATGTATGGTGACAGAAGTCCTTAAATGGTTTTCATGGCAGAGGGGACTGACAGGATGATGGAAATGTTTCCCATCTTTTTTGGATGTGGTTACATTAAGTGTGTACAGTTGCTGAAACTCACAGAACTGAACACCTCAGACCTTTGCATTTTATGGATTTACAGTATAACTTAATTTTTAAAACGTAAGCAGTACAACAGAACAGCTCCTGAGCATACTTTTGAACCTCCTTGCTCCTAAATTAGAATTTATTACATCTTAGTGGTTTGTGACCCAGAATACTGATATCAGGCATTTGCTAAGGAACAGAGTCAGACTGCTGGTGTTCTGTTTTTTTTTTACAGTGAAGAGCATTTTTTTTTTCCTAACAGGAGGAGGATGCAGTTTAATGAAATGTGAATTAGTATATTTATATTCTTTGTGACCAAGTTTTATCATATTAAGCATTCCTAGAAATGGTTTCTAATCTTCTAAGTATATGTGCACGTATCCATTTTTATTAGATAATTCGGTCATATTTATTATGAAGCAGATCATCTGTTTTTACTCAAATATTGAAGGGCTTTATGATTCCAGGACACAATTGCTACATCACTTGTGGCCAGTAAGCTAGGACACGGAGACAGGAAGAGGGAAACCTACCTCGCCTCGTTTAGTGGCTCCTCAGGGGCACAATGTTTGTAGGGCAGGTTTTCTAATCAATACCAGCCGTAGTCTCCGAGTTGGTGGACAAAAGGTGGAGAAGGTGTGAAGTGACTGTTCTGCTTTTTCTGGAGCTTTCTCAGTTTCTGAAGCAAAAACTGGGACCGTTGTGAGTTAAAGCCTAGAATCTTCTCAGTACAGCTCCACCTGGAGCTCATTTCCTCCGTTCTTGCCAAAGTATTGTATATTAGGTTGTCTGTCTGTGTCTTTTATGAAATCATTGGGAAAATCAGGAGTAATGGGGGCTGCTAGCTAAATTCCATTTCACAAGATGTCTTCTAAACAGAGCATTCAGCTGATTGATTTTTGTTTGCTTTTTATCAAGTTATGTATAAGCAAGCCATAAAGTACATTATGATCATAAAATATGTTAATATTATCTTTTAAATATGATGCTTAATTGACAGTTCCTCCATTTTTTAGAAAAGGCAGCAAGTGGTAAAAGAAACAAAATTGGATTGTGAGTGAATAGTGGGTCTCTGGTTTACTAAGTCCTGTAATTGGGCCCTTCACTTTGTATTTCTGTTTTTCAGTTATTTCAGTAGTCTGGAGGAAATCATTGTTTTGCAGATCTTAATTTAGATCTATCACAGAGATGATGAATTCCAGTAAATACAGGATGATTGGAACATACTTAAAGGCTTTGGTCACAATCTCTGTGCAGAGCATCATGTAACACCAAGAGCAACTTAGGCGTGTGGTTTTGTTTTTAATGGGCAAGCCAAACACTGGGGTTATGTTCATTATAATTTTTATTTCACCGCTCTCTGTATTATTTAGCATTTTGTTTGTATTTTTATTACAGCTGTTTCACTCGGTTCAGAGAACCTGTTTGGACTTGTCTAAAGCAATTGTACTTTATCAAAAGAGGATATGTTGTAAGTATGCCATTGAGCCTTTGTGAAAATTAATCAAATAAATAGACAGTAAGCAATAGTTAGCATGGTAATTTGCCTTAATATATCATTCAATATGTTTAGGAAGCAAGGC
The DNA here is from genome assembly GCF_000243295.1 of Trichechus manatus latirostris. NCBI lineage: Eukaryota > Metazoa > Chordata > Mammalia > Sirenia > Trichechidae > Trichechus > Trichechus manatus. Next base: position 1,397,937 of record NW_004444092.1, read on the forward strand.
AAGGAAACTACTACTTACTGGTATTTGTCTTTTCTCTTTAAAGGGTGGGGAGGAAGGTCTTTAATAATTTTATCAGAAAACTTTGACATAGATTGTTTCTCTTTCAATGTAAGTACCATAATAGAATAAGTTTGTATTGGATCACCCATGGATATAAACATGCCATTTTTTTCTCAATTATAAAAAAAGTTTTCTCAGTTTATATCTTGAGCTTTTTTTTCTTTTAATATAGATCTATTTAGAGAGAGTTATTTCAAGGAAATGGCTCACACAGTTGTAGAGTCTGGCAAGTCCCAAATCCATGGGTCAGGCATCATGCTGGAGCTTCTCCTGGCTAATGTGGTTGCAGGGGCTGACAAACCCAAAATCAGCAGGTCAGATGGCAGGCCTCTGGATCACGGGGCTTCGGGAGCTGACGAATCAAAAAATCTGCAGGTTAGGTGACAGGCTGTTGGCTCACGTCAAAGAACTGACAGTCAGATGATGACAAGTCAGATGCAGGATGGAGAGAGAGGGAGCTTTGCCAGAAGATCCATATATATCAGATGCAGGTCACACCCCCAAGGAAACTCCCCTTGCATCAGATCACAAAAAGAGGATAATTACATAATACTGAGAATCATGGCCTAGCCAAGTTGACACATAACATTAACCATTACAGTGTTGATGTGAAGTATATCTTGAGCTTTTTAATTTTGGATTTTTACTGCCCTGATTCTCTCATGTCCAGTTCTGTTTCTTTTAAACTCATCAGATAGAGAAGGTGCTTACAGTCAGTTCATTGAAACATACCTTGCTGACAGTGCATCTTCGTGAACATTTCTTATGTTGGATACTGTGCTATTGGGGAATGCTATTTTTAAACACCATCTTGTCTTAAAATCGTTACCAACAAAGTTATCTCTGAAATGCTAAATATCATGTTGTATATAACTATGTTTTTAAATTTCTATTTATAGATCATTTTAATAATCTAATTTCTATATTCCTGAGACTAGAATATGAGAAATGCCTCTTTCTGACTGCTTCTGAATCTCTTTCTGATAAGCATGAATTAGCAATTGTTTATTTTCCTTCAGTAGTAATCGTCTATTAAAAAGGCTGTTTTGGAGAAGTCCAAAATCATAGGACTTAGAGGTAGAATTTTAAAAACTGTGTTAACATTTTCTAAGTGTTTGAGCTAAGACTTCTACAGGACTATAACTCTAGGGTCTTAAGCTATGAGGAAATCAAGACATGTGATGCAAGTATTTTCTACTGGCAGTTCAAGATCCTGGAAAGGCATGTATGTATACATGCATTCTTTCCAAGTTTCCTCTATTTTCTATTAGAAAGATTAAAATGGATGTACGCATCATTTCTGTTCAGAGGATCACTTCTTAGAGCTGTTAAAAAAAAAGATGAGAATCTCTGAACTAATATGGAGTTATTTTGAGTATATATTAAGTGAAAGAAGAAAAGCACAAAAGTGTGGTACCCTTCATGCAAGAGAGAAGGGGATATAATAAGAAAATATATATGTTAAGAAAGAAGAGGGTATATATAAGCAAATATACATGTATTCTGCTCATTGTGCCAAAAAAAAAATTAGGAGAGAGAAACCAGAAACTAAAGAGAATGGTTACCAACCAGAAGTGGGTAGAAAATGGGCAGGAGGAAGGGGGGAATGGGACTGGGGTAGGAGGACTGAGAAGGGAGCTGTACTCTAAAGATACCTTTGTATAGTTCTGACTCTTAGAACCATAGTAATATTTCACATGCTCAAAAAATAGATACTTAAAACCAACCAGGATGTGGGAGAATAAAAAATGGAATGCAAATAGTAACAAATGAACATAATTGTGTAAATGAGTAACATAATCACACTAATTAGAGTAGGGAAGAAAATAATTAACCTCAGTGATTTTGGAAAATAATACTTTGGATACTAAGGCTAAAGGCAAAAAGAACTATACATAATAACTGTACTCTAGTAATTTTTTCTTATAGGGGCATGAATTATCAATTCTGAACCTATTTTATTATATATACTAGGGTTGGAAAATAAGAAAATATATTGTAAATAGTGAGAGCCAACCTTCTCACTGCCAATAGTAGAAACAAATTACAAATAAGGAAAGTGGGAATGCTAGAATGAACACTGCTGCATTGGAATCAGAGGTATCAGTAGGAACTTGTAGTTTTTAATATGTACACAGACAGAGAAAAAAATAAATTTAGATGAATGGGTATGCATGGATTAGTATACATTCATATTATTGCCTAGCTCTGTCAGCTGAGAGGGCCTAGAAATATTAACACTCCATACCAATAAGCATACCTAGTGCCCGGATCTTTGTTTCTAAATACCTTTTACAAATAAAAGGAATAGTCCTTGGAGAAATGGTTGATTTCAGAGCTGGGGCAAGGAAAATTCAAGATAAGCCTGAAATATCTTGTGGTGCCAGAATATAAGGAATTGCTTGAAAAGGATGGGTATATGTTGAAAGGACACAAGAGCACACCTAAAGAAGATCCTAATGGACAAACAATTTGAGCAACAAAATAACCAGTGAGAGTTTTGAATTATCCATAGAATAAAATAAATATCCATTAAGTCTATATGGAAATAGATTGATAGATGGGTGGATGGGTGGATGGATAAGAAGGGATAGCTCCTCCTTATGAAATAATTCTAATTAATAAATATAGAATAAATGAGGGAACCACAAAATCACCTTTAGGGAAATACCACAGTAAGAATTGTACCAGGCAAGATTCACTGAAGGATGCTACAATTAGTGAGGTGAAAGTTTGAGGAGAAGGGTATTTGCACAGTCATATATTTCCCCTCAGTATTTTTAATGATTAAAAAAGGAAAAAAATGTAAGTTTACAGTGTAGAAACCCAGTAGACACCACCTTCACCAAGTGGTCAAGGTTAACATCGCCAGTGATAATGCATGTTGATACATGTTGGTACATACAGACCCTGATAACCATGTGCCGAGAGGGCACCTCACCCCGTGGTACCCTTCCCAAAATCCATAGTCTCCTCATGAGAACATCGGAGAAACCCAGATTGAGAGACAGCCTATAAAATACTAGACCAACACTCTTAAAAGCTGTCAAGGTCATGAAAGACAAGAAAAACTGAGCAATTACCATAGATTGAAGGAGGCTAAGGAGCCATGACAGCTCAGTGCACCGTGGGATCCTGGACTGGATCCTGGAACGGAAAAAGGACATTAATGGAAAATGTTAAAATTCAAGTAAGATCTGTAGTTTAATTAATAGTATTGTACCAATGTTAATTTCCTAGTTTTGGTAATTGTACTGTGATTATATAAGTAGTTAACATTAGGGGAACCTAGCCCTGGTAGCGCAGTGGTTAAGAGCTCAGCTGCTAACCAAAAGTCTGGCAATATGAATCCACCAGCCACTCCTTGGAAACCCTGTGGGGCAGTTCTACTCTGTCCTATAGGGTCACTGGGAGTCAGAACCGACTCAAGGGCAATTGGTTTTTTTGAGGTTTAGGGAAGGGTTTTTGGGAACTGTGTACTCTGTTTTCAATTTAAGTATAAGCCTAAAATTATGTTAAAATAAAAGGCTTGTAAAATGTAAATTGGATCATATTTCTCCCTGCTTAAAAGCCTCTAAAACCCGTTGCCGTCGAGTTAATTCCAACTCATTGAACCGATAGAGTAGAACTGCCCCAAGGGTTTCCAAGGCTGTAAATCTTTACCGAAGCAAATTGCTACATCTTTCTCCCTCGGAGCAGCTGGTGGGTTCGAACAGCCAACCTTTTGGTTAGTAGCCGAGCGCTTAACCACTGCACCACCAGGGCTCCTTAAAAACGTCTAGAAGCACTTAAAGTAAAATTCAAATTCCCATACCATGGCTTATAGATTCCTGTATGATCTGGCCCAGCTCGCTTTTCCAGCCTTTTATGCCTTTCTTTTTCCCTTGTCCATCACTTACAAAAGGCCACCTGAGGCCTTTTGTCCTATTCCCTCTGTCTGGTATGTCCATGTCCTAATTGTCTCACAAATGGCCCCTTCTTGTCATTTCGAGCTCAGCTTAATGGTCACCTGCTCAGAGGCACCTTTCCTGACAACCAGTCCGAAGTAGCTACCAACCACTCTCTTATTGTTCTATCTGGTGGTGTTGTGCTTTGCATTTATGATTCTGTGTTTTTTGTTTTCTGTCTCCAGCCACTTTAACCTAAGTTCTATAAGAGCAGGGACTTCATGTGTCTTGTTCATCCCTAAATTCCCAGTGGCATGAAGAGTGTCTGGTGTGTATTAGGTCATCCATAAATATGTGCTGAATGAATTAAGCTAATTACTTTCATAGTTCTCTAGTTGCTTTTTTAGAGGCACATCTAAAAATCTAATCAGCAATTAAGTATGAATAGGTTTTTGTCTCTGAAATCTTAAAACCTAGTTAAATTAAACCTTTTAAGTATAAACTTTGTGTTGCCTGATGTCTATATTATACCTGAATTTTAAACTTTTATAAATTAATTTCAGTATTTACGTACTTTAAAATAAGGAATGACCAATCAGAAAGCATTGGCCATCACTAAGTGATCCAGCCTCCAGTCTGATGCAGCTCACAGTTCTTTCAACAGCCCTCTGGGCAGCATTTCCAGTTAATCAGAGTTGGTGCTTAAGATAAAAGCTGTTTGCTACCCGATTTAATCCTCCAGTACATAAAAAAAATAGACATGATTTTGTAATTGCTTCAACCTACTGTGGTGTATTTAGGAAGAAGTACATTTCACCAAGTACATAATCATTCAGGTATCTGGAATTGATTTCTTCCCTAGCCTTAAGCTAAATGCATTCATTTGTATGTGGCTTGAGGCTTTGAGGTAAAAAATGTGAGGGTAGCCTCATGCTATTATGAGTAAAAATGTGGAATTCCTCTCTATAGGGAGAGATTTCATTATGGAATTGAGTGAATTATATACAGTAAATCCTGCGAAAGCCGGAACTTGTGTAAGGCAAAACCAGTCAGAGAAGGAAAACTCGAATATTTTCTACTAATAAAGAGGATAAAAAAATGGTAAGACTACACTCTGTCAAAGACAGAAAATTTGCGAGACCCAGAAAAACAAGGAAGTCCCGTCAGGTTCCAGCTCTCACAGGTTTCACTGTATTAGTAAGTAGAGAGAAGAAGGAATGGAAAGAATTAAAAAAGAAAGAACTTTCTTATAACTATAGATATTATTTTTTAAGCTACATCAACTGTGGCGTAAATATCAAATAAGCATTTAAAGTGAAAGAAAGTCTTTAGGGATACAAAGGCAAAAATTACAGTTAATTCACTTACAAAAGCATTTAATCAGTGCCACAGATAAGGCTTTTAGCTTATCCTGGAGAATACAAGTTTGGATGAAGTTCCTGTGTTAGAAAGGTTAGGTCTAGCAGGAAAGATAGCACATGTCCATGCATACACTCATGCACACACGTGCATAAACACTTACCTCTAATACCACCCCTACCGTAGTTAAGATTCCAAGAGGACACTGCTATGGTAGAGAAATAGAATCAGCTATTTCACAGAGGTGAGTCCCTGGATGGTGCAGTTAACAGGCTTTACTGCTAACTGAAACACTGGATGTTCAAGTCCACCCAGAGACACCTTGGAAGAAAGGTCCAGTGATCTACTTCCAAAAACCCAGCCACTGAAAACCCTATGGAGCACAGTTCTACTCCAGCACACATGGGGTCGCCATGAGTCCCAGCCACTGAAAACCCTATTGAGCACAGTTCTACTCTGGCACACATGGGGTCACCATGAGTCGGAATTGACTCCACAGCAGATGGTTAGTAGTTACTTCAGAGAGGAGGTGGTATTTGAGCTGGGCTTTGACAGATGAACTTGATTTTTGAGACAGAAGAGGAAGGAGGATAATCATTGATCTCGCAGAAAAAAATGGATTCTAGAAGTCTCTTCTGGACCCTCCCAGTGGAATGTTTAGCATGAACTACATTCACAAATTAACATGAAAAGTAGCAAGTTTACCCCTCTCCTATGAATCTGAGGTTTCTGGCCAACTTTTACAGCTATTGTTGGAGAGGGTGTGTCAGGAAAGGGGTGCATTTTGAAAGAAGTCTGGATTGTTCATGAAAATGGACAGGAATTCTAGTAGCATTTAGAAAGTGGTTTTAGAGACACATGGCAGGTACAAACTGTAAATGTATAAGTACAGAAATGTGAAATAAAAATAGTGCTCAGAGCATGTCGATAGTAAGTGTGATGTTTAGAGGGGAAAAACATGCTAGAAAGTTCAGTCTCCTGTCAGTGATTCAGCTGTTAGTGGGTGTGTGTTGGGGACCAGCAGAGCCCGTTAGTCTAGGAAAGCAGCATTTGGTGACTGTCGACCAGTCCCAACTCTCAGTGTGAAGTGGTTGGAAATGTGGAGCTACCTCTCGGGATTTTCTTATTATGCTGATGCTCTTCTGTTTTCTTGTTTGCATGGTTTGAGTCTTCATAAAGCTAGGGAAAAATTTTCTTTAAGTTATGCTTACCTTCGAACATGTTCATTGGAGTAAAAGTGTACAGATATACAACATTTGTGGATTTTTCCTTAAACAAAATTACTTGAGAATTTTATTTCTCTCTGTTGGGATCCAGCCAGCATGAGCAGTATAACAGCCTTTTCAGAAACCGACTTTTTCTCAACTAACCTTAATACCACTTATAAGCCTTATTTATATTCACTTTTTTGAAATGATGTTTTCCCTTTTTCTTCTCAAGTACAAGTTTTAGGTTCTTATCACTTGTGGGTGCATCTCCTAAAGTATGACTAAAATATTTTTTTACCATAAGGCTTAAAAGTCTGTAAGAACAACATTTGATACAGGCATTTAATTACTATTTACATATGAACATATTGTTCCAGTGAGTCACTGTATCTGTTATGGGATGTTGTGGGGAATTTATCTGTTTTTCTGATCCGAGTTATCTGGGAAGATAGTGTCTTGTAACAGAAAATTTACAAATATATCTTATGATTCTTGAACACTCTATGAATTTAAGAATCCAGAGTTTTATAACTACTATGTAAGAGAATATAAAAATATCAGTAGCATAACTTTGTTAATATTTATTAAGTTATAGGTCATATTCAGCTAGTTTAACACTATAAAAATGTACTATATCTGTACTATTGTGTTTTTTATGATAGCTTCATATAGTTGTGGCTCATTTTGAATTAGCGTCTTTGAGGACCCTTTAAATCTAAATGTAAAATTATATTCTTGTAAATCTGAGTTTATAATACAAGTTTATCATAGAAAATTAGAAGATATACAAATAAGAAAAAGATGAAAATTGCTCAAGGAATTGCCACTGCTAATATTTTTTTGCATTTTTCTATTAGCACAAATATAAAAATATACATTGGTGAGATTTTTGAGCAAAAACAGATTTCTGCCATAGCTGCTATTTATAACTTGCTTTTTCACGCAATGGGTGTGGTCCCCTTTCCTTGTTACTGAATGTTCTTCTGCAATATGACTATTAGTGGCTGCATAATATTCCACTATCCCATTGTATAGGTGCCCTGTATTTTTTTAAATCAGTCCTCAGTGTAGGGAAAGTAAGTTTTTGCTATTATAAATAATGATACTGTGATTATCTTTGTATATGCATATATACACACATATGTGTATGTGTCTGTGTGTATATATATATATCTTTGTGCCCATTTTTCTACTTCCTTAAGATGTACTTCTAGCACTAGAAGTGCGATGTCAAAAGACAGACACAATTCTGTGACTTTTTATGTTTATTGCCAAATCAATCTGTAGAAATCGCTCACCAATAGTGCCATCTGAGGTTGTCTTTAAAAATAAGGCCAAGATTAGATATAAGCAATTCAGATTCAGTTCTAGCTCTGTATTTTAAAAATCAGACAAGTTATCAACCTGATTACCCACCCACCTTCAATCCCCAGCCCCACCCCCAAAATCAAAAACCTGTGTCATGGATAAGGTATTTGAATTGCTTTACAATCAAGTAGAATGTAGCTCGGAACGCAGAGATCAGAAAGTCAGCGGGAGAGAATAATAGGAGGAATCTGGCACTACATTAGAGGCAGCCACAAAGATTCCCAGTCATACTCAGCAAGCCCAATTCCTTTGTTTCAGCTTGAAGCAGCACATTATCAGCTTGCTTTTCAGTACAGAGGTCATTTTCTGGTTCTGATTACCGTGTACCAAACTCACTGACAGATGTACTCAAGTGAATTTGATCTCTCGTTTTGTAAATGGAAGGATAGCATGAAAGTTAAATGGCAGGGAGAGCTTACCTTGTAGCCTACCATTTGGATTTAATTTCATGTCATCTTTGCCTCTGGAGGAGAATGGACCTTGTGATTTTTCTCTTTCTCTCTGTAATAAAAATACTCATTGTTCATGGCTCCATTTGGTCTTTTTCTTCATCAGTTTTATCTCAAGAAGAAAACGAATTGGGCAAATTTCTTCGATCCCAAGGCTTCCAAGATAAAACCAGAGCAGGAAAAATGATGCAAGCAACAGGAAAGGCCCTCTGCTTTTCTTCCCAGCAAAGGTGTGTGACCTTTGGTGCTTTATTTTGGGATGTCTAGAGAGACTTTGGGACCCACCCATATATGAAGGGGAATCCCACAAAGTTCTTTAGGAAGCTCATGCCTGAGACTGAGAAGCTACCCTGTACTCAGTCATTAGGCTAGTCCCATTTAATGCTCTGATTAAGGTAATGTATATAATTTTTTCCTGTTAATTTTTTTTTTCATATTTCTTCTCATCTGTAGAAGAGATGACATATGCCAGTCACTGTGAATGCTGTCCTAGGCTCATATTTGACCTTCAGTATTGCTCATAGCAATCAGTCTGGTCCCCTTCCAGCAGCTGATTAAAGCAAGAGCCTAATGAGACCCCGTCGAAGGGTTCTGTCTCTGCTCTCCAGGGGCCAATTAACTTCAGAGAGAAGGTGTTCAAGATGCCCTGAACTGCACTGCTCAGAATGTGGTCCCTGGAGCAGCAGCCTCAGCATTATCACCTAGGAGCTTGTTAAAAATGCAGAATCTAGGCCCTACCCCATACCTGCTGTATTTGAACCTGTATTTTAATAAGATCTACAGATGATTCTCAAGCAGTTCAAGTTTGATAAGCTCTGTCAAACATTTTTAACTCAAGCATGACTCATTTTCTTGATTGGTGCTAAATAACCATACACTTGTTCTCAGTGCTTGAGAAAAGTGACACTCCTCTCCTCTTGCCCTCTTCCAGTAACTAACTAGCCCCCCAAAATGTCACCCACTAATATTAGGTAGAATTATACCTAAATAAGGCTGATAAGTAGTTTCCAAAAATATGCAGGCTATAGAAATTTCACTTACTCAAATTGTTCAACTTTTTTTTTCTCTCTGCTTATTTCTTCTACTGCTTTTCCTCCCCGTGGTCCAAGAGCAAGACATCTGCCTGTGATCCACACCTAGGAGTTGCACAGGTGTTCCTATGAAATTCAAGAAAGGTGGAGTCGGAAAAAAGAGACCAACTGTGTCCATTTTTCCATGGTCCCTCTCCTGGATATTTTGGTTCTTTTTAAAGATCTTTTTGGCCTTGTCTTTGTGGGCAATGCCATTTTTCATAGTTGAATTAAACCATTTTAAGTTGTTCTCTACCCCAGTCTTCCAAGAAGGGTGTTTGTTTAGGATCTTGAATTGCACCTTCTTATCTCAGTGATTTATTATTGTTTTTCATCTGGAGAAAATCGACAAGAAAAAATTTAGAACAACTAAAATTTTACTGATAGAGATGACCCACTTTTCAGCCCTTGATAATACTTTCTGTGCATACACAGACTTCCTCAGCCTTATGTGGATAATTGATTCCTGAAAAATCCTTCAGAGAGCAAATTCTCATATATTAGCCATGTAATTATTAATTTCAATGGAAAAGATATTTATGCATGCTTGTATACAAAAATTAACATTAATTTATGAAAAACAAAGACAAATCCCTAGACACAGTCACTGCAAGAGTTACCATTACTGATCATGTTATTAATTATTCTGTAATATGGGTATCCGGTTATACCCTTCCGTAGTTATAAGCTATCTCACAGAGCACACATACGGTACCTAAAGTTTATGTAATTCAGCTGTTGATACAAACAAAAATAATAAAAGAAATCAGCAAAACAGTGCAAATAATACATGAAATTATCACTAATATAAAGTAGCAAACTGTACAGTAATTGAATGCAGCGTGACCAACTTTGCAGTTTGGAAGATGCATGGTGGCTCTGGTTTCATGACACACAACCGCTCCTCAGGCACACGAAATCCAGACCAGTCCTCCTAAATGTCAGAAAGTAGGAGAATTACATAGAACTCTCAGTTAACTTCTCAGACCTGACTGAACAGGATTTGGGATATGCCTGAATGTATTTTTAATATAAATAGCATCATATCATGCCTTAGCATGATTTTTTTTTAATCAAGTATCCCAAACATCTTTTTTATTTTAATATATGCATTTTAAAAAATCTGCAACCTAGTATTCCATCATCTGGACATGCCATGACACATTTAACCCAAGCCCTTCTGTTCACTACCTGGGTCACGTCCACTTTTTCCTTCTAAAGGATAAATGTCCTTCGGGTAGACCTTTACACACTTTATTAATTATTCCCATTGGGTAGATTCTCATGAATGAAAATGTGGGTCAGCTTTCACTGAAGCTTGATATTTATAGTTACTGAGTTTCTCCTTGGTCTAGATGCAGTCCCTGATACCACAAATGAATGGGTTTTTACCTTTCTGATTTTATATAAAGCAGATTACAGAAAACATGAAGTGATTTTATATGCCTTTTTGTTTCCTTCAAGATCTTAACATCTGTCATCAGTTATCCCATCTTCAGAGGTTTCTGTCCAGCTTAAAACAAAGAAATCCAGAATGCTTTTTTTCACAAGACTCTCTTTTCAGCCAGTTTAGGAAAAGAGGCAATATCCAGGGGAAGTTAAGACGTCCAGAAATGATTTGGATCCTTAGGGAGAGAGTTGAAAACTCTTTCTTTAAATAGAAGTCTTCAGTGATATAAACCTTCACACTAGCATTTGTTTTACTGACTTTATTTAGTAGTCATTGCTACAACCGCTTATTCAGTTTGGTGAACGGTATTAAATTTAAGCCAACAGGGATAAAACACACACCTGCATAATGGCACAACAATGTCTTCGAAAACAACCTGCAACATCTAGGTAGAACAGTGTTAACAAGATATTTTTATGGAAGTGCTGAATATTAAAAACAAAACAAAGCTTTACAGACAAGAGGAAAACTAGGGAAAATGGTAAAAGGTATTTTTTTCTTAAATTTACTACACTATCTATAATCTTACAGTGCTACACCCATGTAATGCATCTCAGACACTGATGGAACTGCCAAAAGCTAACTTCAGCTCACTAGCACTCACACTCCCTTCAGCTAAATAAGTTTGCATTTAAATTGAAATTCAAATAGTCATCTTAATTTTATTTTTTCAACCTATGCCTTGAAACTTAATGAAGAACAGTATATATTAATCTGACATTGCTCATTTTGGGTAGGAGGATAAAAAAAAAAAAGGGTCCCCCCTCACCAAGAAATAATTTTTTTATCCAAAATTTGATATGCCTAAAACAATTTTTGCTGAATAAATGAGAGTGTGTTGCTTACAGCCAATATTATTATTATTTTATACCCACTTCATTGTGCCATATATATAGTCATTTCAGGTGTAATATTCTTAAGTTTTGTTTTTTTAATGAGGATTAAATCATATAACCTATCTGAAAGTGCCACCACACAGTAGAATCTCAGTAAATGTGCTTTTCCCCTTCCTAGACCACTTCAAAATGCTTCTGTTCATACTTCATCTGCTTTGACTACTGGAGCAGGCAGCGGATGCCCTAGCCTGTGCAGAGTAATCCAAAATGTCCTAGTCAAGGAGACACTAGTCAAACATGCTTCCATCTCTCCATGAAGGACCAGGCTTCAGAGGGGTGGGAGGCAGGGAGTGACCAACAGTAGAAATGGGAAATGTTCATGCCGTGATCTTCTTCCATTAACACAGGATTGGTTCTAGTTCAAATGACCACTTTGCCCAGGCAAGAGACCACCCCAGCAACCACTGATAGAGGTCGTTCCCAATGGTCCAGCTATGTCACAGTAAACCAAGGGATCAGTACATGGGTAATTGTGTCTGGCTGACTTAATCATTCACATTCGCTTCAATTATAATTGAGCATCTTCTATGTTCCTGGTACTGTTCAAGGCTCATAACTTTAAAATTGGGGAACTCTCAAGGATTTAAATTGCTGGCCAGCTTAGTTTCAAGATCTGGCTTTATCCTCTTGTCTAGATTGGCCTTGAGAAATCCTTTATGTCGATTTCACCAAGAAGTGGAGACTTTTCGGCATCGGGCTATCTCAGACACTTGGCTGACGGTGAACCGCATGGAGCAGTGCCGGACTGAATACAGAGGAGCATTATTATGGATGAAGGATGTGTCACAGGAGCTTGATCCAGACCTCTACAAGCAAATGGAGAAGTTCAGGAAGGTAGGAGGCTTTATGAGCATCACCAAAAGGGGTATGTGCTGGAAGGTAATGAAGTGTGATTTGAATCCCTCTGGTGAAGAAGACATAACTCAAAAACACCGAGGATGCAATTAATCATCACTGGTGTCTTTTTATGTGACAGAATACCAATTAATGTGATATATAATTCTCCAAGGATAAGATAGAAGAGACAGCTGGAAATTGCTGGGATTTAGTAACTGGTTCTAATTGAAGTCAGATTTTTTCATATAATGTGCACTTTTTGTAAGGTTGTCACTTTCAAATGCCTTTTCATGCATAACTAAACATCAAGATTAGCTCAGACAAAACTGGAAAATGAGAACAGACTTTTGGGGAAATCTTTTTAATTGCTAATGCATACTAAAATTAATAGACATAATAATACTCCTTTGTTTTTGTGAAGTATTCAGAAGCAGTGGGGTTTTGTTGTAGGATTGAATAATGTGGTATTGACTCTGTCTGCAATAAACCTCTTCAGAAATTTCTCTGAGGAAAATAGATGAGGAGATAGGTGTGCTCTCAAACTTCCCTGGAGTAAATGGGAGAAGCTGAGGAACCATCTCCAGTTATTTTTTGTTTTTTTCTTTTAAGCTAATTATCTTGTGTAAATTTAGCTTTTTGAATATTTTATCACAGACTTTCTTATATACAAGGATACATCCCACCACTAGGTGGCAGTCGTACATCAGGTATTTAAGAAAATGTAGCAATTTTTGTTGTGTACAGTCTTGGTAGTTCTTTGTTTGGTTGACTGGGTATATTTCAGGGTGTGAAAGAAAAAGAAATCAGCCAAATGATAGATTTGATGTAATATTGTATCAACTATCTTACTTATTTCATATGATCCATTTGTATTTCGTGATGCTGCTTAAAATCCCTAGATTTCTTTTCAAGTGCATCATTGTGAAGCTCTGAATGGCAAGTGTCCTTGGTGCCTTAGGGGTGAGATGTGGGGGCTGGGGAGAGGGGGGATCTTTTGTTGCTTAAGAGTATGGTCACCATTCTTGACCTAGATAATGGATTGTTACAAATTCTTTTAAAAGTCAAGTTTTCTCTCAGGTTGTAATTTAGAATCCCTCCCTTTCAAAGGAAATCAAGGTCCATTTTATTTCTGATCATAGAAGTCCTGTTAGCAGCATATACCTTCTTGGTAAGGCAAGCTTCTGAATGTGTGGAAAATCAGAATGGAAAAGTTCCTTAGAGATGACCTAGTGAAACTCACTTGTTTTATAAGTGAAAAAACCAAGGTCCCAAAAGAGTAAATAAAAATTTTCAAGGGTTAATAGCTAGATGTTGGTGAACCTAGGCTACATCAGAACATTCCTGATTTTCTATTCAGGATTTGATTTGTCTTTGGCACTCTCTTGCTTTGGGGTGTGGAGGAGCATGGGATGGAAAGAGTAAAAAAAGGAAAAGGAAAAAAATTGTGGACCAGCCATAAGTCTAGTCACTTAATATCTACTGTCTCCTTTAAGCCTCACAGTGACCAAGACACAGGCTTTATTTTACACGTGAGGAAAATGATCCCCAAGTTAAGCTACTTGCCCACCCAAGCTCAGACAAGGAAATGAAAATCAGAATCCTAGAAAATAGACATATTTTTCCCTAAGAGGAAAAAAAGGAAGTTGAAGAACATATCTAAAATTGACAAAAGCATTTTTATAGTATGTCCTCTCCTGTGATTTTTTTCATTCAACAAATGCTTATTGAGCACCTCTTATGTGCCAGGTAATAAATTAAACACACAATTACTCATGAAGGCAGGAGAATTTCATGCAAAGCTGTGCTTACTTGGTTTTGTTTTTGGGAGTGGTTACTATCTGTATAAGGATGTAATAAAAACCAAGCCCTTCGTCATTTGGCTTGAATGTTGAAACATTATCCACTCTTTAGTGTCATCAATCTGTTGATTTTGGAAAATATGGTTTAAAAAAAAAATCCTTTGACATGCAAAAGTAGCTGAAATGATGCCTTACTCCCCAATCCCATATGTGCTGGATTTAATTTAATAGCTGAACATGATGTACTTAGAGTTTAGCAAAAGAATGTTTTTTAAAGAAGTCCATCTTCAAGTGCATATTTGATCAGACTGGAATCTCCACGAGGGCAGGGGCGAGTTCCTTCATTCTCTCCACTGCTCTAACTCCAGGGCTGGGCCAGTGCTTGAACCCGCATTAGCACTCACACATCTATCCCATGGCAAGATTCCAACCAATGAGTCTGAGGTGTCAGACCCATGTTTTCGCAAACCTCTAGGGCATTTACAAGATATGAAGCTGACCTCATTCTGTTTAGGAAATTGACAGTGTGGTTTTGCAGGTAAGAAGTAGCATAATTTGTGGCTGGCAGCCCTTTTTTGGAATGAATTTAAATTGTGTAGTTCGCTGTTCACTTGGGGTTTATAACATGAAATTTGACTTTGAGAGAGCTTTAGGGTTTTGTCCCAGTGGAGTTCCATTTTAAACAGAGACTCCATTTATCTCTCAAGAACATGTTACTGAAACGTGTTTCTGAGTCATGTAGGAGATCGGTCCAGCTGTGGGTGGCTTCTCAGGAGTGGCTGTGGGAGAGGGGAATCTCAGTCTCCTCAGAGCTAGCTGCCGCCTTCACGTTTCAGGATGAATCCTGAACTGAAGCAGTATTTTGCTATAAATTCTGTTCTTTGAATTCACACGTTTTGGAGGAGACAAAATTATAAATCATACCTCACTAGGGTGATCCCCTTGGTTGGAAACTTTAGTATGTATTCATTCATTTATTCGTTCATTTAGCAAATAATGTTGAACCAAAGCTACATGTCAGATAACCTGCAGAGGAATATAGTAAGTGAATCAGCAGATATGATGGCTGCCCTCCTACTTCTTGCTATAATTTGGAGATTGTTGTTGTTAGTTAAATAGCCTTGGTGGTGCAGTGGTTAGGTGGCACTCAGCTGCTAACCGAAAAATGGGTGGTTAGAACCCTTCAGCTGCTCTGCAGGAGAATCATGTGGCGGTCTGCTTCCATAAAGATTACAGCCTTGGAAACCCTATAGGGCAGTTCTACTCTGTCCTATAGGGGCACTGTGAATTGGAATCGACTTGATGGCAGTGAGTTTGGTTTTGGTTGGTTTGTTGTTTGTGGCTGTTGGGTCGATTCCAACTGATGGTGAACCCATATGTGCAGAGTAGAACTGTGCTCCATAGGATTTTAAAGGCTGTAACCTTTTTGGAAGCAGATCTCCAGGTCTGTGTCCCTAGGAGCCTCTGAGTGAGTTCGAACTGCCAACCTTTCAGCTAGTGCTTAACCATTT
The DNA here is from genome assembly GCF_000243295.1 of Trichechus manatus latirostris. Lineage (NCBI taxonomy): Eukaryota > Metazoa > Chordata > Mammalia > Sirenia > Trichechidae > Trichechus > Trichechus manatus. Next base: position 1,413,831 of record NW_004444092.1, read on the forward strand.
GTACCACCCAGGGACTCCAGTTTGGGGATAGAGCAAGTGAACATGTTGCAGCATGATAAATGGTTGTCCAAGATAGCACATGGTGCCACAGGAACACCTCGAAGGTGCTTTCTGGAGGAAGATTTGAATGCTGAGAAGGAATGGGCTGAGTGGAGGTGTTGTAGACAGCAGAGCAAAGCCCAGGCTGAGGAAGCAACTTGGACAAAGGCCTTTAGATGAAAGCAAACAGGGCACCTTTAATCACCTGAGAGGTCCATATGACCAGGTCATGGGAAGCAAGGTGGGTGTGGGGACAGGGGCACCATCAGGCTGGAAAGGTAGCAGGTCCAGACCAGATGGGCCATCTCCCTGAGGGCAAGGGGAAATAGATGTGGAGAAGGGACATGATCAAATTTGAATCTTCCATGGCTCTCTTGGGTATTAATGACAGAAGGGATTTGAAGGGGCCAGGTCTTGAGGCTGGGAGAGCCACTAGGAGACTTTTGTACAGACCTAGAGGAGAGATGGGGTGACTGGAAGGAAGAGGGAAGTGGACCAGAGGGAAATTGAGTGCTCTGCCCTCTCCCGGACTTTGTAGTAGCACCGCTTTAATTACAGAGCTCTTCATTCTTTTTAGAATTAAGCAGAATAAACCAAAAACCAAACCCGCTGTCACTGAGTCTATTCCAACTCATAGTGGCCCTATAGGACAGAGTAAAACAGCCCCATAAGGTTTCCAAGGAGCAGCTGGTAGGTTCGAACTGCCCACCTTTTTGGTTAGCGGCCGAGCTTTTAACCACTTTGCCACCAGGGCTCCAGGCAGAATATGTGTAAATAAATAAATAGCAAGATCAAGTGTACTTTCACCGCCAACTAAGGCTTTTTTCATAGTGTTTGCAAAATGCTAAACCTGTTAAATAGCATACAGCGAGTATGGCCAACATGACAAATGGGAAACTTAAAATTAAACAAAGCAAATCATCTGTTTCCATTCTGGCCTCTTTAAGCACATAAGCCTGATGACAGAGCTCTCAGCAGCAACATTAATAAGCATTTATTAAGTGCCTGTATCTGGGTGGAAATACAAAGAGGTGAAAAACTTGATCCAGACCCTCAAGAAGGACCCTGCTAGTTAGTCATCTGCTCCTTGTCAAAATTACTGTGATGAACCAGGCACCTGGAGAGGGTGGCCATCTGTAGCTATTCTCCTAAAGACCAAATAATAGGCAGTGCTGGATGAATTTAAATGGGCAGGGCTGGGTGGTTGTGTGCCATTGGAAGACCCTCCCGATAGTGTGATTCACCCTGGGAGGGAAATGGATGGGAGCCCACGCCACAAGGTATTTTAAGAGCAAAGTTATAATGTGTGATATATATGCCCTTCGAAGGCACAGTAAAAGGGTGCGGTTTAAAAACAGAAGTCAGCTTCTTGTAGCAGATTACGTCAGCTTACGTTGTGAGCTTACAGAAGAGCTTCTGCAGCCCAGTGCCCTTGAGAGAGTCCTCCTGTGGTCAATTATGTGTCTTGTTTTTCTTTAAAGTCAGAAATGGAATGGAGGATAACTATTCTAAATGGACTAAGAGCTGTGTTCAGTGTAAGAAAATAGTTCTGAATCATCTAAAGAGATACTATGGAAGTGTATATGTGGGTATTTGTACGAGTCAGAGTCCTCATAGACAAGGACAAGGAAACTGGCGTTTTAATGAGGGCCATTTATTAAATGGCTTAATGAAATCCTACAGCATTTGTCTAGTGTTTCATCACCATAATTCAAAAGGATATCTAGAAAGTATTGTAGGAATGTGAATGGTACACACTGGTATTCTCAGGCTTTTATCTGTTATCTGTTTAAAATACTTGCAATGATCTGCTGCTGGGTTTTGGAGAGCTGTTAATTCACTAAAGTTATATTATCAAAGGATATTTTGCTGTGAGTAGGTTTATAAAACTCATGTTGGTGGCTTAATAAGTAGGGCCTTATTAGGGCAATCAGTCAGTAGTGTCCCTGTGTCCCGACAGTGAGGATTTGGGTCTATAGAGCTTGGTCAAGGCTGGTAAGCAGCAGTATTGACATTAGAATTTTTTTTTCCTGGGGGCAAAGACTTGGGTTAATTAATTTGACAGTATCATTAATTACTTCTGAAATCATTGGTCTTTGTCAGGGGTCAGGCTCTTTTAGCAATTGAGGGCACGTCCCATGGGAGCCTGAGAGACCAAGTAATGCAGGACCATCAACCATCTCCTCTCTGCTCTGTGATGAAGGCCTTTCGTTTTTGCTGGGGTCATCCAGCTCTCTGGCTTAAACCTGCATCCTGCTTCGGTTCAATACCAAGGGCAGGACTGGGACCCCATCTCTTTGGGTTGAATGAGCGTGAAGCATTACAAGTCTGGGTCCATACAGTGGACCAAAATTAAGTGTCTGTTTAAGGAGTGCCTGACTTCCAGATAAGTTGTATGAAACTTGCACTTCCAGGAATTTGCTTAATTCATGCATAAAAGACACATAGATTATCTCCTCTGTCTCTTCTAGTTCTATAATTCTACGCACTGGATTGAGTTATTTTATGCGATGAAAATTCCTGTGTCAATCTCACAGTCTCTTGAATGTATCTGTATCATAACTCTTCGTTTTATTTGCTGGTTTTTGGTGTGTGCTTGTTTGTTTTGATTTGGTTGTTTAACTAAGGCGCCTGCTTTTTGTGGTCCCCAAGTAGATTGAAACTAGCTGCCAAACCCCACCCTTGGGCTGCTGTTTCTTTAAAGTACCTAAATGCCATAGGAAAAGCATGCCATTTTCACATGGTGCAACTCAGAAAGGAAAATAATTACACCCATGCTTTCAGTTCTGAATTTGATGAAATGAGGCCCTGGGGGCTTTGTTTGTCTTTATTGATTTCCCCCAGTCAACTTGGTAAATAGCAAAAATTAGTTTCAGAGTTAAGCCAAGACCATTTAGAATAACGTGCCTGGAACAGATAACCCTCTCAGAGCTGGTGGCTGGCTGGCTGCTGCTCCTGCTTGGAAATAGAGAGGAGGAAAGAGCAGGACCTCAGAGTTGGGATGGCTGTACTCTCTGTTCCCAGCTCTGCCTACACAGCTTGGATAGGTCTAGTAAATCTATCACAATTTTCTCATTCACTAAAGGAGTGATAGGTAGTAGGTGATCTCCAAGCTCTATTCTAGCCATAACATTTGTCTAAAATCATTAAGCTTATCTGTAGATAAGTATAGACACTGAAATAGAGCCAGCATGTGCTTTTACGAGCATAGAGCTTTCTTCTTCCTTCAAGTAAGTGTTGGTTTTACTGAGTCATGTTGCTCTAATCTTAGACTCTTGAGAAGAACAGCATTTTACTCATAATTCTTGAATGAAGAAGTCTTTGGTGTTTATAAACTGATTCTTATTTAGATTTAATACTTTTGCAGGGGTCATCAAACTATGGCCCACATGCCAGCCACTATTTTTGTAAATAAAGTTTTATTAGAACACAGCCACACACATTCATTTACTTACTGTCTGTGTCTGCTTGGCAGAGTTGAGTAGTTACAACAGAAACCATATGGCCTGCAAGGGCAAAAATATTTACTCTCAGCTTCATTACAGAGAAAGTTTGCTGACCCCTGCTTTATAGGCACCTCTAGTGCACTTTGAGGTGAAGAAGCTTTGTATTAAGAAGTTGGCATCCTTCTTTATCTCCCCTATGGATTATACCCAAGTCCCCAAAACAAGTTCATAACAAATACAAAGATTTATGTGATGCTTAAATCTGAAATTTAGAATAGAATGGAGCTTTTACCCCTTAAAGTTCTCCTTTAATTGATGGTGTTTCATGCTTGAAAGAAAGAAGAGAATGGGGATATATGGGACTAGTAGGAAATAAATAATTAGAATACTTCTCCCTTATTCATACTCTAGTACATTTTTTGTACTCTCCACACAACCAAAATCCAGAGGAAACAGGCCACCTCTACATCTAGGACCTTAAGGATACTGGGGAATGTGGAGATAATGAGCACCAAATGTGGAATAAAAACAACTCTTCTACTTGTTCCCTCACCCTCCCCTCAACAAAAAAGACAAATAAATAATTTAGACTTTAATTCAATATGTACATATTTATTGGACACTTACTCTACTGTTTATAGGGTCACTATGAGTCGGAATCAATTTGACGGCAATGGTTTTTTTTACCGTAGGTCAGTAGTTAGAGAACGTATGTCAGATTCACTGAAATCATTGGGAAGCTTTTTCCAAAGTAAACATGAGGTTCAGGCATGGAACAGACCTGTGCAGAGAGCTAGATTTGTGCTGAAATAGAGATTGGGAAGTGGTGTTCATTCATACTACTTAGCTATCTGACTGAAAACTTCAAAGCCTGTATTGTAGCACGATACCAACAATAGTTTGTTTGTTTTTTTTTTAATTTTTATTTAACAAGCGCTTACGTAGTACTGTCTCTGTGCCTTGCATTGTTCCAAGCTCTTTACTAGTACGAGCTCGTTTAATCCTCCTAACAACTCTATCAAGTGGGTAGAGTTATTTTCCCCACTTGGCAAATGAGGAAACACGTGTGGAGGGTAAGGAACTTGCCCAAGGCCCACAGCTTGCATCAGAAGCTGGCAGATGGGCCCCAGCACCCCTGCTGTTAACCACCACACAGCACTGCCTCTCATGCTGCCTGACTTTGCCACAGTTCACGTCTTCACTTTGTAGGCAAAACAGAGTCCATCCCATTTTACAGCTGAAGAAACATCAAGGCTCTGGGGGTTAAGAACTTGACTGTAATCCCAGACAGTTCAATTCCAGAGCCCAATCTCCAAACTTCCTCTTAGGGAACACAGCACCCATGGTCATCAGAGTAGAATGGTTCCTAAATAACAAAGCAGATCATTTACTCAGGGCATAATGCCGAACAAGCTACCTAACCCACTAAACATGCTAAGCTCCTCTGCAGAATGGAGAGGAAGAAGCCACTCCCTTCACAGGGTGGCAGCAAGGATTAAATGGCATGATGTGTGGGAAGTACCTGACACAGGGCATGGCACACAGCAAGCTCTCAGATAATGGTAAATATTTTTATAACTACCATTTATTCCTTAATTTCTTAGGGGGAAAAATGAAGGTACAACAGAACATATGTGCTAAAGAAATTCCTGCGGGGAGTCTGTTTGGGAGGGTGGCCTCTGCCTTGGATTACCCTCACAAAGTGGGCCAGAGAAAAGGTGTTAGTTATTCTGGGTTATCAGAGTTGGACAGACTCTCTAGGTATGATAGGCCACCACTGGCTTCTTCCTCTAAGATTGATCACACCCTGTAGCTGCTTCCCTCCAACCCAAGGTACCAAAGTCCAGGTGACCTCAGAAGTCCAGCCCCCTCCAACACTCTAATCTAGGATTCCCTCACTGCCTGTCCCTGTCTGCTGGGAGCTGATAGGGTACCTTGTCTATTTCACTTTGAAATTGCCCTTGGTTATAATGTGGTTAGATAACCTACCCTTTCTTAGGACTTTTTTTTTTTCTTCTTTCTGTAATTTGTTTTCAATGGATAAAGTCTTTGTGGGAAAAATTGTTTAGCATAATTTTATATTTATAAATGGATGGGCCAGGCTATTATATAGTAGTCTCTTAATTTGTACCTTTCCTATTTGATACACCATCACATCTTTTATATTATTTCTGTTGTTTAGTTAGACTTTTTGATTACAAGTATTTAAATTTAAGCAAATAGAATGGTCATGGCATATTTATATCCTGAAAGATGTTAGGTTATTTTGTGCAAAATAAACAAGTGTATTTACGTACTACCGAAAACAAACCCTTTGCCGTCGAGTCGCTTCTAACTCATAGTGACGCTATAGGACAGAGTAGAACTGCCCCATAGAGTTTCCAGGGAGTGATTGGTGGATTCAAACTGCCAACCTTTTGGTTAGTAGCCATAGCTGTTAACCATTACGCCACCAGGATTTCCGTGTATTTACATAGGTCCCAAAAAATAATAAGAAAATTTAAGCACATTTTTGTCATGTCCTATTCTGCTTCCTAAACTAGAGGTTTATCCTTGGCTACTATCATTATTCCCTTCCCACATTCAAGAGGTGTCTAGTTTCTAACGATTCTACTTCCAAAGCCTCTCTGGAATCAGTTCCCTCCTCTGATCCCCACTGCTACTAACCAAACTGGAATCTCCTCAATTTAGAAGATTGCACTTGGCTTCCACCTGGTCTCTATGCCATCCACCATGCTAATGCCAGTCCTAATTCTGTAACATAAAGCTGATCATGTCATTCTCCTTGGTAATAACTTTCTGTGGCCCCACTTGGCCAACTGACAAATCCAAACTTAGTATGGCCCTCCAGGTCCTTCACAAGCTGGCTCTAACGTACTTCCCTCAACCTTCCCTCTCAAATAACCTTCTTCCCTCCTTTGTCTTCCCCTGCCACCATACACACAGGCACACTCTGTATACTGGACACTTCTATTTTTTCAATCTAACTTTTTTTTAAATTGTACTTTAGATGAAGGTTTACAGAACAAAAAGTAGCTTCTCATTAAACAATTAGTACACATATTGTTTTGTGACATTTGTTACCAACCCTGTGACACATCAACACTCTCCCTTTTCGACCTTGGGTTCCCAGTCACCAGCTTTCCTGTCCCCTCCTGCCTTTTAGTCCTTGCCCCTGGGCTGATGTGCCCCTTTAGTCTCATTTTGTGTTGTGGGCCTGTCTAATCTTTGGCTGAAGGGTGAACCTCAGGAGTGACTTCGTTACTGAGCTAAAGGGGTGTCGGGGGGCCACATTCTCAGGGTTTCTTCAGTCTTTGTCAGGCCAGTAAGTCTGGTCTTTTTTTGTGAGTTATAATTTTGTTCTACATTTTTCTCCAGCTCTGTCTGGGACTGGACTGTGATCCCTGTTAGAGCAGTCAGTGGTGGTAGCCGGGCACCATCTAGTTGTGCTGGACTCAGTCTGCTGGAGCTATGGTAGTTGTGGCCCATTAGTCCCTTGGACTAATCTTTCCCTTGTGTCTTTAGTTTTCTTCATTCTTTCTTGCTTCCAAAGGGATGAGACCAGTAGAGTATATTAGATGGCTGCTTACAAGCTTTTAAGACCCCAGATGCCACTCACCAAAGTAGAATGTAGAGCATTTTCTTTATAAACTGTGTTATGCCAGTTGAGCTACATATTCCCAGAGACCATGGTCCCCACAGCCCTCAGCTC
>NW_004444092.1:1421127-1440563 GCF_000243295.1 Trichechus manatus latirostris
TTTTCATGAGTTTTTATAGTAGTGGTCTCATACAATATTTATCCTTTTGTGATTGACTTATTTCACTCAGCATAATGCCCTCCAGATTCATCCACATTGTGAGATGCTTCGCAGATTCATCATTGTTCTTTATCATTGCGTAGTACTTCATTGTGTGTATGTGCCATAGTTTGTTTATTCATTCATCTGTTGATGGGCTTCTAGGTTGTTTCCATCTCTTTGATATTGTAAGCAGTGCTGCAGTAAACATGGGTGTGCATATGTCTATTCGTGTGATGGCTCTTATTTCTCTAGCATATATTCCTAGGAGTGGGATTGCTGGATCATATGGTATTTCTGTTTCTAGCTTTCTAAGGCAGCGCCGTATCATTTTCCAAAATGGTTGTACCATTTTACATTCCCACCAGCAGTGCATAAGAGGTCCAATCTCCTCGCAGCCTCTCCAACATTTGTTATTTTCTGTGTATGCTGGACACTTTGAAAGATGCTCTGTACCTCACTGTTGCATACCCTGCCCTTCACAAGCCCTGCCTATCCCACCTGAAATTCCCCTCTCCCTTCTTCTGTGCCTGTAGAGCTCTAACACATCACTGAAGGCCACTCAGCCTCAGAGCCTTTGCTGGCCATTACCGCTTTTCAGTGCTCCCATGGCACTTTTACATCTTCAGCTGCACATAGTAGGTATTTCATTAAGTAAATAAACAAACTTGTAGTTTCCTTGAAGGAAACTTGGAGCCCAGCACTATTGTTTGAAAATGTTTACGCTCTGAACCCCATTCTAAACACACATAATATGCATTTTATAAATCTGTATCGGTGAATAAAATTTAATCCTGCCATGAATAAAAGTGAGACTCAGACTATACAAGCAAAGATCATTTTGTCTTAACATCCTAGGAGAGATCACATATACATCTTAATTCATAATTTCCATTACCTAATTTGTATAAAGGTGCCCTGGTGGCTCAAACAGTTAAGCCCTTAGCTGCTAACTGAAAGGTTGACGGTTTGAACTCACCCAGCAGCCCCGTGGGAGAAAAACCTGGCGATTTGCTTCCGTAAAGATTATTGTTGTTAGGTGCCATTGAGTCAGTTCCGTCTCATAGTGACCCTGTGTACAACAGAATGAAACGCTGCCCAGTCCTGTGTCATGCTCACAGTCATTGTTATGCTTGAGCCCATTGTTGCAGCCACTGTGTCAATCCATCTTGTTGAGAGTCTTCCTCTTTTTCACTGACCCTCTATCAAACACAGTGTCCTTCTCCAGGGACTGACTGGTCCCTCCTGATAACATGTCCAAAGTATGTAAGACGATGTGTCGTCTCCTTGCGTCTAATGAGCATTCTAGCTGTACTTTTTCCAGGAGAGATTTGTTCGTTCCTCTGGCAGTCCATGGTATGTTCAGTATTCTTTGCCAACACCATAATTCAAAGACATTAATTCTTCCGTCCTCCTTATTTATTATCTAGCTTTTGCATGCATATGAGGTGATTGAAAACACTATGGCTTGGGGCAGGCGCACCTTAGTCCTTAAAGTGACATCTTTGTTTTTGAACACTAAGAGGTTTTTTGCAGCAGATTTGCCCAGTGCAATGCGTTGTTTGATTTCTCGACTGCTGCTTCCATGGGCGTTGATTGTGGAGCCAAGGAGAATGAAATCCTTAACACTCAATCTTTTCTCCGTTTATCATGATGTTTCTTATTGGTCCAGTTGTGAGGATTTTTGTTTTCTTTATGTTGAGGTGTAATCCATACTGAAGGCTGTGGTCTTTGATCTTCATCAGTAAATACTTCAAGTCCTCTTTTTTTCCAGCAAGCAAGGTTGTGTCATCTGCGTGTCACAGGTTGTTAATGAGTCTTCCTCCAGTCCTGATGCGAAGTTCTTCTTCATGTAGTCCAGCTTCTCGGATTATTTGCTCAGCATTCAGATTGAATAAGTGTGTGAAAGGATACAACCCTGACACACAGCTTTCTTGACTTTAAACCCCACAGTATCTCCTTGTTCTGTTCGAACGATTGCCTCTTGGTCTGTGTACAGATTCCTCATGAACACTGGTAAATGTTCTGGAATTTCCATTCTTCTCAATGTTATCCATAATTTGTTATGATCCACATATTCGAATGCTTTTGTATAGTCAGTAAAACACAGGTAAACATCTTTCTGGTATTCTCTGCTTTCAGCCATGATCCATCTGACATCAGCAGTGATATCCCTTGTTCACATCCTCTTCTAAATCCGACTTGAATTTCTGGCAGTTCCCTGTCAATGTACTGCTGCAACCACTTTTGAACTAGTTTCAGGAAAATTTTACTTGCATCTGATATTAATGATGTTGTTTGATAATTTCTGCATTCTGTTGGATCACCTTTCTTTGGAATGGGTACAAATACGGATCTCTTCCAATTGATTGACCAGGTAGCTATCTTCCAGATTTCTTGGCATAGACGAGTGAGCACCTCCAGTGCTGCATCTGTTTGTTGAAACATCTCAGTTGGTTTTCTGTCAATTCCTGGAGCCTTGTTTTTCACCAATGCCTTGAGTGCAGCTTGAACCTCTTCCTTCAGTACCATCTGTTCTTGATCATATGCTACCTCCTGAAATGGTTGAACGTTGACCAATTCTTTTTGGTATAGTGACTCTGTGTATTCCTTCCATCTTCTTTTGATGCTTCATGTGTCATTCAGTATTTTCCTTGTAGAATTCTTGAATATTGCAACTCAAGGCTTGAATTTTTTCTTAAATTCTTTCAGCTTGAGAAATGCTGAGCTTGTTCTCCCCTTTTGGTTTTCTATCTCCAGGTCTTTGCATACTTCATTATAATTCTTTGTCTTCTCGAGCTTGCCTTTGAAATCTTCTGTTTGACTCTTTTACTTCATCATGTCTTCCTTTCACTTTAGCTACTCTACATTCAAAAGCAATTTTCAGAGTCTCTTCTGACATCCATTTTGGTGTTTTCTTTCTTTCCTGTCTCTTTAATGACCTCTTGCTTTCTTCATGTATGATGTCCTTGATGTCATTCAACAACTCGTGTAGTCTTTGGTCATTAGTGTTCAATACGTCAAACCTACGCTTTAGATGGTCTCTAAATCCAGGTGGTATATACTCAAGATTGTACTTTGGCTCTCGTGGATTTGTTCAAATTTTCTTCAACTTCAACTTGAACTTGCTTGTGAACAATTGATGGTCTGTTCCACAGTCATTCCTGGCCTTGTTCTGACTGATGATATTGAGCTTTTCCATCATGTCTTTCCACAGATGTAGTCGATTTGATTCCCGTGTATTCTGTCTGGCGAGGACCACGTGTATAGTCGCCCTTTATGTTGTTGAAAAAAGGTATTTGCAACGAGAAGTCATTGGTCTTAAATGAAATTCTGTCATGTGACCTCCAACGTCATTTCTATCACTAAGGCCATATTTTCCAACTACCAATCCTTCCTCTTTGTTTCCAACTTTTGCATTCCAATCACCAGTAATTATCAATGCATCTTGATTGCATGTTTGTTCAGTTTCAGACTGCAGAAGTTGGTAAAAAATCTTCAGTTTCTTCATCTTTGGCCTTAGTGATTGGTGTGTAAATTTGAATAATAGTCATATTAACTGGTCTTCCTTGTAGACATATGGATATTATCCTATCACTGACGTGTTGTACTTCAGGAAAGATCTTGAAATGTTCTTCTTGACAATGAACTCAATACCATTTCTCTTCAATTTGTCATCCCTGGCATAGTAGACCATATGATTGCCTTATTCAAAATGGCCGATACTAGTCCATTTCAGCCACTGATGCCTAGGATATTGATGTTTATGTGTTCCATTTCATTTTTGACAACTTCCAATTTTCTTAGATTAATACTTTGTACATTCCACGTTCCAATTATTAATAGATGTTTGTGGCTGTTTTTTCTTATTTTGAGTCATGCCACATCAGCAAATGAAGGTCCCAAAAGCTTGACTCCATCCAAATCACTGAGATCAACTCTACTGTGGGAGACAGCTCTTCCTCAGTGGTATTTTGAGTGCTTTCCGACCTGAGGGGCTTATCTTCCAGCACTGTTATCAGACAGTGTTCCACTGCTATTCATAAGATTTTCACTGGCCAATTTTTTCAGAAGTAGACTGCCAGGTCCTTCTTCCTAATCTGTCTTAGTCTCGAAGCTCCTGTGAAACCTGTCAGGGTGACCCTGCTGGTATTTGAAATACCATTGGCAGAGCTTCCAGTATCACAGCAACACACTAGCCGCCACAGTATGACAAACTGACAGACATGTGGTGGTCCATAAAGATTACAGCCTAGGAAACCCTGTGGGACAGTTCTGCTCTGTCACATGGAGTTACTATGAGTCAAAATCAACTAAACAGCGCCTAAGAATAACAACAGTAATTTGCAGAAGTACAGGAAATATGAATATAATTTTTAAAAATAAACATGTTTTACAATAACATAAAAGCTAATGTTTTCACTTAAAATAGATTATTTTTTATGGAGTGCAGTAGAAAGGATGGGTTCTTTCTTGAGAGGTGTCAGATCTTTGCAGATAGCATTTCTCTAATTGTTTGAGGGAAATGTTTGCTTAACTCTCAAATGTTAGAGTGAACTCTGGACAAAAAGTGAGTTTTCTAATGCAAATTGAACTGGCCTAAGATAGTTTTCCTTTCGCCTGATTATCTGGCTTCTCTTTCTAAGACTTATATGTATTAGATAGCATATGAAAGCCTGGTTTCTAAAATTTCATGGATGGTAACGTGCAAAACATACAGATTTCACTGAATGGCTGCTGAACACTTGAGGCCATCATGTTCCATGTCATACTGCTGCCATAGAATGACCCATCTCATAACACAAACGTCTCAGAGCCTCAGCAACTAGAATCTCTTCGATAGATTCAGTATATCCATGTTTATCACATGTGCTCTGTGGCTCCAGGGTCAGAGGTGTGGCTGGTACACGTGACAATCACCCCAACCACAGACTATTCCATCTGCCTGTGTCTCCTTTTGGTAGCTTCTTAAGAAGGTGTCATCTTTGATTATGGTTAGATGGAAAATTACTGTGTTCAAGTAGTATGATTTACTAACAGCTCAAATATCATCTTTCCCAGATAGTCCTCTTATTCTCTTATGCTAAATTAGTTGCAATTTTTATCATCTTCCAGATTGCAGTATAAAGGAAGATAATTGCATGCTGGTGGGTTAGCCCAGCACTATTGATTTTACATTTTTATGCTTTGGGGATCTATCCTGCTATGCTATTTTTTTGTTGTTGTTGTTGTTTAAAAAGGTGATTTACTTAGATATGCAAATAGAATGTGGATTTTATTTAATTTCAGATAGAAGCAGCATATCTGCTATTTCCCAAATACCAATAGAGTATGTTGTTTTTATTAGAGCCCAAAAGAATCTTTTAAAAATTGAGTATTCTTTGCAACCATACTTTTTAGTGACAGAAAAAACAATGGTTTGATACTTGTCTAGGTTGTCACTTTTACATCAAACTGGATTTCAAAATTGGCTGTAAACCAAACCAAACCCATTGCCGATGAGTCAGTTCCTACTCATAGCAAGCTTATAGGACAGAGTAGAACTGCCCTGTAGGATTTCCAAGTCTGTTATGTTTAGGGAAACAGACTGCCATGTCTTTCTCTCATGGAGCAGCTGGTGGGTTCGAACTGGTGACCTTAGAAAGAAAGCTATAAATTACAGTTGCTTTAGGAAAAGCCTGTGTTTGTCATCATGGAATATTGAAAAGTTTTGAATAGCAGTTTTTTAGATGTTTGAATTATTTTTGTTAACCCTCAACAAAACTTTTCTAACAAGACTTATCCAGGCAGTGTTGACCCTGTAATAGAGCCATAGACTGTCAGGGGCTTCACAGGTTTCCCTGTCTCTCAATGAAACTCAAAATCCCCTTGCATCCCAAGTCCTAAGTCCGTCCATACTTTAGTGTTTAAACTACCAAAAGAATGAATTAATAGATAACTAGTATTTTCCATTCACAGTTCTGTTATTTAAAAAAAATGTTTGGATGATTTATTAGCCTCCAGAGAACTGATAAAATCCTAATTTAACAGGGAAATTAGAAAGTGGAGGCCCACATGTTGTCCAGTATATTCCCTCATCAGTGGTGACTTTATTCACTAAAAGCATGCACCATTCTTGGCCACTTTCAACTCTTCTCTCAAAGAGGGCCTTCACTGTGCCACCTTAATGAGTTCTCGGTAAAAATAAAACCCCAAATAGAAAGTGGCTTTAAAATATGTGTGCTACCCTTCTAGCATAAAATTTTCAGGATAATTCCAGGTATAATAAAATTATCCCAAGGGAAGAAATTGTTTCTTAGCAGTTATCCGACTTAATCATTAAACAAGATAAGTGAAACTCATATATCCAAACCCTAAAATATTAATCTAGCCAATTTTACACGGGCTTGAGGAGCCCTGAAAAGAAGCAGGGCCTAAGAGCTCATTGAAATGAAATTCTCACATGCATTAATCAGGCTTCCGTTGTTACCATCAAATGAAATATGATTTTAGGGCTTGGTAACACTTCACAGTTGATTGGCTCTTTCTATCCAACCACCCATCTGTCCATCCGTCTATTTAAATTCACTCCCCAGCTGTGATTCTGAGACAACCATTGTCATTTAGATGCCGATTCCTTACTGTGGTTCTTCTGGAGACTGCAGGCTGTGAAATAAGGAATACTTATCAAGATAGATTAATTATATAAGCAGGTTGAGAGATGGAGTTCTTTTTTCTGGCTTGTTCTTTTTAATAGTGTCTTTCCTGGGCCTCTAGAAGTAGACTCTGCAGTTCTTACAAGCAAAAAAGTTCATGGATATTAGCGTTTTGAGAGAGGTACAGACAAGAGACTTGGAAAAGTTATCCACATATGAGGAGTTGATAATCTATAGGTGAGAAGTTTATAGATCATGAAATAAATGAAGCAATTTCTCAAATAGACAAGGAAGCTGAAAACAAGCTAGTAGAGTAAGATACATTATATTTAGGATCTTTTTCCCTTTTAGGTTTTCATGTTAGAAATTAGGGGGTAAAAGTTATAGGAAACCCTGGCTATAGCAGTTGCCTCCAGGACAGGAAACTGTTTTGACATGATATGAGATGAGCAAAAATGAGAATGAAGTTTAGGTTCCAACATATGCCTTTTGTATCTTTTAAATTTTGTGCCGTGTACATGTATTAAAAATAATGAGACTTAATGAGATTAAAGTAAGATAAGATTTGGTATAAAGGGGAAAGTGACAGAAAACTCTTTTAAATTGGCAAAAATTAGGAATTTTTAATAATAATAATGAAAAAAGAGAGAAGGAAGGCTTTAGGGTCAAAAATGGGAAGCTGAGTTCCAAAAGTGGTATCATTCGGGGAGCTGATGGAGGAGGTTGGAGGATGAAGTCATGGTGGAAAGCCATGACAGGGAGAGCCATGTGAGGAGGTTAAATCACTGAGGGATAAAAGGATCAAAAACAATGCCTGAGGGAAACTGACCAAAATTAGGAAAGAAGATGAGAATGTTTTCTTTTAAAAGCCTTCACTGTTCTAGGAGAACTGGACCGAGTGGAGTTATGCTTATCCTGAAGGGGAAAAAAGGTGAGAAAGTGAAAAGATAACTTTTCCCATGCATCCTCAATTGCATCCTAGAGAGGAAGTGTTCTGTATTTTGCACCAATGACAATGTATGGAAATTCTTTTCCCAAAAGAATCAAAGAAGAGGGAAGGCAGCTATTTCAGAGAGATTGGGCCCCTAGTGGTGTAGTGGTTAAGAGCCTGACTTAAGAGCTCGGCTGCTAACCAAAAGGTTGACAGTTGGAATCCACCACCTGCTCCTTGGAAGCCCTACGGGGCAGCTCTACTCTGTCCTATAGTGTCTCCATGAGTCAGAATCGGCTCAACGGCAAAGAGTTTGGTTTGGTTTGGTTTTAGCTTCCACGGCCGTTGTGATGAGTTCAACCTCCTTTAGGCTGACATTTTGTCCCTTAACTTGGAGGCTTTCTGCTGACCATTATTAATAATTTGTTCTATGTTCATTGTTTACTTCCTAATTCTCATTAATGCTGTTTAATATGCTTAGACAAATTCTTTCCCCACGTTATCTCTCTCAACTCTTTTCTCTAAATCTAGCAATTTCATCAGTCCTTTTTCTTGGTAGTCTTCCAGGTTTTACAGACCATACCAAGAGTAGTCATGTGCTGATGAGTCCTAATTTTGTCACTAAAATTTCTTGAGAAGTAATATCAGTTGCTACAAATAAAACAACATCCCTTTGGCTTTGTGGTGTTTGTTTATTACTAGTTTACTTTTTAATACTTGCATAGGGTATCCTAATGCTCAGATTTAAAAAGGGATTAAAATACACGAAGATTCTAACCCACATATCTTTTTATACACACATTTTGGATTGGGCTTTTACTATCTAATAAAGTGTACATGTTAAAATAAGATATGAGTGGGAGGCAAAGGGACGTGTAGTTCCTCCCCAAGTTTCCAGAGAATGCATAATGGACTCAGGTTTCCCTTGTATTTTATCATGGTCACCACAAATCAAGTGTTTTAAAACAAGAAATTGAAAGCATGCTTAATTTTAAAGGTTTCCATATCTTCCTCATCCAGGCTGTGCATGGAGTGCTTGCTCACCCTCCTTCCCCAGGCACTGCCAGGAGAAGCCAGTGATTTGAAAATTGAAGCTATGTCAGCTAAAGCTTATGTTGGTACTTATTATCCAGGGCTCTGTCTGCTTTTAATTTTAATTCTCTGTTGAATAAATTAGCTTCAATTTTTTTTTTAACATGTCTTCCATTTTAAAATAAAAAGCAATAGCTAAACGTGGTCATGTGAAGCCAGACAATGGTTAGGTTTCAAGAATTAGACTCATTTCTAACCTTAATATATTTTAGATTTGGGGCAAACCCGCTTGGATTCCTTATGGACCTACTTGTCCCCCTTCTGTCCCTGACACATCTCCATTCTCCTCCAATTTCATCTAATCATGCAAGTAGAGTTGACATTAAGAAAGTGATGTAAGGAAAAAGTGCTTTGAAAATAAAATGATGATTTGATCAACTTTTTTTACTTATAATTCAATCTAGAAAATGAGGGCAACATATTTTAAGAGAATGTTAAAATGTTAAATGTTAGAATGTTGTAAAAGTCAAAATACTGCTTTTTTTTGTTTAAAGATATATATTTTTCATAGTACAAAAGCACAGCAGATAATTAAGCTCTACAGTGAACAATATGATAGTTTATGCAAGATAATTAACATACTTGAATTTTTTCCCAGCCTAGGGTTTTTCATAGCCTTCTGCCTTATAGATAGATGTAGCAATATTTAAATATGTACATAATACAGAATCTTTCTGATTAAATATTTGTAAAATGCTCTTCAGTTTACAAAGCTGTTAAATATTCATTACTTCTTAAAGCCTCACAACAGTTCAGTGAGAGTATGCATTCTTCATACCATTTTACAGCTAAGGCCACCAAGTTCCCGTGAGTCTGACTGACTTGTCCACAGCAGCACATATGAACCAGGATTCAAACCCAGGTCCTCTAACTCCAACGTCATTGGTTTTTTCACCACTTCTGCCTCAGGTTCCTCATAATTTAGTAAGTGGTTTCATGTATGGTACTCAGTTCCTGTGAGAGAAAATATTTCTGTGGTAGAGGAGACACAGCTTCGTGTTAAAGAACTGGCCACATCTTCCCACACACTGCACATCCTCTGTGCTCATTTTCACTGACCACACAAGGCTCATTTACAAACACCCTTAAGAAATATTTGGGACTTTTTCTCCTTTCTCACTAAGCCAGTCCATTAGTCTCTCCATCCTGTGGACATCTAGGCACTTCTCTGTGTTCCACATTTTGTGCTGTTCCTGTTCCACTTTGTCCCTTAAGTGCCCTTTGAGGTGGAATGATGGTCTAGATGGGGTCTAGATGGGGTCAGGTGCCTGAATCCCACAGCAGTGCTCTTTATCCTCAGGGCCCCAAACCTGGAAAGATGGTAGAAGGCTCATGGGTGGAAGGTGGAAGGCTCGTGGATGGAAAATAGGCATTACAAAATCCAGCATCCCAGCCAAGGATCCTATGCAAAATTGGCCCATAGGTTTAAAGCTAGTACACTTTTGAGAGGTTTTTACTTGTAAGAATAAAGTACAGAGGCCCTCGAGCAAATAGGCACAAAAAGATAACAGGCCACCTGCGAACATTTCTGGAAAAGCACGTCTTCCTACACACTCAGCTAACCCTGAGTTAGGGCCTCTGGCCTGAGTTAGCATAAGAATCTCTGAGAAGTGAGTTGGGCTTCTAGAATACTAGGGCCCACCTAGGGACTCAGATTCAGGAGGCCTAGGGTGGGGCCCAGGGATCTGATTTTTAACGAGCTCCCAGGTGATTCCATTGCTGATGTCCATGGACCACACCTGAGACACACTGTCCCAGAGCACTACTGTGGAGATGCTGATGCTCGCAATGATTACTGGGCCCTCAAAGAAGGTAATTTTTCTCTATTTAAGACACAGGCGTTCGAGAAGACAAGTGACTAATGTATGAAGCATTCCTGTTTTTTATTTTTTTTTAAAAAAATAAACTGAAATTAAACCACTTGATTCCCCAGGGATTCTACTATATAAAGCACTACTATGCTTTCTGGTACACATCATATTTATTTACTTTAAGCCTGAGGGCCTAGAGACTTGTGTACCACAGGTTCTTGTTTTGTTCATCTACAGTTCCTCATTTCAGTTTAAATGTTGAGTCTATTCAAAATTCAGCTACTTATTAGCTCTGGCTTAGATAGACCCTTTTCAGATACTCTTTTCAGAATTTCACCCACCTTCTCCTCCCCTGGAACTCTGGTGGTGCAGTGGTTAAGAGCTCCGGCTGCTAACCAAAAACTTGGCAGTTTAAATCTACCAGCTGCTCCTTGGAAACTGTATGGGACAGTTCTACTCTGTCCTGTAGGGTCACTATGAGTTGGAATCAACTCAGTGGCAATGGATTTTGGTTTTTTGTCCTCCCCTGGAGGGCATAGGGCTTACTGTATCCTAGAGGTGGGCAGGGGAAATGTCCCCAAAGCCACTCTTTGTCCCCCAGTTCCTTGCTAGTTTTTGCTGCACCATGGCCAGTCTGGGCTTTCATGGGCTCCTTGGACAGGTGATCATTTAGTTAGGCTCTTGGGTGTCATGGTGTGTGATTGAAGCTGTGGCTGTGGTAATGCCTTCTCTCTCTTCTCAGCTCTAACAATGCTGTAGTCTCAGCCACCTTCCTTTGAGGAATCCCTGCCCCGCCCCCCGCCCCACAGCATCTCAAACTACCTGCAGTTCCAATTTGGCCCCCAGCCTTGGAGGTACTTCTTGAAGCCTTGACTCCAGGGCCATTTTGATCCCTCAGCAGTATCCCTACCTGGCAAGCTCATGGGGCAGCACCCTCAGCCACTTTCTTCTTCCTTCTGTAAAACATGTGACAGCCTCTGGATTTCTTCTTCTCCCACCCTATAGCCCAGAGAGATGCTGGGGAGCTAAGCTTAGCCCTCCTTCACCAATTGCACTGCCTCTCTTTGATGACCCTGTTTGGAGCAGAGACAGGCTGGAGAGGCAACCCTCATGCAAACTCCCAAATAGGTAGTAGGGCAGAGACCCTTCTGGCTTTGGCTGTTCTCTCAGTGTTTTCCCCCCTGGGACAGAAGGGGGCTTTCTCCCTTGCCCTCTCTGGTCAGTAATCCCACCAATACCACCACCACCACCAGCAGCATTCAAATCCATAGCCTCCCACATACCCCACGCTGACAGTGGAGAAGATCATTTGCATGATCACACAAACAGAAAAGAACATTGATATATTTCTAAAAAATATTACCCCAATTTCCCATAACTGGGACACAAGCACTCTAACTCCAGAGTCTATGATTTCATTCGCCATACTCCCCTGACCATGTAGACTGAATCAAATTTCTTTTTTCTTTTTTGCATTGGTGGAAAGAAGCAATAATAAAAATAGAACAAATGTAATGTACAGAAACACTATTTTAGTCCAGAACATCATTACTTCAGTTACAAAAGTAGAAGCCAAAGCTGGAAGCAGATATCCTGAGAAGTAACAGTTGACAGTAAGAAAGAACAGAATGACAAACCATGAAAGTGTAGTAGTTGGTCAGACATTTAGTAGAGGGGGCCAGACTCACCAGCCTAAAACTCAACCAATATTGGTAACAGTGGCTTAAATCTTCATGAAACTATTTCATTATATTCAAGAATTTAAAGCAGCTTTCAACAGTTAACTGTATTGAGTCCAAATTCTTATATTCAAGTGTTCTTCCAACTCCTTTTCTTTCTGTATCCCATCAGTTTCATGTCTTTGATTCTCAACAAAACACCTTCCATACTTACCTACCTTCATGTAGACTTCTACTTCCAGACCCTTCTTGGTCACAACACCGCAAACAGGGAGTTTCTTCCTTTACTTCCTCCTTGTTAATTTATGGCCACTACCTCCTCTAAAAACCAAAAAACCAAACCAGTTGCCATCAAGTTAATTCCAACTCATGACGACCCCATATGTTTCAGAGTAGAACGGTGCTCTGTAGGGTTTTCAGTAGCTGTGATCTTTCAGAAGTAGATCGCCAAGCCTTTCATCTGAGGTGCCCATGGGTGGACTTGAACCACCAAAAGCTTGGCTTAAACCCAGAACTTCTCGAAATTACTTTCTATATACTGCTTTGTACTTGTTCTAATGTACTGTTTTGTAATTGTTCTAATACATGTTTCTTTCCATTCACTGTACTGAAGGTTCTTAAAGACTTGAGGCCTTTATTCCTTCTGTATCACCCTCCTAACACATGGCAGTGTGCTTTATCTCAATAAATATTTAGCAAATGCTTTTAATTTGACCTGCTTTCTTAATTTATTGTGTTCACAGGTGTGTGTGTGTGTGTGTGTGTGTGTGTAGAGAGTCAGGTTGGATTTTAAAGTTTCTAACGTTACTTCTACCCCATTCCAGTTTCCCAACATTTCATTTTGTCAGAACACCAAATACCTGTTTCAGACTACAAATAAAAGTATAAATTTTCTTTATAAAAGAGAAATCTGTAGTTAGAAGGCTGTTTGTAGACTGTGTATATATATTTCACAGTCACTTAGACATGTAATTGAGAGGCTTGTGTTGGGGATGAAGATTTCTACTGAAGATGCCACAAAATCCTGTATATAATTGGGCTTAATCCATTCATCCACTTTTGAGCAACGACTATGTGCCAGGAAATGTGCTAGGCACTAGGCATGCAATGTGTGCAGTGACATTGGTGTCCACGGAAGTGATGGCTAACACTGAGTGCTTACCGTGGACTAGGCACCAGGCCAAGAAATATGCTTGAGTTACTTTATTAGGCTACAAACAATTCTATGAGCCAGCTAGTACTAAAATTCCCATTTACCTTTTTGGGTGGGACACAGCCTAAATCTGTAGTGGGATGTTCTTGTGTAACTCCTATTAAATCACTAAATAAAGATCTAAGGAGATAGGGGAGCTCCTTTTCCTTTGACCAGAATAGCAGAGGGCAGGGTAGAAAGGCTGGTAAAGGAGCGAGGCGGGAGGACATTAGGTCAGGGTAGAGGAAGTCCTGAGCAGGACTTTTATATCTGAAGTGATAGCTCCACTACTGTTTACTTTCTTGTCGCCAGGTAACTGAGCACATGGAAAATGCGCAGTGTTATCATGTAGGCAGCCCACCTTCCACCTGTGCCCTTGACACTTGGCTTCTCAGGCAGCTGGATTTTCATCAGGAAGGTGTGTCAGATACGCACTGAAAGTATACAGCAGAAATGCATGGTCCCTAATCAGAATAGGCTTCCAGGCAGCCTGAGAGGCAGACACATGAATGAATACCCACAGCACAGTGAGCTACACCCAAAGTCCAGAAATAAAGAAGAAATTATTAATTCCTCAGCATTTCACCATTCTGCTCCTTCTGCCGTATTTCCTTCTCCTCCTTTCTATTTTCACTAACTGGTGCCTTTTCTTTCTCAAGCTGACTAACAGCTTTCCTTGAAATCTCCCTAATAGATTATTTTATCAAATCCTCATTCTTCATTCTCCTCACATTCTCTGAAAGCAACCTAATCAACTGTTACAACTTTAATACCACAGTCTCAATATTTCACCACCAGATCTCTCTGTTTAAGTCTTCATTTTCACTTAAGACAATTGAGAACTTCTAGGAAATGCTAAGGTCTCTTCACAGTCCACACTCCCTTGTTCACGCTGAACTCAACCTTTCCCTGTCTCCATTTCCACTCTTCTCCCAGACAAGCCTCTTTTCAACTTACCTGGTTTTGTTGATGACTCCATCATTCTCCTAATACTCCAAATTCAAAACCTGACTCATCCCTCTCCTTTATCCCCTTGACGCAGTCAGCATCATATCCTGCTGGGATTTTCTTGAAAACGCCCTCTTGCATTGATCCTTTTCTCCTGCTTCTCACTGCAGCCACCACAGTCTTGCATTACATCACCTGGGAGCTAAATGAAAGTCCTCCTAACAGGGATGACTCCCTTTCTCTCACCTACCACTTCCATACACATTTCCTCCCCCATCTCTTCCTCTTACACATACCCTGATCCTGAATAATACGTTCTCCCACGGATGGTTTCATCACACTGTGTCTCTACTGAAGGATCTATAGTGCTTATCTGTTAATCCCCAATTTTCAACATTCCCGATCACTTTGCTGACCTTATCCTTCCAGTGGTGGCCCATACCTCTTTTCACAAGCACCTTTGCTTGTGAAACAGAAGCTCCTCTGGTTCTAGAGTTTGGCCAGGTTACAGCCCTGTTTTTGTTGTTTTTGGGTGCCATCAAGTCAACTCTGACTCATAGCAACTTTTTGTACAACAGAACAAAACATTGCCCAGTCCTGTGCCATCCTCACAATTATTGCTATGTTTGAGCCCATTATTGCAGCCACTGTGTCAATCCATTTAATTGAGGGTCTCCCTCATTTTCGCTGATCCTCTACTTTACCAGGCATGATGTCCTTCTCCAGCAGTTGGTCCCTCCTGATGATGTGTCCATACTAAGTGAGATGAAGCCTCACCATCCTCACTTCTAAGAAGCAATCTGGCTGTACTTCCTCCAAGAGTGATTTGTTCATTCTTCTGGAAGTTCATGGGATATTCAGTATTCTTCACCAATACCATAAGTTGACTACATCAACTCTTCTTTGATCTTCTTTTTTCATTGTCCAGCTTTCACATGCATATGAGGCAATTGAAAATACCATGGTTTGGATCAGGCTCACCTTAGTCATCATAGTGACATCTTTGCTTTTTAAAATCTTGAAGAGATCTTTTGCCACAGATTTGCCCCATGCAATGTCATTTGATTTCTTGCCTCCTGCTTCCATGGCCATTGATTGTTGATCTGAGTATAATGAAATCCTTGAAAACTTTAATTTCTTCACCGTTTATTATGATGTTGTTTATAGGCCCAGTTGTGAGGATTTTTATTTTCTTCATGTTTAGGTGTAATCTATACTGAAGGCTATACGGTAGTCTTTTACCTTCATCAGTAAGTGTTTCAGTACTACTTAGTGATAAAGAATCCAGAAGAAATTAATTGATAATGTGGGAATCATCCTAAGGGAGCTGAAAAACATTCTCCGCTTTCTGTAGATTTTAAAGCAGTGAGTGGTGGATTTGTTTTGGATGTTTTAGATGTAAGAACCAATGGGTGATCTTTTTGTGTCCCTTTAGATCTAAATGTGTATTTCTCCACATACTAGTTGTTGTTTTTTTTTTTTTTTTAAGTAAAGAGGTCCGGAAAGCCTTTAGCATTTATTGGACCACAAATCAAAGAAGTACTTACTCTATCAACCTTCCCTCGCTACAGTATGTCTTATCTCAATAATGAAATGTTCTATATATGTCTATTAGATCTAATTTGTTTATAGTAAGTTCAAGTCCTCTATTTCCTTACTGATCTTCTTTCTGGAAGTTCTGTCTATTAATAGACAATGGTGTATTGAAGTTTTCTACTATTATTATAAAGTTGTCTGTTGCTCCTTTCAGTTCTGTCAATATTTGCTTTATATATTTTGGTGAATTGATGCTGGGTGCATATATATTTATAGCTGTTATATTTTCTTAAAGGAGCACTGGTGGCCCAGTGGTTAAGTGCGTGGCTGCTAGCTGAAATGTTGGTGGTTCGAACCCACCAGCGGCTCTGCGAGAGAAAAAACCTGGCAATCTGATCCTGTAAAGATTACAACCTAGGAAACCCTTTGGGGCAGTTCTGCTATATCATACAGGGTTACTATGAGTCAGAATTGACTCAACAGCACACAACAACATTTTCTTAATGGATTGTCTCTTCTATCAATATATAATGGCCTTCCTCATCTTTGATAATAGATTATGCTGTACAAGGAACTTGAATTAAAAGAGACTATGTTTTGTGACTCCAATTGGAGCTCTTTTGTTTTGTTTTTTTCTTCCTCTGCTTCAGTAAAAAATCTTGTTCCTTTTTTAATTATTCAGTGAAACATTTTTATATGCCTATTTGCTAATTGAGAATTCCTTGTCATTTTGAGAATATTACTTGTTTTCAAAAGCACATTACAGCCTTTCCATTGGTTGTTCCTCATCCTCTTCCTGTGAATGAGGCCAGCAAGACCTGCCTTGTCCTTTCCACATCTTATTTTGTACCCTGTCTCTGAAGGCAGAGTTTTTATTTGAATCAATGGCCCCTCTCCCAACCCCTTGGAAAGAAGTTCCCAGGGGCAGGCTGACCATGCTCCAGTGAAGAACTGTAACTAGAAGAGTAATGCTGTGCTAATGGGAATGTTGAGCTAGGGAAGAATTGGGTTTTTCCAGGGAGATGTTTTAAGATTCGTCACAGCATGAGTGTCTAGATGTTTCCCTTCTCTATGGCAATACTTGTGTTTTTTTGCCATTTTGCTTTGATTCTGAAGCGAAAAGTTATGCTTGCAAAGAGAGCGCACCTGTCAAAGACAGAGCAACTGACCATATGCCAGCGACAACCCGAGTCTTACTTTCCCTTCTTTGATCTTCCTTTAGTCATTTTAGTGGCCAAGATTGAGTGTTCCAGTTGTGTTTAAGATGCTGGGGAAGATAGAGCAGAGATATA
This sequence comes from Trichechus manatus latirostris, assembly GCF_000243295.1. Classification (NCBI taxonomy): domain Eukaryota; kingdom Metazoa; phylum Chordata; class Mammalia; order Sirenia; family Trichechidae; genus Trichechus; species Trichechus manatus. The sequence continues at coordinate 1,438,283 of NW_004444092.1, forward strand.
AAATAGCCCCCTTCTCAGTTTTACAGTTTAGTTGAAGATATAAGATGAGACAGAGAGAGAGAGAAAGAGAGAATATGTGTTAGATAGTCAAATGAATAGTAGAGTCTATGTGTGGCATTTCCCAAGATTTCTACCCCTCTAGAACTTCATGTGAGTTAGAATCAACTTGATGGCAACGGGTTTGGTTGGGTTTGGTAGAACTTCATAGGGGGACAAGAAGTCTCATTTAAATTGGGATAACTTACCACTTTATTCTAAACTGCACATATTTTTATTGAAATTAAAATTCATGAGCCAGATGAAGAGCAATCTCTAGTAATAACTACTCACACTCAAAGCACTTTCATCTTCTATTTTTTTAATGTAATAGCTCTAAGACAGAGCTGTGAGACAGACATTGTAAGGATGACTCCCAGAGTTTAATGATTTACATGTGGCCATATTAGTGAGCCTGATGGAACTGGGAATAGACCCACTTTCCTGACCGACTCCAGACCTAGTGCCCCTTTCAACATCAGCATGACTTGGTGGAGGGATGGTTGCATGACTGGCTATGCCAGCCAAGCTTTCTGCCTGGGAAATAGCAGGAAATAAGCTTGAAGGAGTAAATACTGGATACTAAGGTTATGCTTGTTTTTAGGGAGGATAGCAAGGAAAAACAAGCATCATGGTGACTACCCTTATATGGTAAACCTAGTGGTACAGCCAGATTTTGGAAAGATGGGTGCACGAGTGTGTGCACGTGCACACGTGTATGCTCAGAAGGCCAGTGTGGCGGCTTGAAGTATTTTTCTTGCCTGTCTTTACATGATTAAACCTCAGATGGAAACAACGAGCTACATTAGCTCTGTGCTTCTGCAGGATACTTTAATCTGGCAGCGCTCCTCACAAATCAGCGCCTCTACATTCCATGGCATTTGGCCTGCTTCCTACATCTTTTTCATTGTTCCAAAATAATCCTGGGGTTGCTTTGTGCTCTGCTGTGGTGCTTTGGAAGTTTCCATTCTTGACTTGGTGTAACTCATTCTCCAAACATGTGTCAAGTTCCGCCCATTTAGCATGCATGGTGTTAGGTGAAGTTCAATTGACTAACCCTGAGGGACACAAGAGTGAATAGGAAACAGCAATATAAAGGAAAAAAATCATAGATGAATGTAAGTGATGCAAGTAGATATGGAGAGGCAGCATTCCCTCAAAGTATTTCCTGGATATCTGACCATCTCATTGCCTAATATTATTTTATAGAAATTGGACAAGCTGGTTAACTTATTCTTAAAAAGCTCCCATTAAAATTGTTACTCGATCCATTGTAATACTGTAAGGGGAAGAGAAGTACTTCAATTCACAGGTGCTATTTGGTGTGTGCTGTTTTTTGACAGTGAATGTGACATCATTCCTCTTCAATTTGCCATTGCTGACATAGTAGACCATAGGATTGTCTGACTCAAAATAGCCAATACCAGTCCATTTCAGCTCACTAATGCCTAGGATATCTATCTTCAAGCATTCCATTTCATTTTTGACAACTTCCAATTTTCCTTGATTCATACTTACAGACATTCCATGTTCCAGTTATTAATGGAGGTTTTCAGCTGTTTCTTCTCATTGTGAGTTGTGCCACATCAGCAAATGAAGGTCCCAAAAGCTTTACTCCATCCATGTCATTAAGGTCTACTATACTTTGAGAAGATAGCTCTTCCCCAGTCATATTTTCAGTGCCTTCCAACCTGAGGGGCTAGTCTTATGGCAGTATATCAAACAGTGGTCTGCTGCTATTCATAAGGTTTTCACTGGCCAGTATTTTCCCAAGTAGACTGCCAGGTCCTTTTTCCTAGCCTGTCTTAGTCTGGAAGCTCTGCTGAAACCTGTCTACCATGGGTGACCCTGCTAGTATTTGAAATACTGGTGGCATAGCTTCTAGCATCACAGCAACACACAAGCCACTACAGGATGCAGAAAAATTTGGAAGACAGCTACCTGGCCAGCAGTAGCCAACTGTCTAGAAAAGATCCATATTTGTGCCCATTCCCAAGAAAGGTGATCTAGAATGTGGAAATTATCAAACAATATCATTAATATCAAACACAAGTAGAATTTTGCTGAAGATCATTCAAAAGTGGTTGCAGCAGTACATCAGCAGGGAACTGCCAGAAATTCAAGCCAGATTCAGAAGAGGATGTGGAATAAAGGATATCATTGCTGATGTCAAATAGATCTTGCCTGAAAGCAGAGAATACCAGAAAGATGTTTACCTGTGTTTTATTGACTATGCAAAGGCATT